>NC_083319.1:4418750-4724375 GCF_963455315.2 Globicephala melas | reverse complement strand
GGCGTTTCAGACAGCTTTTCTTGGGCTCCTGCTTTAAGGTCATGGTGCAGGACCTGGCACAGAAGCAATTCCCATTAAGGACAGCAAACAAACAAGATGCCCAGTGCTTTCCTTCAAAGTGATGCATCTGTCTGTTGATTTCCTATTTTGACTTGGATGAGATATTGGAAATTTTAATGGTATGATTTTTAAGCCTTAAAAGATCCTAAAAATATGGTAGTAGATCAATTATGATAGTAGATCAATTATGACACATACCATGGAGAAGAACATGCCCCTGCAAAATATACTGGATTCAATAATCTGTTTCACTCTCATCAAGTGAAAAAACAGATTCACACTGTGACATGGGTTAATACACAAGGTACCAAGAGAAGCAGACCTAACAGTGGATCAACTTCACAACTTAAAAAAGAAACCTTCACGGTATTACTCAATTTTTTATATAAGAAAATAGAGCAAATGATGGTATTCTCTAACAGTGATTAAAAAGATCTAACTCTGGATCATAAACAAGCAAAGAATCAATAATGACAGTTACCCACCCAATTGAACCTTGCATGGCATTTGCTCTGACACATGTAACAATAACACAATCTTTCTGACGACCCTGGAAGCCATCCACGGTATCTACTTCTGCTGGCCTATTTACAAAGAGAGAAACATATTTACTGAAAAAAGATAATTATTAAATATACATATTTATACAGTAGTATTTCTTACTTTTTTAATGCTATCTTTTTAAACTGGAATAGAATTCACGTAACACAAAATTCACCATTTTAAAGTACACCATTTGGTGGTGTTGAGTCCATTCACTATGGTGTGCAGCCATCACCGCTATCTAATTTCATAGCATGTCCATCACCCAGGAGAGAAGCCCTGTGCCTGTCAGCCATCAGCCTCCATCTCCCCCTCCCCAGGCCCTGGCAACCACTGATCTACTGTCTGTCTCTATGGACTTTTCTATATGGGAAATTTCATATAAATGGAATCATAAAACATGGGACCTTTTGTGTTGGGCTTCCTTCACCTAGCATAACGTTTTCAAGGTTCATCCGTGTCATAGACTGTTAACTGTACCTCACTCCTTCCACGACTGACTATTCGCTTGTACAGATACACTATTTTTTACCTATGTACCATTTTTGGACATTTGGGTTGTTTCCACTTTTTGACTATCATGAATAATGTCGCTACGAACATTCATGTACAAGCTTTTGTGTGAACCCTTTCTCAATTCTTTCAGGTATGTACCTAGGAGTGGAACTGCTGGGTCACGTGGTAATTCTATGTTCAACTTTAGGAGGAAATGCCAAACTGTTTTCTACAGTTTCTCACCAGCAATGTGTAAGTAATCCAATTTCTCCACATCCTTGCCGAAACTTGTTTTGTTTTTGTGATGACGGTCATCTTGGTGGGTGCGAAATAGCTCCTCATTGTGGTTTGATTTGCATCTCCCTAATGACAAATGATGTGGAACAGCTTTTCATGTGCCTATTGGATTTTTGTTCATCTTCTTTTGAGAAATGCTATTCACATCCTTTGCCCACTTAAAAAGTTAGACTATCATTTTATTAAGTTGTATGAGTTCTTTATATATTCTGGATATGACTTGTCAGATAAATATTTTTCAAGTATTTTCTCCCACGGTGTGTGTTTGTCTTTTCACTCTTTTGATAGTGTGTCCTTTGAAACACATAAGTTTTTAATTTTTACGAAGGCCGATTTACTTCTCCTTTGGTTACTTGTGCTTGGGTATCATATCTAAGAATCTGTTGCCTAATCTGAGGTCATATAAATTTACCTTTGTTTCCTTATAAGTTTTATAATTTTGTCTCTTAGACTCGGGGCTCTAATTCATTTTCAGTTAATTATTGTACACAGTGTGAGACAGGGGTCTAAATTCATTCTTTTGCATGTGGATATCCAGTTATTCCAGCACCATTTGTTGAAAACTACTCTTTCCCCAACGAATAGGCTTGGCGCCCTTGTTGAAAATCAACTGGCCATAAACGTATGGGTTTATTTCTGGAACCTCACTTCTATTGTATTGGTCTATAGGTCTACCCTTGTGACAGTACCAGTGTTGATAGCTTTGTAGTAAATTTTGAAAGAGGGAAGTGCGAGCCCTCCAACATTGTTCTCTGCCAAGCTATTTAGGGTCTCTTGCACTTCCATGTGAATTTTAGAATAAGCTTGTCCACTTCTGTAGAAAGAGGTCGTTGGAATTTTGGCAGAGATAACAATGAATCTGCAGCCCAACCTGGGGAATGGCGCCATCTTAACAATATTAAGTCCTTCCGATCCAGGAACGTGAAATGTCTTTACATTTACCTAGTTCTTTAAATTCTTTCAGCAACGTTTTGTCCTTCTGTGTATGAGCTCACACTTCTTTGGTTACATTTAGTCCTAAGTATTTTGTTCTTCATGATGCTATTGTAAATGGAATTTAAAAACTTTTCCTTTTCAGATTTCTCTATAGTGTACAGAAATACAACTGATTTTTGTATACTGATCTTGTACCCTACAACTCTGCTGAACTTGTTTATAAGGACCAGTAGTTTCCATAGATTTTTTTAGGGTTTTCTATATGTAAGAGTATGCCATTTGTTTTTTGTTGTTGTTGGTTTTGTGTTTTTGGAATTTTTTTTGGCCACACGGCGTGCAGGATCTTAGTTCCCTGACCAGGGATCAAACCCATGCCCCCTGCGGTGGAAGCATGGAGTCTTAACCACTGGACCGCCAGGCAAGTCCCAGATCACGCCACTTGTGAAGAGACACTTTGACTTCTTCTTTTCCATTATGGATGCCATTTATTTCCTTTTCTTGCTTAATTGCTCTGCACAGAACGTCTAATACAGTGCTGCACAGAAGCAGTGAGAGTAGGCATCCTTCCTGATCACAGGGGGAAAGCTTTCAATCTTAGCATCAAGTATGATGTTTTAGCTGTGGGCTTTTCATAGATGCTCTTTATTAGGTTGAGGAAGTTCCCTTCTATTCCTAGTTTGTTGAGTATCTTTATCATGAAAGGTTGCTGCATTCAGTCCAATGTCTTTTCCACATTTATTCGGATGATCATCGTGTGGGGTTTCCCCCTTTAATATGGTATATATCACACTGACTTTCATATGTTGAACCAACCTTGCATTCCTGAGATAAATTCCACTTGACTGTGGTAAACAATCCTTTTAATATGCTGTTGAGCTCAGCTGCCATTATTTTGTTGAGAATTTCTGCATCCATATTCATAAAGGATATTGGTCCATAGTTTTCTTTTCTGGTGATGTCTCCATGGCTTTGGTATCAGGGTAATATTGGCCCCATAAAATGAGTTAGAAAGTCTTCCCTTCTATTTTTTGGAAGCATTTGCAAAGGACTGGTGTTAATTCTTAGTGTCTGACAGAATTCACCAGTGAAGTCTGGTCCTGTGTTTTTCTCTGTTGGAAAGTGATTACTAACTCAATCTCTTTACATTTAATAGGTCTATCCAAAGTTTCTGTTTTTTTCTAGAGTCAATTTTGGTACTTTGTGTGTTTCTAGGTGCAGAAACTTTTGAGTTAATGCATTTCCAATATTTAATTTTTAATTTTACTGTTGAGGTATAAAGGAGACAAAAACAAGATCTTCATCCTATACATGAAGGCACTAAAAGGGTTAAATAATTTATTCTAAGTGAAATGTGAATACATGATTCTCAGTAGAGTTAGAATTCAGATAACAAGTCACCCAACTAAAGGGAAAGGCCTGAAGAATTTCTCAGTCACTTCCATTGTCAAGTGTAACAGTGATGACATTTGAACTGGCAGGAGGCACTCCATCTGCAGGGGCTACAAGTGTAACCACACTCCCTCCCAGCACAAGTCTATGGAGCCAGGGTCCTAGTCTCCTTGTTCTATACTACCAGGGTCTAAGACCACTCCCTAGAGTTAAGTTTCCTTTTCTTCTTTCCTTCTATCCCCTCTTTCTTCATTTTAATTCAACAGAAAAAGTGGAAATATCTGTAAAAATAGAGATGCCTCACCCTTTTCTATCAAACTCTTTGTCCAAATCCTTCTGAATCATCATCTTCTGAGCCTTGTAATGGGTTATTATGCCAACGTTTCGGTAAGTAAAATCCCTTTTTTTGTCTTTCATAAGTTTAACTAGTTCCATTACCAGTTTTATTTCTTGAACATTTACATATGAGCTAAATAAGACAAAAACAAAAAATACAACACATCAAAACTAATAGCAGTCCAATCGCTAAGTTAAGTTCCACTTTGTTTTCCACTACAGTAACGGGTACACAGGTAGGTTTCATCTTTATTCAGTCAGCAGTGATTCAAAGAGGCTGTTATAATGACCATTAATATTGTACATATGGATAAATATAAAAATAACTGCCCAGTGAAACACGAAGTTGTATGAGAGAAAAGAGGTTGGGGTTAAGTGACGTTAAGGCACCAGTTTCTTCACTTATTAAAACAGGGATAGCCACAGTGAGAACGGAAGTATTCATAATAATAATGAAGGTATGACTAATGAACAGCCAACACTAAGGATTTACTATCTTCCCAACACTGAGAAAAGTGCTTCCGATGTACTACCTTCCTGCATTCCCCACCACAGGCCACGCAGATCATGCACCACATGACCGAGAGGATGGCAGCCACACAGACTAAATGTGACCCAGCCCCCAGAGATGAACAAACACGGGGCCCTACAGCAGGATCACGTCCCTCTGTCCTTGCTGGCTTCATCCTGCACTCCCAACTCATCTCCCGAACTACAATGCGTTCCCTCATCACCATACCAAATGCAACACGTGTGCACACTGGAGGATGCCCTGCACTCGCACCTTTATTCCTGAGGCTACCTTATCTGTCTCACCCTAAAGGCTTAAATACTCACTATTCTAATTTCAAGACTTACTATACAGACAACCCAGTCAGCTAGCTTTCTTTTCCATACCTGTAATCTTTATTTGGTCACCTCTCAGGCCAACACTCTTCTCATGACCATCCATCCCCATAATACTTATGTGGTAAACTCTCAATCCTCTGCTCCATTCCAACAGACCCCACTACAACCTCCACAATCCCTCTGGAACAGCAACCCCCCAGCCAACTGCTCCGTATTTCTAACTTCTTCACTGAGGGGCCCCTCCCTCCACCACTATTAACTAATATCTTATTCTCACGGAGGACACCACTTGCTCTGCAGCTCTCTCCTGATGCAGAGGTGGAATTTCTATTTCTTCATACGTCATGATACAGGGGTGGCATTTCTATCTGTGCTAACAAATGCAGCCTCCGGGCTCCTCCTCTATTCTCTCACAAGAAGCCCTGGCTCCTCTGAGGTGCTTCCTAATTAGGAACCACTGCTCCTTTTTGCTGTCATCCACAAACCACCTGATTCACAATCCAACATGCTGAAAGCATTGTCCACCCTCTGCCTCACACCTTGATTCAACTGTATCTGTACTTATCCGTCACAACACTTAACTCAACCGGAATCATTAATCACCACGGTGATGGCCTGGTTAATGTCTGTCTCCCCTGTTAGACCACAGCAGCGTTGCGCTGGGGCCACGTCTGTTTTACTCACAGCTGTGATCTCAGCATGGATCTACTGAAGTGCTGACCGCATGTTAGGTAACATAACCCCCATTACCCAGTTAAGAAAAAAAAAATCAAGACTGAAATATATAAATACATCAGTAATTTATGATTGAAAAGGTGAAGTTATCAACCCAGCTAAAAGAAAATGATTGTGCACTGGCACTAGGCAGAGAGATTTATATGGAAAATATTTTGAATTTAAATATAAACAAAAACAATATAAAAATTCTGGGACCATCAGTGGGGACTGAAGAAAAAGGAGGACGTACTCATTATCCCGCTTTTCTGAACCATCTCCAACATCAAACACGAGGTAGGGCTGAAATGGCCAGTCAGATGAGCACCGAATGGCCTCTGTGATTCTACAAAAGAGCAGCCACCACTTAGAATGCAAGTCAAATTACAAGAGAAAACGTTTTAGAATTATTATTACCATTTGTTCTTTCTGGGGAAGAGAGCAAGGGAAAGTAAGAGGACAAGAAGGACCTTCTTTTTAAATAAAATTAAATACTTTTAAATAACACATTTCAGTGAAAGGTAGCAAGTGAATTTCATTTCTATTCTAGTACTAGGGAGAATGACCCATGTAATTAAAATATAACAATCATGATTGGAAAGTTACTCATACTACAGTAAGTGAAAAAAGCAAGCTACAGAATACTATGTAGAGCATGGTGTGCTTTTTTCCCCCCCCAAAAGAGAAAAAGTAAAAAAAGATGTGCATAGTACAAGGACTGGAAGTAGATGTAACAAAATGTTACCAGTGATTACTTCTGGGTAGCATAAATAGGGGTTGGGTTTTTCCCTTTCTTTTCGTTTATCTGCATTTGCTACAATCAATAGGACTTTTATAATTAAAATTATTAAACCTTTATGTTTTTAATAACAAGACCTAAAAGCACAACAAAAGAGCTATTCTTCCTGAGCAGCCAAACCTACAAATAAAACAGGTGAACATGCAATGAACAGAACTCACCTATTTGTTTTCAAGTTCCTGTTATAAACGTAATTAGAAGGGAAGAGACATATGTCTGGGTGCATCCTGTACTGAACGGTGAGCTGTAAGACAGGCAGCCTGCCAATCACGTTGTGCTCCACGTTCTCTTCCAGAAGTTTGTAGAAGCGGGCCATCATCGACTGGTCATAGCCATACTCCTGGGCCTTCTGAAAGGAGGAAAACAAAGCAATAATCTCCAAGAATTCATTTGTACTTTTCCCACTATTAAAAAAACAATCGCCGAGCTCTAAAATGTATTAGAGGTATTGCCAACAACCAAAGATTCAGAGAAAGAAGATGTTTCCAACTCCAGCCCTAGAAAAGCCAAGCAGCTTGACTACAAAAGTTAAGGTATTTTCTCCTTATTTAGAAAACCCACATACTGCTTATGAACGAGATGTGATCTTGTGAATGACCACAACTGTCGCTATTTTGGTGCTAACAGGGGTCACCTGAAAGAATCGATGATAAAAGCAGCAAAGAACTGTAACACAGATTTTAACAATTATTTCTGGGCTATGCTCTCACAACTAGAAATAATGAATGTCATTGTAAATAAGCCTCTGAAAGACCAATTTCTTCATCCATCCATCATATACTCAGCAGCTAAAACTTGGGGTGCTGAGAGTCTACAGTGAATAAGATCAAGTGTCACAGAACTTGCATTCTAGTGGAGGAGACAGGCAACTAAGTTGATTTCATAAATCCAAGAAAGGGTTACAAACCTGTGATCTGAAATACAGTGACTTAATTGACAAACGAAGAAAACTGTCTTAATGTTATCACGGTCGTGCCTTGGGATATGCTTTTCAATGGTAGCATCATATCAAGATTCAAAAAGTATTATATCTTAAATAATCTAGAAGCAAAAAATGTGCTCTGGAAAACCCACTAAGATGATGCAATCTTTATAAGTGATGTTGACAATATGAGCATTGAAGATGTACGTGCAAAGTTTTAATAAACCTGTTTCACAAACTATCAGAGTGGAGAAAATAGGCATTACTTCTTATTTGTATTATTCATATATGTGATTATTTGCATATGTGATATTAAATAGGTTTGTATAATTAAAGAGAATATTTTTAGTAGACACTTGGCAATTTCATCTATACCCCCCCAAAGTTTATCTATTCAAGTTATAGCTAAAAAAACCTCATTTACTTCACTCTGGGGAAAAAGAAAATAGTTTATATGAGGTAACACAACTACTTCCAGAAAAAAAACTAGTCCATCCTACAAAATGATGGAGATTTTAATGTTTTGACATGAACATATATTCCTGATCTATGTACTGACTGGAAAAAAGGTAATTTGGTACAGACTGATTCTGCCACCTTTAAACAAGGTCAAAACCTACATACATATGCACAAATTTATACATTCCCTATAACCATCTGACATTCTGAATTTAGTAACTTATTTACTGTCTGTTACCTTCTAGAATGTCAGCTTCATGAGGGCAGGGATTTTTGTCTGTTTTCATCACTGTCATGACACCAGAACTTAAAAACAGTGCCTGAATTAGCCTGGCACTCAATGAACACAGACTGAAAAAAAAGTCAACACGCACATGCCCACAAACAGTTCAAATACTCACTAAACTGTTCATAGTAATTATCCCTAGGATTAGAAAGGCATGTTGAGAAAATTAACTTTGTAATTATTTTCTGAAATTTTCTCAATAAGCCTCTATTTATTTTTGCAACAATAAAAGTCCAAATGGATTTTTCTCACTTCTGCTGTTTTTAATCAATCACCAAAGTAGACAGTAAAGTTGAGGCCTATCGACAACCCTTTTCACTAACCACAGGCTAAGGCCCTTCAGGAAGTTAAATGAGTAGGTTTCTGAAATACCGCATTATTCAAAGAATGCAGGGCACAGCTGGCTCCTCCTAGTTGTCCACAAGCAGAGCCCCCTGCAGCAGCTCTGCCCTATGGACGAGGTTTTCACTCAGGGACGCGGGCGCTCCTAGGCTACTCCCTTGAACAGTCACGCACGAGTGTTCAGATGTCAAAGAACTGCACTATCATTTTGATGATTCCAAAGTCAAAGAACAGTAGTAACAAAAACAACTTGCTTTCTTTCCATAACGTAACAGAAATGCTGTGAAAATGGTCTGTTCTCTGGGACTGTTTATGCAGCCACTACTCTCGATTTGTACAAATAATCTATGTATCAGTACAATGCTCAAATTTCATTAAATTTCAAAACCATCATCTAGACCTATGAAGATTACCCAAAACATCTGAATCCTGATTCTGCTGTGCATTTCTAGGAGCCATCTTTAGTGAGATTTAAGAAGCAAAGTGAAGGGGACCACAACTTTGGTGCTCATCTTCCCACAAGCACAGCCCACAACCTCTTTCCTTTCACCACCTTCCCTTTCAGAGGATGTGAGGGACACTGGCATTTTCCTGCACTGTAGGATACAGAATCCTAAAATTGAAAACGTTACTGTAAGAATAATTTCTCTTGATACTGTTTTCCTCAAATTTGCACATATTTAAATATACATCAGGAGGTTGGATGCTTTCCCTTGCTTTTAAAGTTTTTATTTTATTATTGTTTTGGTGTTTATGTTACTAAAATGAATCAGATACAGCCCTTAGAACAGCTGCACACTGCCTTTCCCAAAGGAACAGCTCACTGCACATGGGACATCCTCCTCCTAAACTTCTGGTCTGTGACACTCACACTGCTCCTGTCACATACGCATAAGCACATTATGAAAAGAGGAACATTTCCGGAGACCTTTACTATGAAGGCTCTCAACAGTGGTTCTCTTTTCTCAGCCATTCCCTGTTTTTCCCTGCAAATAAGAGATGATGATCCAAGAAAGACTGCCCCACCGCCCAAAACAAAAAAACCCCAAACAAGCCCCTTCCACTTTAAAGCAACACGAATGTGAAAAAACGTACCACAGAAATGACTGTGGGAGGGAGCTGCTTAGGATCTCCTACGAGGATGAGCTTGTTGCAACGATGGATGAGCGGAGTAAGAGTTTCAACTTCACAAGACTGTCCGGCCTTGGTAAGAGTACAGAATGGAGACATAATCAGAATTATCTCTATTACTTATTTATCTATATACAGTCTATCCAATTCATAAGAGTCCTAACCATTCAGAAACATACACTTTCTCCTTCTGCACCAAAGATCAAAAATAAGAACTTTCTTTGGTTAGAAAACAAAACAACAAAAACATTCTAAACGCCGAAGGGGGGGAAAACCCCACACACGTTTTGAAGTCAGCCACCACTCAGGTGCCACTACCACTTGGGAAGCAGCCATAAGCTAGAAGGGCCATGTCACGTCCCCGGTTTGTCTTCTTTGTTCCTGCTGGGCACATGCCTGAGGGGACTGCGTGTCTGTGTGTCCCCCCCCATCCCACCCTCTTCCTTCTTCCTCAGTAGGCTGCTTCAGTTGCAAGACTCAAGCTTCTTTTCAATTCAATGGCATTTTCTTCAATTATTTCATCACTTCCATCTTTTCTATTCCTTCGTTTTGGTGAATACTGGATCTTGGATCTCCTGGATGGGTTCTCTGTACCTCGTTTTCCATCTCTTTTGTCTTCTGGCTCTACATCCTGGCAAATAGTAGGTACCCAATAAATGTTTGCTCAATGAATGAAGTAGGAATAAAGATATTAGCTGAAAATATGGTGGCTCAGAGCTGTCCAGAGTTATATTAAAAATGCTTCAAAAGGTAACCGGAGATATCCCAAGCAGGAGCTACAATAATCCTTAGGAGGGATTTTATGAAGAACAATCAGGAATCCCTAAGACTACAGTCCCACTACTGAAAAAGCAATTTTCATCGTGGTGGGTCACTAGCAGCATATTTCAACATAAGAGAATACACACGTAATGGCAGGTCAAAATCAGATGCAAAGACCACTCTGTCAACATCTCGGCAGCCACTCTTCATCTAAGACTTACTCCTTACTCCTAGGCAAAGCTGTATGGCCAACTGCTTACTGACCTCATCAACAATGACGCAACTAAAGGGGACACCCCCTTGCCCACGGAAAGCAGCCTCGAGCAGCAAACCACCACTCGTGCTCAGTGTGCAGCAGATGATGTGGGACTCTAAGATGATGGTGTTCTGTGTCTTTTGTGGGCGTCCTTGAACCTAAGAGAATAAAAGTTAATCAACATTCAGTGGTATATAAATTCCTAACTACACTTATTATGTGGCAGAATAATGTCTAGTAAAAGGTAGGAACCTCAAACCTAGAAAACAGCAGATACATTCAAGATAATCAGAAGCCACCAGAAAGAACACTTTGCAGTGGAGTCTAATCTCAGAACATGATTTAATAAGCACATTAAGAAAAATGTATTCAGGGTTTAATTTGGACGAAGTGGATTACAATTCTTACAGCCTGATGTATGAGGGAAGGTATCAGAATAAGCAAAGATTAAGTAATTCTACTGAGTTGTGAAGCAATTATCTGAGTAAAACCAGGATTGTGAAGCAATTATCTGAGTAAAACCAGGATCAGAACTAAGCCTGAACATACCCTTTTCTGTTAGTTTTTAAGTACATATATTGTTCTCTCTTTTATAAGGGCTAGTACCAACAAAAACGCCTGTGAAACTGACAAGCATTCTACTTCCACAGTAGAATCCTACAACCTTGGTCCAGACTATAATGGAATAAACTGTGATGGAGACTGACAGTATGAATGACACCTCACAACGCATATCATTCAGTGTTCAAATTAATAAACTAGTACTCTCATCAGAGATTCAGTTAGCCTATTTCCCCTCCGGAAAAAGCTGTCGTGAATCATCCCTGAACATATGATAGATTCAACCATGGATGCCACGGCGTGTGTGTGAGAAGAGGCTGGTGACTGTGGCCTTCTGGTGCTCACATGTTAACTGTCACATACGTCTCCTCTCAGCCATCTAATGAGTAAAACTGCCAAGTACAATTAATTTTATGGCTCACAGAACAACGTGATCAGTGGCAAAAACCATAATACTGGTAAACATGGAATTCATCCTTAAACGTGGGAAGATTAATTTTGGGCTCAGCTTAAAGTTACAATAAAAAGCTTTCCACATAATTTTTAATAAACAAACTGCTAGTGGAAATATGCATTAAGTTCAATTATACTTATTTAGCCACACAGAGAAGGTCAATAATACATTCAAGAGAAAAACCTCAGCTCAAAAATACAAATACCATTACCGGTTGAGTAATGGTCTCTTTTACCGGTTGAGTAACCGGTCTCTTTCCCTGACCCCAATTCATTTCATTAAGGGCTGCATTCTGGTGACGGGGTACACACCTGGCTCATCCTAGCTTTGACCAATCTAAATGTTAGTTGATATTTTTATATCCAAAGAATACTGAGAAAAGTTATACATATTATAGAAGGATTTTTGTGATCAAAAACAAGTAAAAGGAGTATATGCTTTCAGCCAAAAACTGAGAAAAAAGGTGCTTGTATTTCTTGGGCCATATCCCAGCCACTGTCACTCTACCTGAATTCAGACATGTAATTTTTTTTTCCTGTATTTTCAAATATTTATTTATTTATTTGGCTACGCTGGGTCTTAGTTGTGGCATGTGGGATCTTCCCTGCAGCGTGTGGGATCTTTAGTTGCAGCATGAGGGATCTTTTAGTTGTGGCATGTGGGCTCTTAGTTGCAGCACACGGGATCTAGTTCCCTGACCAGGGATCACACCCACACCCCCTGCAATGGAAGCACAGAGTCCTAACCACTGGACAGCCAGGGAATTCCCCCAAATTTTTAAATGTAATTGAGAAAAGACCACAGGTTGTCTGAACTATTTCATAAGTTAAAAAAAAGAAAAAGTAATACCAGGAAAATGCTACAGGTGAACTACTTACCTCTTTAACTTTAGAAGCAAGCTCCTGCCTTTCTTTTGAAACTCTGGCAATTTTTTCATCTAATTCTTGCCTCTGGAAAAAATCAGAATGCCATCATTAAAATTAAATTAAGCATTTTAAAATGCTTTCCAATGGACTGCCTCACATTTCAAAAGGGTGAGCCAGTACTTTACCAATGAAAAACTGATTCACCCAGTGTGTTTTCTCTATACCAGTCTTCCTGTATTGCTGTGTGTCAGAGTGCTGCCCTGGCATCCATTTTGTTTGGCCAAGCAGCCTGCAGAGACCCCAAACTAACTCTAGGTCCCTTCACACACACGCACGCCCTAGACGGCAGCCTGTGGAGTCACCAGCCCACCAGCCAACATAAGCTCTTGTGATCAACAGTCTCCCCTGCTATCCAGTGCCTTCCCCTTATATGCCCTTTAGATAAGACCCTCCAAGCAACTTACCAAAACCCTGCTCTTTCGCTTAAAATTGGCCAATCCAGCCCTAGCCTGGGAACCCCAAAGTACTCCACCCATGGACTCTGATAATGACATGTGCGCCAGGGCCTGCCTCTCTCTGTCTGCACTCTCCCTTGACCTGCCTGTCACGCCCCACAAGGCATGCCTTATACCTTCTTCAAGACCTGTGAAAATAAACTTCTCTATTTGGATTTCGATTTCTCTTGTGGTCTGTTTTTAAACATCAGCTCATTATAAAGCAACCCAACAACCAGCACCCCGTGTTTCAATTAGTAGGTGTTAATTTGATAAATTCTTTTTTTTTTTGTGGCCACACTGTGCGGCATGAGGGATCCCTAGTTCCCTGAGCAGGGATCGAACCTGAGCTCCCTTCAGTGTTAAGTGCAGATTCTTAACCACTGGACCACCAGGGAAGTCCCAATAAATTCTTAATACTGTGTATGATTCAGTTCTGTTCAGGGTACTGCAGGTACGCTCTTTCTGCTTAAGCAGGCCAACCCTTGGGGCATCACTTATGTGTTACCTACTCTGCCTTCATGCCATTAACAGTGGCGTTCAGTGGCTAAAACAGACTCCACATGGCCTGCAAAGTCTAAAATATTTACTATCTTGTTCTTTTAAAAAAAGTTTAACCCCTAATGTAAGGCATACCATTTCTGTGTACATTTTGTGTGTGTGTGTGTGCAGTACGCGGGCCTCTCACTGTTGTGGCCTCTCCCGTTGCAGAGCACAGGCTCCGGACGCGCAGGCTCAGCGGCCATGGCTCACGGGCCCAGCCGCTCCACGGCATGTGGGATCTTCCCGGACTGGGGCACGAATCCGTGTCCCCTGCATCGGCAGGTGGACTCTCAACCACTGCGCCACCAGGGAAGCCCTGTGTACATTTTTATACACTAATTATGCTATTCCACAATGAAAGAATTGCATCAAATACTCACCAACTAGTTTATCTACGAGCTATTAAAAAACACTGATCAAGAAATGTTTAGATACCTGTAGTTCCCTTCCACCTCGGCATAAAGCACGCTGGCGGGAAAGTTCATCTAGTTGATGATCTAGAAATTCCTTTCTTCTATGCATCTCCTGAATATGAGAAGGTAATTCTTTTTCTTTAAAAAAAATAAATAAATAAAATAAAAGATAAACAACTGCTCATTCTAACAAATATATACATATGCATACACAATGAGAAGAAAAACTAGCTTCCAAAACTAGACTACTTCTAGGGTCTCCAAATTACCTTTAATGCCCACGCCATTTTCTACCATACAAAAAGAAACAGAAATCAATTAATATATACCTTTATTCAGTACTTACTCATTCTGTGGTTAACTTGGCTGTCCAAACTGAATTTTAGGACCTCAGCATTAATAGACTTTTCTGGACCTAGACGTAGTAAATTTATATCTCCACAGTTTCCTGTTGATAAAAGTCACACTTAGAGATTAATAAGAACACTGTCAATTTCTGTACATAATAACTATTTCTAAGCAAATATATTAACAGTCAGAGAAAGGAGCTAACATGAACTATTAATCAACCAAATACCTGGAACTGCACTAGAGGTCCCACAAACATTCTTTTAGATTTGCTTCATAAGAATCCTACAAGGCAAGGACTTATTTCCACCTAATAAAAGCTACTGAGGTTGCATCAACAGTACACTGCAGAGCTGAGATTCTACTACACGAATGCTTCTCAAACTACGTTCTATACATCACTCCATGGTAAAATGTATTTGGGAAATGGCGAGTGAAAATAAAACAAATTTCTTGACCATAGGATATTTCAAAGATGAAGACTTTTATCTATTAATACATGTCTGAATTCCCCAAACAGAATCTTACGCGACCATCATATGCTTTCTGCAGGATACTGAGAACCAAGGTTTTGAAACTGCTTCACATCACAATGCCACTCCAGGATCTAAGGGACACAAGAAGCTGGAAATTCTGGAATATGGTAATTCCAAAAACTGTCAGCATCATTTAACTGGTTTATTAACCACATTTTAATTTTAGGTTAGCACATTTCAGGTATTATTTAATCTAAAAATCTCCCACTGCTTCACTGAACTAAACTATAGCAATCATGCAGCGTTTATTAGCACTTATCCCAATCTGACACATCACATACTTGTTTGCTAACTCCTTCCACTGAATCCAGGTCCCATAAGAACCAGGTTGTGTTTTGGTCACTGCCTAGAACAGCAGCTGGCATGTAAGTACAATAAACATATGTTCAATGAATAAATGAGCTCATTATACAGTTGTCTACACATATTTTTGTTCCTAGTTTAGCTCATTCTTCTAAAATTTGAAGCCATCTTCTCTGACCAACATTTACTTGAAGGTTTCAAAATTGCTAACCTGTGTTTCTACCAGAAAGGTGGATGAGATTTATACCCACTATAAGCACCTAAAAATGCTCCAGAAATTAAAACAGACATCCTTTAAAATGCAGGGTGAGCTCAGAAGAATGTAAGAGAAATTCCTAGGGGCCAAAAACAAAGAGAAAGGTGAAAACCAGAGGTGAAAGCCCCTGAGCTGCTGTGGCTTCCCTGGAGGGAACAGGCTGCGGGCTGGTCACTCTCTAGGTGCTTAGGTGTTTGTTTTTTAATTTACATACAATAAAATGCAGAGATTTAAAAATCCTTAGTTCTACGGAGTCTGACAAATATCTACATCAGCAAAACTACCATTCCAATCAACATATCGAAATTTTATAATGGGGGCTTGGATTTTAAAGCCCACTAGAAAGTAAGAGGGCATGGAAGAGGTGGAGGGATGAAAAAGACATGAATCTATCTTGGCCTGGGCTTAGCTGGGAGAAAAACAAACTCTCTTCTAGGACTTTCCAACTATAGGCCCATGCCACATGTGGACTAAAGAGTCTAAATACATAATACAGAGAATGACAAAGGTGACCCAACCAAAATACAGCTGAGGTTTTTAAAATGAGAATACAGTGAACAATGTTATACCAATATATTTGAAAACCTAAGGTGAAGTGGAAATTTTTCTTGAATAATATGAATTAGCAAAACTCACTCAAATGTAGAAAACTTGAATAAACCAACAATTAAAGACATTCAGCAGACAGAAACTTATCCATCTGTCAAAAAATAGACAAAAAACAAACAAACAAGAAGTCCCCCCCAAAAACAACACTAAAAACAAATTAACCTTCAAGTAACAGGTAATTCTCTGTCTTATATGAAACATTCCAAATAAATGTCTGTATAACTTCATTTTTAAAGTCTGTATAACTTCAATACTAAAACCAAAGATATGACAAAGAAAAATTACAGGCTGGCCTCATTTAAAAAAATCAATAGCAGGGCTTCCCCGGTGGCGCAGTGGTTGAGAGTCCACCTGCCAATGCAGGGGACACAGGTTCGTGCCCCGGTCCGGGAAGATCCCACATGCCGCGGAGCGGCTGGGCCCGTGAGCCATGGCCGCTGAGCCTGCGCGTCCGGAGCCTGTGCTCTGCAACGGGAGAGGCCACAACAGTGAGAGGCCCGTGTACCGCAAAAAAAAAAAAAAAAAAAAAAAAAAAATCAATAGCAATCCAGCAATGTGTTAAAAAATAATAGTACACAACCAAGCTGACCTTATTCTAGGAATCAAAGATATTTTCACATTAGAAAAGCATTGTAGGGAATTCCCTGGCAGTCCAGTGGTTGGGACTCGGCACTTTCACTGCCGTGGGCCTGGGTTCAAACCCTGGTCGGGGAACTAAGATCCCTTAAGCCTCGGGGTACGGCCAAAAAGAAAAAAAAGAAAGAAAGAAAAAAATAAAAGAAAAGCGGAATTCCCTGGTTAGGGCTCTGTGCTTCCATTGCTGTGCGGTTGGGGGGAGGGGGGATATGAATGAAAAAAAAACTGCATGCAATAAAATTCAACACCCATTCATTAAAAAAACTCTAATTAGACGGGGACTTTTTTAACCTGATAAAAGGGTATATACCAAACCCCAGAAACAAACATCACACTTAATGGTGAGATGTCCAAGGTATTTCCTTAAAGGACACCCAGGACCACTGGACATAGTGAAAAGAAGCAAAAATGAAAGTACTGCAAATGAAGAAAAAAGCTGTCTTTACTGACAAGAGACTTCATTTTCTCTCTAACAAAAAAATTTAAAAATCCAACCTAGACACGACACTTGTGCCACCTTCGTCCCAGCCTTCTTGTGTTGTCAACCCACACCTGAAAAAGTGCTTATTAACCCTCCCTCAGGGAAAGGAAAGTGAAAACCGCGCGGGAACTGTTCTCGGTTGTATAATTTGATACAACCACTTTGGAGCAGAACCGGGCCCCATCTAGAGGCTGCACAAATCCTTCAACCCAGCATTTTCATTTCTAGGTATATATACACTAGACCAGTGTTTTTATAAACTCTTTTGACCGTGATCTATAGTATGAGGTACACTTCACACTGAAAGCCAGTACACTCATACCTCACCAATAAAACAGGTTTCACAAAACAATACTTACCCCTCACTACCTACACTCTAATCTTTTCTGTTCTCTTCTATTCTATCTTATCTTGTTTAAGTATGCTGGTTCTGATCTCCCTAAACTGATTTCACAATCCACTAAACTAGTCACAAGCCACAGTGTGAAAGCACTGCCCTAGCAGCCTGTATGAATACTCAGGAGACGTGAGTAAGGACACAGTACTCCAGTGTGCTCCCTTCAGCTGCTGTACAGCACAACACAATACAACTCAGTCACTGCAGTAAACGTTTTCATCCTGCACTGGAGAAACAGGCACAAGTACAGGAATAAAGTTTGAAATAACAAAAAAAAAAAAAAAGGAAGAGAACTTACACTGCTATCAATGGATAACGAATAAACCGTGCACTCATATGATGAAATGCCCTATAGCCGCTGACATGAATGACTGCATCCATCTACAGCGAGACATAAGGTCACAGCTCTCACAAACATAATGGGGAGTAGAAAAGCTGCAGTTGACAATGAATTTTAAGTTTTAAAAGCAAATGAATTCTACATGTAGCTAATACATATGCAATAAAGGAAACACGTGTGTGATCCCTCCGAATAAAGACGACACATCCCAGCTGCTCTTGCAGCTGGTGTGGCCATGGGACTAAGTTCTGGCCAAAAGGAAATAAGCAGAGGTGCTACTGGCAGCGTCTCAGAACTTTTCTTAAAGCACAGCTAGTATATCTGTCCCCTTTTCCTTGCACTTGCTAGATGTGACTACTGGTGCTGGAGCAGCCATTTCTGACCATGAGGTGAACTAAGGAGTGGGGGGGTCACACGTAGTGGAGCAACAAGGTAGAAAGACCCTAGGTCTCTGAAGACTCGGAAGCAGAGTCATCAGGCCAGTATCGTCCCTCAACTGTCCATCTCTGGGCTTCTGAGTAAGAAGGAAATAAACTTCTATCATAGTTAAGCCACTGTACTTGAGTGTCTATTATTTGCAGCCCAACTGAATCTTAACTGATTTAGGTCACTGCCAGGTAACCTCAAGGAAAATAAAATTTGGTTAGGGAAGACAAGATACATGTGCTTAAAAGAGCAGCCCGACCCAGAGCCACAACCACGCCACTCAGGATGGCTGGTGTGAGAGCAGGTGTTAAGGTTAAGTGCACAGAAATGACTTCACACATTCGCTCAAGCATCCCGAATCCTCGGTGGCAATGCTCTTCAATCTGTCAACTGTGCTGAAAAGACTTATCCCTGTGGTATACTTTATATCTCAACTCCTCAGCTTCTCCACCTATAAAATGTAGATAGGTTATTTACTGCGTGGCTCAGAGGATTACTCTGAGAGTACTGACACATACTGAGCACTCGGTAACCATAAGTGATGACTGCTCTAGCTTTTGCGTCACTAAACATCTACTAAGTCCCAACTGAGTGCCAGGCACTGTTCCAGGCACTGGGGTTACTACAGTGAACACATTTTTAAAAGCCCTTGCCTTGGTGGAGCTCGTTATATTCTAGCTATACTGAACCATCCATGGTTCTCTGGCTTCTGGTCCTTTTTATTTACAGTAAGTTCCACGAGAGTCCTCTCCCCACTTCACGGCCTCATTGCTCTTCCAAGTTTCATCTTAGATATCATTTCCTCTAAAAGTCTTCCCGAACCCTTACACAACTGAATCAAGGGCTGCTCTAAGGTGTTTCAAACTACCCACATTTTACTCCTATTATAGAGCTTCTACCTTTACAGCCCACTGATCCATCCACTTCCTGTCTCTTTGAGGGTTTCACTGTTGAAACCTCAGTACATAGCACAGGGCCTGGCACAGAATAAATGCTCCAAAACATTCATTAAACAAACCAGTAAGTACACATAGGCCACAGCCTCAAGTAGAAAAAATTACCAGAACTGGCTTGCTCTTTGTCATTCAAGGTTACCCACACTAAACATTGAAAACAAATTAAAAGCCCACATAAGTATCATACCCAAAGGATTCTTCTTGTCTTTACACTTCCCTTTGAATTGAAGGATAATTTTTTTCATAAGTTCATCAACAGCTGCATTGGAAGGCGCACACACAAGGACACGGTTTTGTTTGATTTTGGCATTGGAGTTCTCATCTGAAAGTCCCCTCCTCTGGTTCGACAATTTGTACCAAACGAACAAACAAACAAACAAAAAATACTGATGAGCTCTATTATGCAGCGTTATAGTTCTTCTCTACTGCCACATATATTTGACAGTTCCCCTAATAAATAGTTAAAAGTAAATAAAAGCACCTACATCTTACATTGATGTTAAAAAATTACTCTGGCAGGGAATTCCCTGGCAAACGAGTGGTTAGGATGCGGTGCTCTTACTGCCAAGGGCCCAGGTTCGATCCCTGGTCGGGGAACTAAGATCCCGCATGCCGCATGGCGTGCCCCCCCCCCAAAAAATTACTCTGGCATAAAATTTTATCGTAACTTCTCTGAGCCTTACCTTACTATCCACTTATTTTATTCAATGTTCAAAATGTAGCCCAGAAATACATTCAAGATGGTCTCCTGGGATTAGCTGTGACCTATAATGAAGCCTGAAGACCACCATTCTAGCCCTTAGCATTAGTTTCACACAAGATAACATTTTCTGTTCCTTTTCTTTCTTATAATCTTCTCTACCTCTGCTACTGCTTTATCTGATATAGTTCCACACAGTATCAAAAAGATACACAAAAGTGAAGGGAAAAAACGCACTTTAGTACTTATTTACACGTTAGTTAAAGTAAAACAACATACTCAATTAAGGGCACAGATGCCCTCGCGCACACTCTACCTCTGTCAGCAGGCGGTACAGGAGGCCCACAATGGTTTTCGATTTTCCTGTCCCGGGTGGTCCATGAATCAGACAGATCTTGGCTACTGCTGGGGAGTGTCTCACCATGGCATATGCAGTTTCTATTGCTTTCTTTTGGTCTTCATTGAAATCTTTTAGGTGGGCAATCTATACAAAAGACATTAGTGAGAATGAGTGGTTCTTCCTGTGAAGGCACAGGAGAGCAAGAGAGTGGAAGGCATCTGTTTGAATCTGCTGACCTTTGTCAGACAGAAGCTTTGGTGATGATCAGGCAAGACCCCAAAATGACCCTTAATCTAAGAACCACTTTCACTACTGGAAAGAGCTACTGATGAGTGTCTACAGGCCTCAGTCCACCTACAACTACAACAACTATATTTTTACTTGTGATTCTTATAAAGCTGATCACAATAAATTGTTTTGCACTTTTCTTCTTTTTATTCTGTGGTTCTTCCCATTTTAGTCAATTCTCTCTTTAGACAGTAAAAACATTCCAAGATTTCCTTTCCTAACACAAGTGATACAGTCGAAAAAGCGTGGATTTTGGGTCAGATTTGAGTCTACACCTCAGTTTCACTCAAAAGCTAGGTCTCTAAACTCCTAACCTCTCTGGGCTTCAGCCTTTGTCAATCATTAAATCTGGGATTCCTTAGAGGGTGAGAACTGTAGTGGAATAACTGAGGATGGAAAGGAGACGTGACCCATGAGCCCCCCCCCCCCCAAGCAAACTGGGGGCTGGCGAATAAGCCAGAACTACAAACAGTCCTGATTGCTTTGAGCCCTGCCCACCCCTGGCAAACCGGGGGCCTGCGAAGAAGCATTGAGTGCTTTGGACACTGATCCATGAGGTGTCCTCAGTATAATCAGAGTGGTGGGAACGCAAGGAGATGCCCTTGTGCTAGTTCAGTATAATCAGAATAATGGTGGGAACTCTGTGCTGCTTTGGCGCTCAAGGACGAAGCACGGCAGGTGCTCACGAAAGCCAATTATTGCTTGTATAATTAATAAAAACATAGGTTGCTGCTTTGACATTTCTGAAATGTTAAGAAAACAAGTTTTAAAAATGTAAACCTAGATAATGCTTTAATAAAAGCTACCACAGCAGGACAGACGGCGCTGTTCTGCCTGAGTGAGCGGCAGCCCTCTACTGCTGTGCTTCGGCACAATTCATCTCGTGTGATGAGCTTACTTTTGGCCCTGTCATAAGATAAACTACAACAAGAACTGACTGAGAAAATGCATATGAAAGCCCTAACACAAGACAGGGGTTCAAATAACATTCCTTTCCTTCCGCCTGTCTCTGTGTTAATTTCCTGGAACTTACACACAACTCTTACAACAGTGAGAAATATGTGTTCACAAAGAATCACAACTTCGTTGTCACACTGGCAACAATACCAGTCGATGCTCCACTGATCATTCAAATGCAAAATTCATCCCATTAAACCTACTCTTACTCCTGCATTTAATCACCTAACAAACAGTTAAGTAGGATGTTCACCTCACATTTTAATGTTGCTCTTCAAGCATATTTTCAATTCCTTTTTGCACTCTACCTTTTTTCCTGAGGTAGGCTGACTAACCTAACACAAAGAACTACTTTGCAATATTAAAGAAAACTAAGCACTAAAAACGTCACTGGGCACACATGGTGACTATGTCTTTGTTGTAGACAAAAGGGAATGTGTGACAGATGAAAATAACATGATGCTTTAACATCCTGACATGAAATGTTCTGACTTTCCCTGTTATCAAATGACTATCACTCACAATTTTCTCAGATGTTGCAGTTAGTAAATCTTTTGTACAGAAGTCCATGGGGTTTGGATTCAGAACGGCTCTGGCCAGTTGGTTCCGACCACTCAGCAAAGACATGGCTTTCAACTTCCTTTGTGTAGTCACCAGAGAGCTGATTACAAAACATTTCACGAATTCATTTAAATTGACTGGTAAATTATGTTGAGTCTGGATGGAAACGGAGCACTCAGATTTCCCATTATGCACTATTATCAAGAAGGAGAAAAAGCAATTTCAGTTACCAGTGAATAACAGTGTCCAGTTAAAAAGGTTATTCAGAACAACGTGTTTTGTAACTTTTTTTTTTTTTTTTTGTTCGGTACGTGGGCCTCTCACTGTTGTGGCCTCTCCCGTTGCGGAGCACAGGCTCCGGACGCGCAGGTTCAGCGGCCATGGCTCACGGGCCCAGCCGCTCCGCGGCATGTGGGATCTTCCCGGACCGGGGCACGAACCCGTGTCCCCTGCATCGGCAGGCGGACTCTCAACCACTGCGCCACCAGGGAAGCCCTGTAACATGTTTTTTATACATCATTTAAATAATTTTCTCATAAGTATCTACTGACTGCCTCCTAAGAACCAGACAACGTTCCTGTCCTCTGGAGGCTTATTTTTTAGAAGAAGGGGGCAGATAAGCAAATAAACATGTCAGGTGATGGTAAGTCTTAGGAAGAAAGCCGAGAGGGGGGATGAGGAAGTGATGAGGGTTGTGAGGGAGTGTTATCGTAGACAGGAGAGTCAGGGGAGGTCTTCCTGATATGATATTTGAGCAGAGACGTGGCATTAAGTGAGCGAGCGATGCCCGTAACCAGGGAAAGTGGGTTACAGGCAGAGAATCAGCAACTGCAAAGACAATGAGGCAGTGAGGTGCCTGGATTATTTTCAGAACAGGGAGAAGGCCAGAATGGCTAGAAGGAAAAGCAGGGAGAAGCGAGCTAGAAGACCAAGAGAGTAAATGCAGCTACACTTCAGAGGGCTCTGCAGTTAATCACTCTGAACATGACTCTGAGTCAGGTCAAGAGCACAGGACAGCTCCGCGCAGGTAAGTGACATGCGCTAACTCACACATGAAAAGAATCACTTATTGAGAATGAAGAATAAACTGCAATGGAAAAAGCACAAAAAGACAACTTAAGAGGCTAAAATCTAGGTAAAAGTGAATGGTCGTGTGGGCCAGGAGGTAGCGGGAGAGGTGGCGCTTGGATGTAGGATATATGGCAAAGGAAGATCCAATAGGATTTCCTGATGCATTAGATGGAGCGTGTGAGGGAAAGCAGGACTCAAGGATGACTCTGAGGTTTTGGGCTGAGCAACTGGAAGAATGGGATGGAGGTCCCACATGCTGAGTTGGGAAAAACTGAAGCAACAGCACATGTCAGGCAGTAAATCAAGTGTTTCTTTTTGGAGTAGGTTTGAAATGTCTAATAATCTCCAAATGGAGATGTCAGATAGTTGGATGCATGAGGAGTTCAGGGAAGGAGACAGAAACCGTTTCTAAATCTTAGAAACAGAACTTTGGCAAATGTAACCACTTGTAAGAGTTGAAAGCACAGATGAAGCTATATATCCCTGTTGCTAAACTCATCTTGCATAAAGAACTGAGCTCTGATCACACAATAGTAAACATGGCACACCAGTTATGATGCGGCACAATGTTAAACTCCTAACAGCTTTGTTGCTATTTTTAAGATACGATGCAAAAAGGTGAAGGAATAATGATCACATATTCTCTTCACATAACAGAGACTAAGAGAGCAGCAATGTCAAAAAGGCAGCTTGGCATATATCAAGCGTGTGGACTTCGTAGTCAAACAAAATTAGGTTTCAATTCTGGACCTAGCGTTTAATACTAAGGATGTCTTTGGATAAGTTACTTAACATCCCTGAACTCTGATTTCCCAATGAGCAGAGAACAAACCATTCTGCTTTGCAGGGCTCTGGGAAAAGATGATAAATGTGCACAGGAAGGACAGGGCACACTGGCTGGCACATAGTCAGTAGTCCTTAAATTTAAGCTAACATTATTTTTGTTATGCTACCTTAGGGAGAGAGGTCCCTACAACACGATGGATGGGAGTGATGAAATGGTAAACCCCTCCAGTTGCCTTACAATTAGTTATGTGTTTGGTCTGCTCATCAATAATTAGCCACAAAACCAAGGCTGGAATGTGATTTAACAAACAGATGGTTTGCAAATTGTCTGTTTTATAACAAACACACTGACAGATGAAGGAATTTACTAGAAGGAGAAGACATTACAAAAGAAAGGTTTTAAATCCTAAGTCTGAAGCAATAAATGCTGGGCCTTTTCCAGCTGAGTCTAGAAAAACTAAAAGAGGACTCTGAATGCTAAGTAATCAACCTAGCAAATACAGTCTGGTAAACATCGAGCAAATATACATCTGGTAAATGTATAGCAAATACATGGCTAGTAAAGCCTAATTTAGAGGGAAATTAAAAGATGAGCTGCTGACAGATTTCGCTTCAATGTCTCATTAGGTACTTACTGACTGAGGTGCGGCGGAATTTATGAACATAACCACAATAATATTCATAGGGATCTTGCATGCGATTTCTCTCTATGTCCTCCTCCTCTCCATTTAGTCTTTTAGGAACCAAAAACACCAAATCATTTTCCTTTGGATGAAGCTGTTTAGCTAGTTCACATTCCTCAAGATAAACTATAAAACAAGAAATCAGCATTTATTCTAACAGAATTATTTTACATGAGATTAAAGGATATTAAACCCTTGTACTAAGTTCAAGCAAGTATACAGCACTAGTGGACTTTGTACATACTTCAAAATGATAGTCTAAGCTAGTCAGCATTGTCAAATATTGATCACACAGTATTATAAAAGTCTTCTTAAAAACTGCTACAAAGCCAAAATAGATGAAGTCATAATATTAAAAAGCAGCTAATAAATTTCTTTTCCTTGAAGTTTATCTTACTTTTTAATCAAGAAAATTTCACTTTTGTGCCCTACTTTGAAAATCCCAAAAGAAAATCTGGAAACAGATCCATGTACACATACGAATTTTGAGCCTACTAGTGGCATTTCAAACAAGGGGGGAAAGGACAGTAGTAAAATAAATGGGGCTGAGAAAACAGAGCAAGCTCTAAAATTAAAAAGTTCAGTACCAACTGCCAAATCCAGCAACAACATACTGAACCAAAGCACGAAGTACTAGGATTAAGTCGACTGAACTACTAAGTCAAAAAAGAATTTTAGGGCTTCCCTGGTGGCGCAGTGGTTGGGAGTCCGCCTGCCAATGCAGGGGACGTGGGTTCGTGCGCCCCGGTCCGGGAGGATCCCACATGCCACGGAGCAGCTAGGCCCGTGAGCCATGGCCGCTGAGCCTGCGCGTCCGGAGCCTGTGCTCCTCAACGGGAGAGGCCACAACGGTGAGAGGCCCGCATACCGCAAAAAAAAAAAAAAGAATTTAAAAAATGCATCATGTAAGAAATGTCTATTTGAAGGCATCAGAGAGCAAATACAACAATGAAGAATTACTCTGTTGAGATCCAGAACAATGTGGAAATCCATAGGCATCAGCCCAGTATTTTCCCTAGAAACATCTGAACTCTTCAGGGAGTGGGCAGCCAGGAATTTGAGCCGTACCTGGGATAGCCTTGTACAAAAAAAAGAGACAAAAACTGGAGTCCAGGGCCTGCACAGATAGAGTAGGCATCCTGGTAGCCCTCAAGGTGCAGGTTGGGACCATGAAGGACTACACCCAAGAATGAAGGCAGCTTCAATTCACCCGAGTATTTCAGGAAAGCTCAATTCTTTAAACCAGATTAAGATGATCCCACATTGCTAGTACTCCCAGAATCCTGGCAGAAGCAAAGAAAAATCCTCTCTGGAAGAAGACATCCTATCATCCTAGGCCTCTGATTATTTTTTAAATAACTTTCCAAAGACAATGACCAACATATTAGAGATAAGCAAAGCACCAGGAGAGAAGAAATACATGAACTAGTAGTATCAACAAACAAAAAAGGGCTGCACAAGGCACTACACAGAGTACAGTCGTACAGTCCTTGAATTGGTTCCAGGACCCCTGCAGACACCAAAATCCTCAGATGCTCAAGTCCCTTATGTAAAATGGTGTAGTGTTTGCACATAACCCACTGGAGCACATGCTCCAGTACACTTTAAATCCTCTCTAGATTACTTATAATACCTAATACAATGCAAACGCTATGTACAGAGTTGTAAATCCAACATAAGTGGTACGTAAATAGGTGCTGGTGCACAGCAAATATGTTTTTCTGGAATTTTTTCCCCTGAATATTTTCAATCCACGGTTGAATCCGATGATGCAAATCCCGCAAATACAGAGGACCAACTGTATGTCTTACACAGTTTAAAATATAGAGTTAAAAAATACATAACAATAAGAATATACGAAGTGGAACAGATAAACAGGGTTAAAGTTTTCAAGATTTTGCCTTATCTATGGAGACACTTAAAGTATCGATTAAAACTGTAAACTTTGAATCATGCACGCTGTAAGTTTTCACCTGAACTACTAAATGGCCCAAGAGGTAAAAATTGAGGTATAATTTCCAAACTAAAAGAAAAACATGAATGGTTCAAAGGTCTCACATATATGTAAAGAGTATACTCTAGTTCTGTCAGTTTTTTCTTTATATATTGTATTAGGTATTCAAAATGGTCCTATCTTCTGTTAACTGAACTTGCTATCATTGTGAAATACTCTCTTTTAATCTCAAATAATGCTTTTCTGCCGTAAAGTCTATTTAGTCTGGTATTAACAGAGCAAAACAAGTTTCTTGTAGTCGGGTTTGCATGAGTAGCTTTCTCCAATCTTTCTCTTCCAACCTTCCTGTACCCTTATGTTTACACGTATTACTTGTTAACAGCATGTAACATGCCAATACTGATCTTGAAACAACTTTTTCTACCCAAAGATACGAAGGCTACTGAGAAAATCACAAGCTCACATACAGGATAAAAAATATAGATGGTATCGGTTATATCAGGTAGCAAGAAAGCTCTCAAAGACTAGTAGGGTCCTGTCTCAAGGGCTCAGGAGCCAACCTGAAGAAGCCAATTACAAAGACTTGAAACAGAAGTGTATTTAAGTCCATGTGTTTGTAACGAAAACAATTTTTTTTAAAGTTCATTGGTCAACCCAGCACTTGCAGAGAATTAAGTCATTATTTTGAAAACTGGTCAGGAGTCAAGAATCAATACTTATTCTACCCTTCTTTATAAAGTATACTACTGAGTAATCAAATAAAACGGAGCACTTTCTCTTTATAGAACTACAACAGCTAATAAATGAAGAAATGATAAAATAAAAATATCACCATTTTGTATCCTTTAGTAAAATAATTAATCTAGGCATTAAGGATCAACGGTTATAAATATTACAAAAAGAGAAATTAAAGATCAAGCACCTCCTGATAAAGGAACACACCAACCCCAGCTATGAAATAGTTTTGCCAAAAATATTAGATCAAATGAATCTGATCAAGCCTCTAGATCCAACTATCAATTTACAAGAAATACAGAGGACTGAAAAACATACTAAACACCACCAGGGGGATGCTATCAGCAAGACACAGGCAGTAATTCTACAGGGTCAACAACACAATTTCTTCAACAAATAAATTACAAAGGGGGGGAAAATCCATGAAGGAGACAATTATAATTGAAGAAGACATATTAACAATGTCAATGAGTGGACCTAATTTGGATCTTAATTCAAACAGGCTGAAATAAATTGTTCTTTATGAGGAAACTGAAAACTTGAACACTGTCTAGCTATCTAATATTAAGAAAGCATGGTTAATACTTTAGCAACAAAATAATGTTTTACTATGAATTTTTAGGTCCATATCTTTTAGAGATAGTCACTTAAATAATTACAAATGACACCAAAAGAAAAAAAATCTAACCAATGATGATCTGCAAAACCTCTCCCTAGAAAACTGTAAAACATTACTGAAAGTAAACCTAAATAACTGAAGGTATGTATCTTATTCAAATCAGTATTAGAAAGATGTCAATTCTTAACAAATTTCCACATTTTTTTTTTCCTCTAAAACCTACATGGTAATGCAAAGGGACAAGAATAGCCAACATACTCTTAAGGCAAAACAAGGTAGGCGGACTTGCTCATTAAAGTTTATAATAAAGCTTAATTAAGTAAAATTAAGCAACGTGATATGGGCAGAGAGGTAGGCAAATGATCCAATAAAGAAGAAAGGAGTCCAGAAAAAGGTCAGTACATTAAATGGACACTAGATTTATGAAAAATATGGCACTGCAGACCATGGAGAAAGGATAATCTTTTCAATAAACACTACTGGGGTAATTACATTTCCATTAGGGAAAAAAATGAAACACGGCCCCTATATCTTACTCGTGTACAAAATCCATTCCAGGTTGGCAAAACAGTGAAGCCTCTCGAAAGGGACTGGCAAACTTTCTGTAAAGAGCCAGATTTTTCTTTGCAGGCCACATATGGTGTCTGTTGCATATTCATCATCATCTTTTTTCCAAAACCTTAAAAAAGGGTTTCCCTGGTGGCGCAGTGGTTGAGAGTCCACCTGCCGATGCAGGGGACACGGGTTCGTGACCCGGTCCGGGAAGATCCCACATGCCGCGGAGCGGCTAGGCCTGTGAGCCATGGCCGCTGAGCCTGCGTGTCCGGAGCCTGTGCTCCGCAACGGGAGAGGCCACAACACTGAGAGGCCCGCGTATCGCAAAAAAAAAAAAAAAAAAAAAAAAAAAAAATCACGATAAATTGGAAATGGTTAAAATTGAGAGGGCTTCCCTGGTGGCGCAGTGGTTGAGAGTCCACCTGCCGATGAAGGGGACACGGGTTCGTGCCCCAGTCTGGGAAGATCCCACATGCCACAGAGCGGCTGGGCCTGTGAGCCATGGCCGCTGAGCCTGCACATCCGGAGTCTGTGCTCCGCAACGGGAGAGGCCACAACAGTGAGAGGCCCGCGTACCGCAAAAAAACAAAACAAAACAAAAAAAACCTTACTCTTCCGCAGTATAAAAACAGGATACCGGGTAGATCTGCAAGCTGTGGTTTGCTGACACCTGTTCTAGATGTTAAAATAATATATTGATGACCTGCAGCAGGGAAAGGTTTCTTAAATGAGGCACAGACCATTAACCGTAAAAAATACATAGATGCATTTGTTATGTTAAAAAATAAATTCTAAACAAGAATAAAATAAGAATTTTAAAGACATCACTAAGAGAGTCATAATGGAAGCCAAAGTGGGAGAATGGTTTATATCCAGATTATATAAAGAACTCGCTACAAATCAGTAAGAAAAAGACAACTAACAGAAAATGAACAGGAGTCTTTAATAGGTGCTTCCCCAAAGAGCTTACTTAAGCATCTACTAAATATATGAGAAGGTGCTCAATGTCACTGATAGCCAGGATAGTACAAAATAAAACCACAAATGGCCATCAATACACACACACTGC
Organism: Globicephala melas; assembly: GCF_963455315.2. Lineage (NCBI taxonomy): Eukaryota > Metazoa > Chordata > Mammalia > Artiodactyla > Delphinidae > Globicephala > Globicephala melas. The sequence goes on along the minus strand of NC_083319.1, from coordinate 4,694,862 downwards.
AACGGCTAAAATGAACAGCACAATCGACACAAATGTGTTGGCACAGACATGGAGCAACGTGACTTCCATACGCTGGTGGGGGTGTGTCATTCTGCATGACTGGCTTGGCGTTATCTACTTACGTTAAGCTCACACATAATACCCTGAGACTCTGAGACCCACTTCAGGAGACAGACTCCACAAAAACACCCTCGCATAACACGAAGAGACACATGAATGATCATAGTAGCATTATTCATAAAATGCTGTGTGTAGAAGCAGGCCTGAGGCTGCTATCATTAGAAAGGCCTGCTTACAAGGTTGGTCCCCCTTGGAATCTGGGAACTTGGATTTCCGGACACCTCTCATCATTTGCTGATGAGAATGGCTCACTGTACCTTACCTGTTTGCCAAATTTTTTCTCTACAGCTTATGTCAAACACCCACTTTACTTGTGAAAAGTCATGAATCTGAGCTAGGCAGAGGGTGTTTTAGGCACTGAGTGTCTCAGCTTCCCTGGTAGGTAATGTGTCACATGGGTTGTCACACCTCACTACTGGGAAAGTTAAGTGCGTCCTGTGTGACTTCGCTGGGAAAGGACTCTTGGAAACTTGCTCCTGGTTTGCTTTTTCCCTTTGCTAATTTTGCTTTGTATCCTTTTGCCACAGTAAGTCACAGCCATGAGCATGAATATAATTCCTGTGAGTCCTCCTAGCAAATCACTGAACGTAGGGATGGGCTTGGGGAACCCTGACACACAGGCCTAAACTGCTGGAAAAAATGTCCATTAACTGGAGTTCCCTGGCGATCCAGTGGTTAGGACGCGGCACTTCCACTGCTGTGGCCCGGGTTCAATCCCTGGTCAGGGAACTAAGATCCCACAAGCCACATGGCACTGCCAAAAAAACTTCTTTAAAATAATAATAATAAAAATGTCCATCAACAGTAAAATTGTGACATAGTCACACATTGAAATACCACCACAGCAATGAAAAAAAAATACCAAAGATGCACACAAAACTGATGAATTACGAAGACATGTTACGTGAAAGAAGTCAGACACAAGAGTAAATGCTATGTGATTCTATCATACCATCAAGATAAATGGCAGATAAATCAGTGATTTAAACATTAAAAAGAAATATAAAACTACTACAAGAAAATATGGAAGCATTTATCTGATTTCTAAAACCAACTGAATGGTAAAGAAATAAATACGGTATTTTTGAACATGTGAAGATAAAAATTGTCTGCCTCAAAAACTGCATGTGAAGTTGAACAGCAAATAATGAAATTGAAAAAAAATTAACAATGCACACAAATAAGAAAACAACCTCCCTAATAGAAAAAGAAAAGGACAAAAGGCATGAACAGACAATTATCCGCCCCCGCCAAAGAATACAAAAGACCAATAAAGATTTGAGGACAAAAACTACAACCTCAAATGAGATACATTTTCCATATAAAACTGGGGGAAAAGTTTAAACTAGCAAATGAGAAGAGATACATTCTTATGTTAGAAGTGAAAATCGTATTCTTTTTGGTAGACAGAGGCAATATGAACCAAAAGTCTTAAAATACACACACTATTTGATCTAGCAAAGGGATTTATTCAGTGTAACAGTAAAAAACCATAAATAAGGTACATGTCTAACTAGAAATTACTGGTTAAACAGAACTATGGAATATGCTTACAATGGAATAACTACATACACTGAACATGCTATTATTATTTATCTCTGAAAAGACATTTATAATAGATTAAGTGAAAATAAGTCAAATGTAAGCTTCATGAAGGTGGAATTTTATGTTTTCATCACAGCTACATAACTAGCATCTAGCATCATACACTATCAGGTAGTATAAAGTCAGTAAATATTTGCTGAATAAATACATGAAAACAGTCACTTAGGTAAAATAACCCTACCAACCCCCCCACCCCCTCCCACCCCCACTTCACTCAGATGAGTAGGAAGTCTAACAGTAAGACATACACTACTATGTTCATAGGATTATCTCTGAATGATGGGAACTGTGAGTGATGTTTATTTTACTATTGGCTAATATTATCTGAATATTCTACAGTGAACATATAATACCTTTCCCCCCAAGTATATGTACATGCTTTTTTCCTTAAGTGAATCTATGGAGTAGGATGGATTGCAAGGGGGAAGGAGGCAGACGGAGAATTTATACTTTTTATTTTAAAGGGTTCTAAATGCTTGGTTTATTTATAACTAAGACATAACTGTGACGCGTGCTCCAGACCACTCATGAAATGAGAGCAGAGACGATAGAGAGATTAACTCAGAATCTGTACGCACGATCATGGCAACACCCCCTCCACCCCCGCCAGTCAAACTCCCTCACTCACCTTCTCTCTCCCTTGCCCAGCATCTAGGGACACTTTGGCCTGTGGTATTCTGATTGCACAATGGTTAAAACCATGAATTTTATAACTGCCCCAGTAATTATTCTCATTAATTAAAGACCTTAAACATATTCTTAGTAAGAGGTTACAAATTCACCTTAGGAAACCTCTATCCCAGAAAATTCAAACAATTATTATGTTCCCTCAAACAGCAATCTCCAATTATTATATGATATAGCCCAAGTTACATAAGAAAGAACTTACCCACAAACTCCCAGTATTTTTTATACTCAGAAGGAAATTTTCGTAAATGCAACCGATGGAATTTCTCTTTGTTTGGAGAGCTGATCCATTCCTGTGCCACCTACGCAAAGCAAAAAAAGCAAATTAAGAAAGCGAAAACATCTGAAAAGCCAATGTTAAACAGCAAAAATTTCCAAAGTAAGCAACCATAAAATCCAGAACCTAGAACTCCTGTGTGACACAAACATTAAAAATTAATTTGGGACTTCTGGTTTCCAGCTTGGCATTTAAGGAACTTAGAAGTCACCACTCCATCCTAACAAGTAAAAAGAGACAAAAAGGTAGATACAATCACAACTTACCAGAGCAGAAAACTCTTAAGTAGAAACCTCCATGCCAGGAGGAAAACCTGAACTGGATGTGACGAACTGTTGGAGGCTCAGCATGAACAACTCTCTTAAAAACTCTAGGGGGACCCAGTCATAAGAGGGACCCCACACTTTGGTGAGTTTTACCTCTAGGAGCTCTAACAGGCCCTCACAGTGAACACTGCAGAAAATTCCCTGTGTGCTTCCAGCGGGGGTGGGGGGTTGGTGGGGACTGGGGAAAAGGAAACATTCTGAAATACACCAGAGCATTCTTGACCTTCTTAACAAGGCCTGATCTATGAGAAGCTATTTTATCAGAGTCAAACTTGCTGGGATTTTATCAGAGCCTAACCTACTTGAGGGAAGAAAACCAGCTCCAGCCCATTCTAACCATCCTGTCTCACCCAAGGAGGTGGGGGAAACTAAGAAGCATGTGGTGTAAAGTTCTTAGTCCAGAGGCAAAGGCTCACTAAAAGAGTGACACCTTATCATAGGACTACGGAATGATCTTCCTTCCCCCATACCTCATTTCTGTATCACTAAAGGCCTATTTACTGCTGTTCCTTTTATTTAGTAGATTACGACCGCCTTGCAACAAAAAATTACAAGGCATACTCAAAGGCAAAAAACACAGTTTGAACAGACTAAAGAAGCACTAAAACCTGTCAGATATGGCAGGAATACTGGAATTATCAGACCAGGAATTATTTTTTTTAAAACTATAGTTAATATACTAAGAGTTTAACGGAAAAAGGAGACCATGAAATAATAGATGGGTAATGTAATGAATGAGATGTAAAGTAGAAAGAATCAAAAGGTAATGCTAGAGATCAAAAACACTGTAACAGGGCTTCCCTGGTGGCGCAGTGGTTGAGAGTCCGCCTGCCGATGCAGGGGACGTGGGTTCGTGCCCCGGTCCGGGAGGATCCCACATGCCGCGGGGCAGCTGGGTCCGTAGGCCATGGCCGCTGGGCCTGCGCATCCGGAGCCTGTGCTCCGCAATGGGAGAGGCCGCAGCAGTGGGAGGCCCGTGTACCGCAAAAAAACCCAACAAAACAAAACACTGTAACAGAAATGAAGGATGCCTCTGATGGGCTCATTAGTACACTGGACATTGCTGAGGAAACAATCTCTGAGCTTGAGGCTATAGCAATAGAAGCTACCAAAGCTGAAAAGCAAGGAGAAAAAAAAAATGGGGAAAAAAACACACCCCAGAATATCCAAGACTGTGAGACAATGACAAAAGATGCAGCATACACATAATGGGGATACGAGAAGAAGAGAGAGAGGAAAAGAAGCAGTATTTGAGGCAATAATGACTCAGAGTTTTCCAAAATTAACATCAGACACCAAACCACAGATCCAGGAAGCTCCAAGAGCAAGCTGAATCAATGCCAGAAACTACACCTAGGCATATCATATTCAAACTTAAGGAATATGAAATATCAAAGATAAAGAAAAAAATCATGAAAGAAGCCTGTGGGAAAAAACACCTTATCTATAGAGGAGGAAAAACAAGAATTACATCTACCTTCTCCTCAGAAACCATGCAAGCAAGGAGAGAGTAGTGAAATATTTAGACTGTTGAGAGAATAAAACCTACCAACCTAGAATTCTGAATCCTGCAAAATTATCCTTTAAAAGTGAAGGAGAAGGGCTTCCCTGGTGGTGCAGTGGTTAAGAATCCGCCTGCCAACGCAGGGGACACAGGTTCGATCCCTGGTCCAGGAAGATCTCACATGCCACGAAGCAACTAAGCCCGTGAGCCACAACTACTGAGCCCGCGTGCCACAACTACTGAGCCCGCGTGCCACAACTACTGAAGCCCACGTGCCTAGAGCCTGTGCTCCATAACAAGAGAAGCCACCGAAATGAGAAGCCTGCACACCGCAATGAAGAGTAGCCCCTGCTCGCTGCAACTAGAGGAAGCCTGCGCACAGCAATGAAGACCCAATGCAGCCAAAAATAAATAAAATAAATTTACTAAAAAAAAAAAAAACTCAACAGTAAGAAAACAGACAACCTGATGAAAAAGATGTGCAAAAGGCCTGGACAGACACCTCACCAAAGTAGATATACAGACTGTAAATTAGTATATGAAAAAATGCTCCATATCTTATGTCATCAAAGGAATGCAAATTAAAACAACGAGATACTATTACACACCTATTAGAATGGCCAAGATCTGGAGCACTGACAGCACCAAATGCTGACGGGGATGTGGAGCAGTAGGAACTCTCATTTATTGCTGGTGGGAATGTAAAATGGCACCATCACTTTTTTTTTTTTTTTTTTTGCTGAGCCACGTGGCTTGTGGGATCTTAGTTCCCTGACCAGGGATCGAACTTGTGCCCCCTGCAGCAGAAGTGCATAGTCCTAACCACTGGACCGCCAGAGAATTCCCAAAATGGTAGCACCACTTTGGAAGACTGCTCGGTGGTTTCTTATGAAACTAAACATATTCTTACTGTAGGATCCAGCAATAGTGCCCTCAGTATTTATCCAAATGAACTGAACACTTATATTTACGTTAAAAACCTGCACGTGGATGTTTATAGCAGCTTTATTCATAACTGCCTAAACTTGGAAGCAACCAAGATGCCCTTCAGTGGGTGAATGGATAAACAAACTATGGTACAACCAGACAATGGAATATTATTTAGTGCTGAAAAGAAATGAGCTATCAAGCCATGAAAAGACATGGAAGAACCTGAAATGCACATTACTAAGTGAAAGAAGCCAATCTGGAAAGGCCACATACTGTGTGATTCCAACTATGTGACATGCTGGAAAAGGCAAACTATGGAGACAGTAAAAGGATGAGTGATTGCCAGGGGTGAGCCTGGGGAGGGGTGAACAGGCAGAGCACAGAGGATTTTTAGGGCAGTGAAAGTACTCTGATATTAAAGGACTGATACATGTCATTATACGTTTGTCCAAACCCTTAGAATGTACAAATCAAGAGTGAACCCTAATGAAAACTATGGACTCTGGGTGGTAATGACTTGCCAATGTAGGTTCATCAGTTGTACAAATGTACTACACTGGTAGGCGATGTTGATAACGGGGGATGCTATGCAGAGTTTCTCTAGCTCCCTGCAGCTAGAGAAAGCCTGTGTGCATCAACCAAGACCCAACCCAACCAAAAATAAATAACATAAATTTATATATATAAAAAAAGATAGGTACTGAGTACTATCTCCAAAATTTACGCCCAATGAATTCACTTCTCTTTATTTCCAAAGCTACCACCTAGATCAAGCTACCATCATCTTTCTCCTGGCCTACTATAATAGCCCCCGACAGGTCTACTGCATCTATGCTTACCTTTCTACAGTTACTCTCTAATGAGCAACTAAGAATTTTTTTTTTTTTTTAAAAAGTAAACTACTACATATTTCTACTCCCCCAGCCTAAACACCAACCAGCTAAAAATCCTCCAACATCTTCTCACTGTACTGAGAATGAAACCCCAACCTGCACTTACAGGGTTGTATACCATCCAGCTCTTGACTGATTTCTCCAATCTTACCTCTTTTCCCTTTACCTCTAAGTTACCTTACTCCAGCCACATCAGCCTAATCTCTTTGCTCACACATGCTCAGTTAGGCCTACTTCAAAGCATTATAGTCTTGACCCTCCCCCCTCCTCTGCACAAAACCCTCCTCTCCTGGCTCTCGGCCCGATCTCAAAAGCAGCCTCCCAATGTCGCTCACCATATCAACCTGTTTTGTTTCCTTCACAGAACAAATTATAACTGGAAATTAGCTAAAAAACGGTGCAATCTCCCTATAAGGGGTTTGGGCACTAAGAATCACAGCTGGTACTCCAGAAGAGCCCCCTTTCTGCCTGCTCCTTGTCTACACAACCTAAAAAGCGCCTGCCAATTACACTCTGCATATACATGCATGCACACACAGGTAACAGAAGGGGACTGCAAACCGAAACTTTAAGAAAAAAAGAGTATTTGCCAAAACTGACCAAAAAAATTGGTCCCTGTCAAAACAGTGCACATTTATCTAATACTTTTGTGTGTTAAACGTAAGGATTAAAAACTAATATATCCTCTATCAGTCACATCAGTACACAAAAGACTCATATTTCTTTTTTTTTCCCCGACACACACTGTATTTTATTTTTACAAGAGATGAATAAACTGACGCCAAGCATTGTAAATGGATGACCACAACAAAAAGCAACAATGACTGCAATTACCAAACACAAAACACACTCACGCTATGTCGTAATATTGACATTCAGTCCAGGAATCCTCCACTGTAACAGCTCCTTTACTTTGCTGTGAAAACTGATTTGTATATTTTTTGCCTCTGAGTCCTTGTGGGATTTTTTTTTTTTTAATTCAAGAAACTCATATTTCTAAAAGTTGAATTTGCTCGTTTCCCTTTGGGGCAAGGGATAATTCTACGCAATGTCATTGCATTCCACCTGCAATAAGACATAATAACTGGATAACCAAACACTGCATTTCATGTCCTAAAGAGGATACCAACCGCATTTTTGTCAAAGGACTCTAAACACACTTCAGCATTCCATTAACAAACAATATTATGAAGTCAAATTACATCCAAATGAGGGTAAGAAGCCTTGGCCCAAGACTGTGGTTGATGCCACAGTCTCTGACTTATCAGAAAGAAGAAAAAATTAAAAGTAATCAAGGTATCTGAGAATTCTCTGGCAGTTCAGTTGTTAGCGCTTTCACTGCTGAGGGCCCAGGTTCAATCCCTGGTCAGGGAACTAAGATCCCACAAGCCACACGTTACAGTGAGGGAAAAAAAAAAAAGTAATCAAGGTATATTAATAATACCATTAATAAATGTTGGCCTATATAAACTAGAAATGCTAAAACAATGCTGTTTCACTACATGGTTAAAAAAAAAAAGGAACAAGATAAAACTTCGTGGTAAAGATGACAGATTGAACACAGGCATTTCCTTTCATTCCCCCTGAAACCCCACTAAAACACCCAAGGGATTTTTCACAACAGGATTAATTCATTAGGATGAAGAGAACAGAAGAGGAGGCAAAAGCATCAAAATCTGGGAAGCTGGGAAGCAGATGGATGAATGGTTAACGAGCGCAGCACGTCCAAGAAGCTGAACTCTAAGCAGGAGGCATCTGACATACACCTCTAGAAGGAGGAGGGCTGAAGGCAGACTGCCCCTCCCTGCTCCTAGCAAAAAGCTATAGCGGTTTCATCTCTATAAAGTGTGACAGTCTCTGGCTGTGGGGCAGCAGAGAGAGAGAAGATAAGGTACTTAAAAAAAAAAAGGTGGGGGGGGGGACGTCCCTGGTGGCACAGTGGTTAGGAATCCGCCTGCCAATGCAGGGGACACGGGTTTGATCCCTGGTCCGGGAAGATCCCACATGCCGCAGAGCAACTAAGCCCGTGCACCACAACTACTGAGCCTGCGCTCTAGAGTCCGTGAGCCACAACTACTGAAGCCCTCGCCACAACTAGAGAAAAGCCCACGTGCAGCAATGAAGACCCAATGCAGCCAAAAATAAATAAATAAATAAATTTTAAAAATAAAATAAAACAATTTTAAAAAAGGGAATGAAGCAAGTGTTTATATACTGAATGCCTGGACCCTTCCCTCTGCCCCCACCCTCACCCCACAGTCAGCTCCCCGTCAGGCCTATGCTTTCCAGGCAATCGATCTGAAGATTCTTCTTGGGGAAATCTGACCTCACTAAGGGGGGGGGGGGAGACTAAAAACAGTGACATGAGGGTGGGGATGAGGCTTCCCAATAAAATGCCAATGGTCAACAAGCCTATCCCTTTCACTCAGAGCTTCTAATCTGTTTTAAAATCTTACATGTAACAAAATATAGATTATAACTATACCTAAGCATATAATCTTAATATAAAGAATGAAACTAATTTGGATTTCACCATGTGATGGTGTCCTTCAGATCACATTTGACTTCCACAGTGCAAATAAGAAAGGACCATTTTAGTAAAAGTATCTCTTTTCCTAAGCATCTCTTTTGACCTGTCATTATTTAAATGCATCCTCTTTTCTTATAGCATTAAAAAGTTGAGATATATTTCACAATATAAAATTCACCACTTTAAAGTGTGCACACTACAGTGTTTTTAGTACATTCACTATTTTGTGCAACCATCACCATTATCTAATTCCAGAACATTCCCACCATCCCAAAACAAGTCTTATACCTATTAGCAGTCAGTCCTAATTCCCGCCCCCCCCCCACCCATCCCCTGGCAACTACTAATCCACTTTTTGTCTCTACAGATTTGCCTATTCTGGAAAATTCATATAAATGGGATTACACAATATGTGGCCTTCTGTACCTGACTTCTTTCACTTAGCATAATATTTTCAAGGTTCATCAAAGAACAGGTCAAAGTGTATATAACGGGTCATTCCTTTTAATAGTAGACTAATGTTCCACTGTATGCATATACCATGTTTTGTTTATCCATTCATCTCCTGATGGACATCTCAGTTGTTTTCAACTTCTGGCTATTATGAACAATGCTCCAATCTGCTTTTTAGTATCCTGTTCTTAAGTGTGAGTAAACCACCAAAAATCATTAGACACGCGAAGAAAGGAGTTAACATGAAAGCTCTGTAGACACTAAAATGAATAGGAAAAAAGCAACTGGGAAAACAGGGACGATGCAAAGAGAGGAAAACTTTCAACTAACTTTAAACTTATCATTAATTAACTTCAGGTAATAAAAAATACTGTGTACATGAAGAAAGCACAGAATCCTATAAAAAGGAATAATGAGAGAACAAGAGTTCCCGTGAAACTAAAAATACACTCAAAAATTTTTCAATAGACTTGGACGCTGAGAAAGTCTCCAAGGAAGTAGAACGACGACGACAACAACAAAGACAGACAGAGATGGCAAAACAGAAATTTTAAGTCATGCAAAGTTTCAAAATTTATCTCCTACACATTCTTCTCTCAGGAAGTTTGAAGGATGTGCCTTACTAAAATGAGGGAGTGACAAAAACAGACAACCCTGGGTACAGGAGACAGAGATCCAACACAGGAAGAAGGAAATGCAAGCCCTAGGACGAGGATGGTGAGCATTTCAGGTTAACCATCCTAAACCAAGAAGATGAAATTGATCAACTATCTGATGTGCCTGATCATACTGAGAGACCTACAAATCCAAGAGACAATCTGAAGCTAATTTAGTGATACGTACATAGAAAGTTAAGTAAACAATAAATCCAGAGAAAGTAAAGAGTCGGAAACAAAAAGTAGTTACAGCTACCACATGACTTAGCCATGGACACCTTTTATATCGTCAAAATAATAACAAACACTGATCTAAAAATTACAAGACTACTCCATAGTGAGGATGGGGAAACAGGAGAGGTGTGTGTGAACACAGGGCTGGGAAGAGAGGGTACTTCCTGTAGTGGGTAACTACAGAAAATGTCTAGAACTGAAAAATTAACAAGTCAAAATAGTGGCATGTTATTTAGAAATATGGAAGTAAATAACAAAAGGATCCATCAAGGATCAAAAATAATTACTTGGGGAGGCGAGAGCGGCTGCTGTTTTCTTTTATAATGGGCCTTCCACAAGTATTTGACTATTTTGAACTTTGTGTATATATAAACGGAACTTGTGCTCATTCTGTTTTGAAAAGGTTTTGGCTACAGAAATGTCCTGAAGGAAAAAATCTTAAAGATAAACATAGAAATACTTCTTAACTAAGGGAAAAATAAAATCACAAATATGTGTCCTAAATTTAAGGGCTATGAATGGCTTCTAAGCGATTTAGTGTTTTCTGGAAAGGATAAACGTTCAAGAAAAAAATAAGCTTCAAAATGAAGAAAATCTCTGTATATTCCTCAGCTTATTTAACTGTATACACTGTTCACTGAACTAACAATTTTGTAAGGTAAGAAGCTCATTCTTGTAATACCATTTCACATTGTTGTTAAGGAGACAGACTGAAGGCCCTTTATCAATTAGTTGTTTCTAATGCTTTTGAAACACTAGTAAAATAATTCGTAAGACAACGGCTGAAATTTAGGGCATACATTGACACCCACTTGCCTCTTTGTGCAGTACATCTCCTTTGCCTTTAACAATTCTAAGCTGGATCTTTGCAGTCTGTCTGCCTGGGATATACTTCCTGTGGCCAACTCCTTCTACTCACTCTGGTCTCGGTGTGAATACCATCGCTCACAGAGGCTGTCTCACCTTTCAGTCTAAAGTGCCCGCTCCCTTTTGTTCTAGATCATTCTAGAGCACTCTAGAGCCTTTGGTCCTGATCTGAAATGATCACTCCCAGAAGGCAGAGGCCTTGTCTGTCGTGTTCACCACTTTACCCCCCAGGTCTGTGATAGTACTTGGCAAGTATCAGGCACCCAATATCTCCTGACTGAATACGTGGGTATTTACCTCAGTGTTCTTGGTTTTGAAGAGTCTCATTGCATGCTCACGTTTTGGGTTCTTTTTTTTTAAAGGAATTTGAAAAAAAGTAAAGTCTACCTGCTTTGAGAACACCAAAAACATCCTTCCAAGTGCAGGTGGATGTTTACACTAAAGAATTACTAGCTGTTTTTCTGAGGTTCAAATTTAACTGGGAATCCTGTATTTTACTTGGCAATCCCAGTCAGGGAGTAAGAAAGAGAGAAGAACCAGAATGGGATGTGTTGGGGTAGGGAGGCAGCTAAAGGCTGCTACGAGGCATAAGAAGTTGGGAAGACAGATGAGAAATTTGGGGTTTATTGTTTTGTGCTGATCAGTGTAACTTGCCCTTTGCTACCTCCTCAAGAAAACTTCAGTAAAGGTTTACACTACTTTTCAAAAAAATAAACGCAGATGAGAGACTATGTCCTCTGAGAAGTCTTCCCTTATTTTACACCGAAAAACGTTTCCTCCTCCTGTGCCACCTCTGGACTTGGTACGTTAGCACTCTGAATTGTGTCTGTAAGCTCCAGAAGGGCAGAGTTTAAGTGTTTCCTCTATATCACCAGCATCTAGAACAGTGTCGGGCACAATGTCTGTTCAACATGAAATCTACAAGCTACATCTAAATCAAAATGTGCTCAGTTATTTTAGCCGTACTCAGCACGGTAAAGAAAGGTAATTTCAAAGTCTGAACGTATACGATTAGAACATATACTTACTGTTTCAAAAGTATTCAGCATCATCAAAGGGAAAAACACATTAAAATAATCTCCACCATCTTGAAATCTCACAGGCACAGGTCTTGAGATGGACTGACAAAGAGTTGACGGGGGTCCGCACTGATCAAAGTTCACAAACATTTCGTATTTCCATTTTAAGACCTCTTTAACAAAGGTGTCAGAGATGGACTGTGCTGACAAGAGAACGTTTACTGGAGGGGAAGCCGAAAAAGATCTGTTTTCACAATATGGAGCTTTGTAGCCTTGCCTGTTGGAATTATTTGGAGTATGAGAATGGAGAACGTTGCACAAACCCTTCACTTCAGCCACTGGCTTCTTGGACACCAGAGAGACTGGCGGTACTTTCAAAACAGACTGTACCCCACTTGACTTATTTTTCAGAGTTGGTAAGAGCGCTGCCGTATTTTCCAAAGACTTGGAAAGACCAGCAATTCGTGAAGTACTACTGGAGCTAAAAATCTTAGCAGTGGGAGGTCTCGAAGGTTTAGATGCAGAGAGAGGCAAGCCAGGTTTACGAAATATAGCTTCATCCGCTGCTTTAGCTTCAGAGTGTTTTGAACAGTATTCACCCTGGTTTTTCAGTGTTTCAACACAATCTTTGTATTTACATTTTGTGCTACTCGAAGATTCCAACTGAGGCCGACTCACATAACCTTCTTCTACCTGGACTGTATCTTTTCCATGAACTACTTCAACGAGTTTATCATTCTCTTTCTCCATTTGTGAACATAAATCCATATCTTCAGGATCACATTGTGTTAAAAATATATTATCTTCCTCTATGTCATTGCTGGATTCAGGATCTCCCTCTCTCAAGGCTGCCACATGTAAATGATGTACCGTTAGGTCACCTCCACCTAAAGGGTCCCCTGAGGTAGAAACAACTACTTCATTTGTTGGCATTTCTCCATGTAAGACTACAGAAGTACCCTGGCTCAAAAGACAAGGGCCATCAGCTACCTGAGAAGTGCACTTTGCTTTCACGGGTTCTGTTTCAGAAGACACACATTTTATTAACGCTGTTTCCTTACTTTTAGCAGTTACCTCAACTCCTCCTTTATAACTGTAATCTGATGTATCTGATTCTGGCACAAATTTGTCAGAATTTTGTGCTCCATGTGGGCCTGCTCGTGTTGTATCTGTACTCTGATAATCAAAACATCTTTTTCTGTTACGCTGTGATTTGGGTCTCATCTGCCTTCGCAGCTGACGGTCTTGACTCGTCAGCAGTTTCTCATTATTTCTGACAGAGAGAGTCTGAGGAGAAATTAATTTAGTCTTTTTCCGGGTATCAATTGCTCCAACAGTTCTGCCATGGTGACGTAAGTCAGCTAAACGCTCCAAAGACGGCTGGGACAAGTCAAATGCCCTACGAGCAACCTTTTTCAGACCAAGTTTCTCAACCGTTGAAGTTGGTTCAGGACGCTGGCGAAATTTCTTTGGTAGCACTATAGCAGGACTTGTTCTACAACTTAGGATATTTGAACTTTTACTCTGCCCTGTTTTGGTATCCGAACGTGTTTTTTTAGGAGTTTTAGAAAGTGAGACACTCCTAACACGTTTGGAACAACTGCGAAGCTTTGGTGGAGACTTCTTCAGGGACACCGTAGTGGTTCTCTGAACGCTTGAACTGGGAGTTGTACTCCTTACGTCTATACTTTTAAAATCATTTTCAGTCACATCTCTCTCATTAAGAATATCAGACTGGTCCTCACTTTTGACAGGAGATGAACGCCTTAGAGGAGCTTCTGCCATAGCAGCTTTCTGATATCGCTTTCTCTTGGGTTTTTTTACTTCAATCTCACAAAATTCCTCAACAGAAATACTACTACTGTGTGGTTCTGCGTGTTCCTCAATGTCCTCTGCTGCTTTTTTAATGACCTCTTCAGGTACATAATCTGTACCATAACCCCAATCATTTGTGGTATCACCTACATGAGTCAAGCACGAATTTTCTTCATTCTCTTGAACTGAATTCTTGTTGTCTGGTTTCTGATCTTGCCAAACTGAAAACACTTCACATGGACTTTCAAACTCAAAAAACTGAGAATCAGATTCCTCAAACTGCAAAAGGGACCCTGTATTTTCTTCCCTTATTACCTTCTGTTCCACGTTTGTGTTAGCTATTGAAGCATGCTGCTCTGGACATTCTTTCTCAATGCATGTTTTATCCTGTTTAATGTGTTTCTTAAAACCCACAATTCTTTCATCATCATCATCATCTTCATCAGAATCTGAAATAATAATGACCTGTTCACAGCAGGTTTCCCTAACACTATTTTGGTTGGCTGTGAAACATCTTCTATCATCTTTAACTTTTCTTTGTAGCTGGGATAAACTTTTTTGAGTTGAATCTGATGGGAACTTAATAACACTGGCTTGAGCTACTAAAGATAATTTGTGGAGGTCTCTGTCTACCTGAGAATCTGTTAAGGTGTCAGACTTAGGACTGATGCTACGGACTTGTTCTCTTAAATCAGAAGAAAACTGAGCAGTACTCTTGATAATTTCCATATCTCTTGATTCAAGTCCAGTCACAGGATCTTTAAAGGGAGGTGTTTTCTCCACAAAAATATTGGTCATTTCTGTAAATGAGACCAAATCTTTATTACCAACATGACATTCTAGTATTTGACAACTGAGTTCACGGGTAGAGAAAATGCCTAACTCTTCTTCCTTTACTTGTTTCTTTTTCAGCAATAAACTGTTTTCAGATTTTTGTTCTCCATTTTTATCATCCAGAATACCATTAGGGCCTAAAGAGAGATTGTATATGAAGCCATCTCCTTTCTGACCTCCTGTATCCTTCTTTGAATAGAAACTTTCAATGCTAGATACAGTCAGGTTTTCCTCTAAAGTGATACTTTTCCTGTGTTGCTTTTTTACTACATGTGATAACTTAGCACAGATTTCATCTTTATGTGCCTTAGTTTTTGCTTTTGAGGTTTTGCCAAGAGCATCACCCTTTAAAGAGAAATCCTCATTTGATGTGGACACCTTTTCCAGAGAGTCATTGCTAGAATCAGTCAACAAACGTGTTGATGTTATTATTCCTCTGTCAAATACCTTTTCTGGACCATTTCTTGAAGTACAATTCTGTGGGGTATATGAGGAATTCTCTTTTACAGATTTATGCTTCCCTGTACTTATTTTAACTTGGCCTCGAGCTCTTTCATTAACAAGCCTTTTACTACTCGGCTTCAAGCACAACTCAGCTGAGAGATGGTCTTTGAGTTTCAAATCTTTTATGTAAGTTCGCTCATTATCCTCTTCTATGGCATTATCTGCTTTGCTGAAAATACTCTCTTGCACTTGACATGCATCAGCTTTCATCGGTTCTTTAGAGAATGTTGGGCTGGAGTTTTCCAGACAGTGCCTGTCTTTTTTAGACTTCTTCCCTGTTTGTTCACTTTCTTCTTTATTATATGATGCAGGAGGCGTTTTACATGGAGAAGTCAGATCCACAGAAGTGCTACATTGAGGTACTTTGAATTTTATGTTTCTAATAATTTGCTTTAAACAAGTTTGTAACTCATGGGTTTCCTGACTAGTCAACTGCCAACCTAAAGATAAATTTCCTCGCAGGAATAAGTTGAGCTTATCCCAGAATCGCTTACAAAGAGTCTGCTGCCCAAGCTGATAGCCTTCTTTAAGGAGACTTCTGATCAGCTGCACACAAGCAAGTTGTACAGAGTTAGATGGCATTGAATGCAATGACAGAGATGATATCATTGTGCCTTTGGAGCAGTTTCCAGATGACTTCTCAGAACTCCGTGCAAACGCGGCGGTGGGAAGCTTGGCACATTTTACGACGGCTTCCACCCACTGCTGGGAACTAACCCACAGCAAATGCAAACACTTTTTATTTCTATGCAGTTCAATCACTGACACCAAAATCAGAAGGAAAAACTCAGTGACTGTGTCACACACGGCGTCTGTCTGGTTGAGGACGTCTTTGACTTCAGAATGCAGATGATGAATAACCTCCACTATATAAGCCACACCCAGATCCTTAAGATCCATGAGGGACTGCACAAAAGGGATGAACCACAGAAACGTGCTGTTATGAACACGCATGTCTTGACCGATATCTGACTGAAGCACATTAGCTAATGTTTCCATTTCTTCATACATGTTAGGACAATAATCTGGGCAAATGGCTGATCTCCACCCTGAATCCTAAAACGAAAGAGATACTGACATTCAGATAAACAAGCACCATTCATGACAGGTTTAACACAAAAGCTGCAAACAAGAAAATACACTCTCAACTTTCCTGTTTTGATGTACATATATGGACCCCCAAGAAATTGAAAACAGTTCAATTTTGAGGTTAAGGTTTCATGAAAAGGTTAAATTTACAAAACCTCCATGTACTCTGGACCTCTTTCCTTCAGTTGGTTTTGATTTCTAGTCATGTGATTTATCTCCCTCATGCCATAAATGTTCTACCCTTCCGAAATGTACTGAAAAATTAATCTCTCAAAGTGTGCACACTCTCATTAGAGCCCATTTTTCCTCATGAGCTACTGTTCAATCAGAAAGGTTTTATGCAACAGTTGATTCAGAATAGCTACATATAAAATCAGCAATGCAACTAACCATACAAAACACTGTCTATACAATATAAAGGCAGTACAATATCATCTGAATTCTCAAAATGTTTTATACCTTTTTCGTCTTTTCAGGGTTATAATTGTATACAATCTGGCTGCAAGTCACCATATCATCCAAATATGACTCTGGTTTGAACTTGGACCTTAAATATTAAGAATAAATAGAAATTACTGAAATGAAGGATAAAAAGAAGAGAAAAATCCTACTGTTAAGTCAATTACAGTAGACTTCCTCATACAGATTGTTTGAAATCCTGACACAGGAACTGAACGAACCTCATAGAGCTGTTCCGTATATTCTGAATCTCTTTATTGTAGCTCACGTTGTTGATAATGGTTTGAAATGCCTCAATAGGATCAATAAGTTGACCCCAGACCTTGGATCCAAGGCGATCCAGAATCACCATGAAACAGTGTAACGCTGGCCAGAAAGGATCCACACTATCATCTGAAATACAATGGAGTAATTTGCCAAATTAGAGAAAGGCACTAAACTATATTGAGAATTAAGCATTCTTTACCTGGGTAGCAACAGAACTGAAAGCAAAGCAGGAAGTAATTTAAAGTAAAGCATTGCCAACTACAGGTTTTAGAAAGCTGGCAAACTTTTAAATAGTGTCTGCATTTTTTTTTAAAGCAATACACCTCTGTTAAGAAATTTTTTCGTGTGGAACAAACTGAGATAGTCTAGATAAACTCAACTTTCTCATCCTGTTTGCCAACCTGAAACAATCTTTCCTCCTCTGCTTCTTCCAGACCTTTATACTCCCATCCTTCAATAAATAACAGAAGTAAAGTAGAAAAAAAAGGGAGAGAAAGAAAATCTTGGTATTTTCAGATCTAAACAAAGTCCATGATACAAGAAATCCTGAACTGCGGGTGTCATTTGGTTGGTATAAAGGACTGAACCCCTCATCCACTGGAGAAGCAGAGATACATACTCTTCATCCACCCATGTCTCAACATGGCTTTGTTGTTATCTCCATTACATCCAACTGGCAGGAATTCCCATTACTCACACACTCTTATGGCCGGTCCTTTCCCTCCTCTCTACATGCAGTGGCGAAACACTGCCCTGCTCAAAGACCTGCACTTGCTCCTTAATGACTTCTAAGGAAATTAGAAGTCCTCAGTCAAGCATTTGTAAGATCTTACTCTATTCCTTCTTTCCAGATTTATTTTTTTACACTCACATAAAGATACACCACCTACAGAAGAAAACAGATAGCTGGCTTTTTCCAAGTAAGAACCAGAACGGCTTCACTATTAAGCACCACCTATCATCTTCAGCAGTATTCTTAGGAGGCAAGTGCTCTAACTCACCCCATTACTGACAACCCTAGAACTTTCTGCTTTATTTCCCTCAGGGCTCTTAGATTTTTTTTTTTTTTTACCATAGTCGTTTGAGTAGAACTTCTCATATACTTTTTTATCCTCTACTGAAGCTGTCTTATGTCTAGGAAGCTCTCAAATAAGGAAGAAAGTCATCAGTTAGGTGAAGACAATTATGGAATGTTTCTTAAAGAGGTGACTTGGGACTTCCCTGGTGGTGAAGTGGTAAAGAATCCGCCTGCCAAAACACAGGCAGAACACTCTATGACATGAAAGATCCTTTTTGACCCACCTCCTAGAGACATGGAAATAACAACAAACAAATGGGACCTAATGAAACTTAAAAGCTTTTGCACAGCAAAGGAAAACATAAACAAGATGAAAAGACAACCCTCAGAATGGGAGAAAATATTTGCAAATGAAGCAACTGACAAAGGATTAATCTCCAAAATTTACAAGCAGCTCATGCAGCTCAATATCAAAAACAAAAACAACCCAATCCAAAAATGGGCAGAAGACCTACATAGACATTTCCCCAAAGAAGACATACAGATTGCCAACAAACACATGAAAGAATGCTCAACATCACTAATCATTAGAGAAATGCATATCAAAACTACAATGAGATATCATCTCACACCAGTCAGAATGGCTATCATCAAAAATCTACAAACAATAAATGCTGGAGAGGGTGTGGAGAAAAGGGAACGCTCTTGCACTGTTGGTGGGAATGTAAATTGATACAGCCACTATGGAGAACAGTATGGAGGTTCCTTAAAAAATTAAAAATAGAAATAACATTATGACTCAGCAATCCCATTACTGGGCATATACCCTGAGAAAACCATAATCCAAAAACAGTCATGTACCACAATGTTCACTGCAGCTCCATTTACAATATCCAGGACATGGAAGCAACCTAAGTGTCCATCGACAGATGAATAGATAAAGAAGATGTGGCATACACATACAATGGAATATTACTCAGCCATAAAAAGAAACGAAATCGAGTTATTTGTAGTGAGGTGGATGGACCTAGAGTCTGTTGTACAGAGTGAAGTAAGTCAGAAAGAGAAAAACAAATACTGTATGCTAACACTTATATATGGAATCTACAAAAAAAAAAAAAAAGCTTCTGAAGAACCTAGGGGCAGGACAGGAATAAAGACGCAGATGTAGAGAATGGACGTGAGGACACGGGGAGAGGGAAGGGTAAGCTGGGACGAAGTGGGAGAGTGGCATGGACATATATACACTACCACATGTAAAACAGATAGCTAGTGGGAAGCAGCCACATAGCACAGGGACATCAGCTTGGTGCTCTGTGACCACCTAGATGGGTGGGATAGGGAGGGTGGGAGGGAGACGCAAGAGGGAGGGGATATGGGGATATATGTATATGTATAGCTGATTCACTCTGTTATACAGCAGAAACGAACACACCATTGTAAAGCAATTATACTCCAATAAAGATGTTAAAGAAAGAATCTGCCTGCCAATGCAGGGGACACGGGTTTGAGCCCTGGTCCAGGACAATCCCACATGCCGCAGAGCAACTAAGCCTGTGCGCCACAACTACTGAGCCTGCCGTCTAGAGCCCACGAGCCACAACTACTGAGCCCATGCGCCTAGAGCCCGTGCTCTGTAACAAGAGAAGCCACCACAATGAGAAGCCCGTGCACCACAACGAAGAGTAGCCCCACGCTTGCTGTAAGTAGAGAAAGCCCACACGAAGCAATGAAGACCCAACACAGCCACAAAAATAAATAAATGAACTTATAAATAAAATAAATAAAAATGCCAATCTTTAAAAATAAAAAATGGTGCTTAAAAAAAAGGAGGTGACTCATTTTGAAGGAGCGTTAGGGGAGCTGGATTAACGGAGAGGACAGAAATATATATGCAAAGCACTGGGGAAAAAACTAACAATTTATGTAGTAAATGCCGGTAAGCAAATTAGTAATAACCTTTTTAATAAATTTATTTGTTTATTTGGGGGGCTGTGCTGGGTCTTCGTTACTGTGCGCGGGCTTTCTCTAGTTGCGGAGAGCGGGGGTTACTCTTTGTTGTGGTGCGCAGGCTTCTCATTGTGGTGGCTTCTTTTGTTGCGGAGCACAGACTCTGGTGCACGGGCTTCAGTAGTTGTGGCTTGCAGGCTCAGTAGTTGTGGTGCACGGGCTTAGTTGCTCTGCGGCATGTGGGATCTTCCTGGACCAGGGCTCAAACCCATGTCCCCTGCATTGGCAGGCAGATTCTTTACCACTGCACCACCAGGGAAGTCCCTAATTAGTAATAACCTTAATCAAAAATCATCTAGCGGGCTTCCCTGGTGGCGCAGTGGTTGAGAGTCCGCCTGCCAACGCAGGGGACACGGGTTCGTGCCCCGGTCCAGGAAGATCCCACATGCCGTGGAGCGGCTAGGCCCGTGAGCCATGGCCGCTGAGCCTGCACGTCCGGAGCCTGTGCTCCGCAACGGGAGAGGCCACAACAGTGAGAGGCCCGCGCACCACAAAATAAATAAATAAATAAATAACGTTTACGTATTTCTTTTAGAATCCCCCACAAAAGAATATACAGCCACGCTGAAGTTGCCTAAGGAGAAGTGAATGTGGGTAAAAAGTTATATTTATGTTTTCATTAAATTTGGCATGCTTGGTCTTTATTGAGTCATTGTTTCATAAAGAAGGTATGATTAGAAACATTAGTACAGATTCTCCCTGATCAGCCCAATAAAACCATGCGCAAAACTAAGCTGGCTCTAATAACAAACATGACAATTTGAGACCCTACTTTCTAGACTATCAGGGGAGCACTGTCCAAGGGAACTTTCTGGGATGATGGAAATGGTTCTATACCGTAGCCACCAGGCAGCTCTTGAAGTATAGCTAGTGGGACTGAAAACCTGAACTTTTCATTTTATTTAAGTTTCATTAATGTAAATGTAAAGAGCCACACTTGGCCGGCAGGCAGCCACCAGCGTGAACGGTGGAACCCTAGAGAACAAAAGTGAAATGAAAAACCAGGCAAAAGGGAGACAGTGGGATAGGGGAAGCTTTCTGCAAAATTTTAACTATCATGTCATTAGAAATTTACCTCCTTTAGGGTCTAGTCTTGATTCTACCACTAACTGGGTATTTCAACGTGAAAAAGTAAGTTAAGGGACTTCCCTGGTGGCACAGTGGTTAAGAATCCGCCTGCCAATGCAGGGGACAGGGGTTCAGAGCCCTGGTCCGGGAGGATCCCACATACCGTGGAGCAACTAAGCCCGTGCACCACAACTACTGAGCCCGTGTGCCACAACTACTGAAGCCTGCGTGCCTAGAGCCCGTGCTCCGCCACAAGAGAAGCCACAGCAATGAGAAGCCTGCACACTGCAACGAAGAGTAGCCCCCGCTCGCTGCAACTAGAGAAAGCCCATGCATGGCAACAGAGACCCAACGCAGCCAAAAATTAATTAATTTTTAAAAAAGTAAGTTAACTTCCTTGGGTTTCAGTTTCTTCTTTTATGAAAGTAAGGTGCTGAGTTAAACTCTAAAGGTCCTTTCCAATTTAAAATTCTGACTCTGTGACCAAAACCATAAATGTTCACTCTCTTTCCTCCACCTCACACACCCAAATTCTTACAGTGACACTAGTATTTTCAAAGTGCACCATCATCGCAATATTCAGCAAATAGTTTATTACCATCTGATTGCCTCTCCATGGTGTGAAGTATTGATTGCATAAAATCATTCTGTTTGTTTGAGCCCAACAACAGTGAATCCATGGCTTGCTCCTCAAGAATGGTCAGCAACATGCAAATACCTGTAAGATCATGTATAGTTTTCTTGAATTGATTAAATAAAACTGTTCTAATGCCTTCTCCAGTTTAGTTGGCAAAAGAATAACAAGGCAGTAAGACGAAACAAAACAGTATCCAGTGCCTCAGACACTGAAGTCTGAGACGTTCATATACAACTCCTCCTAAGAACAGAACTTTAGACTGAATAAAAAGGGAAAATGGCACGAACTTGGTTAGAAAACCATTTCCAAAATGACTACCACACAATTTGTATCTCATA
The DNA here is from genome assembly GCF_963455315.2 of Globicephala melas. NCBI lineage: Eukaryota > Metazoa > Chordata > Mammalia > Artiodactyla > Delphinidae > Globicephala > Globicephala melas. The sequence goes on along the minus strand of NC_083319.1, from coordinate 4,672,722 downwards.
AAATCAAAAACCCCTTAAATTTTAAGATCACTGTATTTCAAGTACCAATCACTGCCAAATATACACATGACTGTAAGACTCTGAGTCAATGAAGTAGGACAGAAATATTTTAAGTCAATATACAACCTGATGAAAACCAAAGTTAATATCTCTTTCTTCCAGGAAATATTTTACAGATGGGAAAAGAGCTATTAAACCTCTGTTGCAATAGATCAAAACCCTATTAAGGTCAGCTGCTATGCTAATACTGTAACATCTAATACTGCCTTAAATAAAAGATCTATTTGCCATACTTGAAAATGTACCTCTTACACAGATGATTTCTAGGATAAAAAATGTTTAAAGACAAGATGTTGTAATAGTTTAATGACAAAACAAGAATTGGGAACTATGAAATCCTTTATTTAGCAATTTTGATCAGATTACCAAAAGAGATCCCTTCCCTTGCAGGATAGTCATAAGAAATATTGGAAAATACTAATTATATTTGTGTAGGAACAATACTCACCTAACCAATAGTTTTTGTAGTTGGCAGCATCATACATGTGTGAAGGCAGAAGAATCAGTTTACCCGTCTCAAGGACAGAAGAAGTATAAATGTCTGGACTTTCTAAAAGCCCCAACTCAATGACTTTAAAAAGGCAAGTCAAAACCTCCTGTAAGTCATAATAATCATCTCTGTCCACTTTTCCCAAGTTTCTTGCAGTCAGGATAGCCCAACGCCGAACCTAAAAGCATAACACATTCATTACTTCATTTTACACACAACTGTCTACATACAGCAAGCATATAATTAAAATAGGATTCTCTACAGATTATAAAAGACACGAGATACATCAACTCTACTTTAAAAAAAAAACATTACACTGTATATCTTAAACTTATACAATGCTATATGTCAATTATACCTCAATAAAACTGGAAGAAAAAGACTATCATATAGAATAAAGTACTTTAGGAAAAATATATGATTTTCAGACATTTAAAGGAAATATACCAAAAGGTCCATGATGACAGAAAAAAAGAAAAAAAAAGACAGAAGATACTAATTACAATTGACCTTTGAACAACACACATGGGGCACCTACCCTCTGCGTAGTTGAATACACTAATATAATTCGAATATAACATAGTTGGCAGCCCTCCATATCCCGGTTCTGCATCATGGATTCCACTAACCTCGAACTGTGTAGTACTATACTACATGCTATTAAAAAGAATCTGTGTATAAGAGGACCCATGCAGTTCAAACCCATGCTGCTCAAGGGTCAACTGGAATGTGATGTGTGAACCTTGCTTGATCCTGATTTGAACTAACCCTAATAAAGCATTTGTGAGATAATTATTTCCACTCACTTAAACACTGACTAGAAATATGATATTATTATTATTATTATAAGTGTGTTGATCTAATTGTTTTCTTTTAAAAGCACTTACCTTTTTGATACACGTACTAAAGTATTTTATGGATGAAATGCTCTGATGTCTAAGATTTGCGGTAACTAAACTTAACAGGAGTAGAATATTGACCACATATTGATAACAGATGAAGCACAGTGATGGATATATGGGGGTTCACTACACCAATCTATTTTTTGTATGTAATGTTCCATAATAGAAAGTTAAAAAAAGGGAAGAAAAATGAAAAGAGAAACCTCAAAAGAAATCAAAGGTCACCTCTACATGGCAATATAGCATAGGGAAGTGATTTTAAATTTATTCTGCACTACAAATTGAATTAGTGATCACAACCAACCTTAAAAACTAAATAAAATTTAAAAAAATCAGTGGGCATCCTTCATAGTAACAGTAAGTACTGTTTTGTGAAATGTTTAGGTCACATACGTATATATATGTGTGTGAACTCGATGAAGAACATTTTTACTTAGGTTATGGGCAGAAAAGTTTGCAAAACATAGAACTAGTGGACAAAAGAATGGGCTCTATGCCAACATAATTAAGTAATGAATTTTAAGCTATCGAAAAAAATACAAAGGAATCAATGAGTCTATAACTTATAATAAACAGATGAATAAATGAAGAGCAGGGAAAATGGCTCTTGATTATAGTACAATCAATGTCAAGTGCTGACTGGTAAATATGTAAAGTGCTGGGGTTGAAATTATTTTGCAACCTTAGAAAAACTGGCTCAGGGAAGAACCACCAGGTAATGCTAAATTTAGGAGAAAATTTTGGTGAGGAGTAAGGTATTTATGTGATCTTAGAGTACTTAAGAACTAGACATTGTACAGTGAAGAAACTGGACAACACCTCAACTAGATGATCAAAATTAACATCACCACGAGAGGCCGAATGATACGGCATGCCTGTATATCTGACACCCTGAGAAGGACATAACATCCATCACTTATGTAGTACTCCAGCTGGAACGTATAACCGAAGCCTAACCATGCGCAAGCATCAGACAAACCCAAAATGAAAAGCATTCTATGTTTTGTAAATGGGAGGGAGGCAGAAATGACTATTCTTCAGAAATGTAATTGTCATAAAAGACAAAGAAAGGCTGCGGAAATGTTACAGATTAAGGGAGACTAATGTAACACAACTACATGTAAATCCTGATCCTGGTCTGGATACTGAAGTACAGGGGGAAAATGCTACAAAGTACACTGGATCACATGACACAACTGGAAAACAGACCTTACTGTATCAATGTTAAATTCACTGAAGTTTATAATATTGTGAGAATATACTTATTCTTAGGAAATATACACTGAAGTATTTAGGGGCAAAAGGCTATGATATATGCAACCTACTCTCAAATGGTTCAGAAAACAAACAGCTTTGTAGTTAACTGAAAGCAAATGATAGAACAAATGGAGTAAAACATTAATAATCGGTGAATACAGCTAAAGAGTATACAGGTGTTTTCTACTTTTTTTTATTTTTGAGAATTTTCTGAAAATTTTAAAGTATTTTCAAATAAAAACTTAAAAAAAAAAAGCATTAGGGCTCTGGAGTCAGGCTGCCTATATACAAATCCAAGTCACCATACTAGCCTGTGTAACTGTGGTTAAGTCTCCTGACTCAGTTTCCTGACCTATAAAAACACATATATAATGAAGCATACAGTCGTTCCTGGCCCTGCAGACCCAGTCACCAAGCCTGCAAGTGCTTGGCCCACGACCTGGTTGCTCAGCTGGACCAGCTTCCTCTACTGGTTTGCAGCTTTAAGAAAGCCAGTCCCAGAGAGCAGCTGGCTGTACTTTCTGTCAATCTTCTTTCACAGGCAGGAAAGCCCCACCCTTATTTTAAGCACAGGCCTTGACTCTGGTTCTACCCTTGCCTGGAGTATATTTGTAATTCTTATTATCATGCACAAACTCAGTCCCCCGCTACCTACAGCCATCCAAGCCTACATACAGGTTTCCACCATTTATCACTTTGTATTTCTGTTCCATTACTGGTCCAAAGAAACATTTACCTTTTGAAAAGTGTGATTATACCTTTTAGAATTCCACTTTTTGAATTTTTTTCTATCATTGTTTGGGTTTGGCACAGAGGAGACTGAAATTCACCACCATTCTGACTGGAAACCCCATTACCATGTTCTTTCTTTGCCACTTAAAAATAAAGCCTCTTTACTATCCTTCTATTGGCAGAGCAACCCTTCATGGCTATTGTCTTAACATTGTAACTCAGTTCTAGAGGCCAACGTGCACAGGTCCTACTGCACACGCTGCCTCGCCACATGATGAGAAGTCCTCAAACTCCAGCAATCAGCTCCAAGTCAGGTTCCGAGCCTCTGGTGTTGCTCTCTGCTTCTGTCTACCTACTGTTCTGATTCTCAGTTCCTCTTCCTGTCTGGCACCTAGGAACTGAATTTCCTTGCCCTCCCCTCTACCCCATCACCTGTTAAAAATCTCATCTATTAGCAAAATAATTATTTCAAGTGTTTTAACTGGTGTTTCCATGTGCTTGGAGCGGGGCAGGCAAGCAAGAAAAGCAAGAGAGAACAGTCCTTCTTCATTAGTTCAGGTCAACACACTGCAAGTTCAGATTATCCCCTCATTTGTCTTTTAAACTGAAGCATCACCTGTCAGAAGCGCTTCCCTACTGTCTTAACTCTCTTCTTTGAGCCCCCCCCAGCACCCCCTCCTTAACTGCAGTAATGTTACAACAACAAGAGAATAATTTTGGCAAATATTTTAAACAAAGTACAACCAAAAACCTCTATTATAGTTATCTATACTATAGGTGCAAAAATAAAATATTCCTTCTTCCACTGCCTAACACTCACACTCACCATTTCATTGGGATGGACCAAAAACAAATAGATCCCTGGATGTTTGTCAAAAACCTGAAAGGAGCAGTTAGCTTGTTCCATCCGGCAAAGTGCTTCAACGCATAGTTCATCTAAATAGAAAAAATAAGGCAGTAAACATAAGACATAAATCTTATCAACTTATCAAGATTCCCTAAATTTGGCTCCTTTGGTTGCTCTGTAAGTGAATGAAAAGTTGTTCCCTTTTTTTTTTTTTTTTAAACTGAGGCATAAAAATGCTGTAAATGTAGGAATGATATTTAGCTGCTGAAAGACCGGTAGGTTGATCATACTGTGTGCCTATGAATTGCTCTGACTTTCCTAGTACAAACATCTTTTTTCACACTGGGCATAATTATCTCCAGAGGGCATCTTCTTAGAAGTATGGCTATAGGTTCAATTCCATTAGCATTTTACATTTTGATCCATGAGGACTTTATCTTGTACCACAGTGATAAAATCAGCTTTGCCCCCCAAATGGCTATTTTGTCCTACACTCAGTTACTGAGTAATCCATTTTCTCCACTGGTTTGAAATGCTATCATCACCAAAGAGTAAATTCCCCAAATATATTTGGTTTACTTCTGGACTCTCTACACTGTTCCATTAGTCTATCTGTACCAGCACTATCCTAATCCCTGTTGCTTTATGGAAATTTCTTCATCACTCTTTCAGAAGTATACTGAATAGACTCATACACATTTACCACATCAGATGAATCAACTTTATTTTGTCAAGCTTCAAAGAATATTGTAGTGACAGTGGTTAGCTTTGGGAAGGAGGAACAATGACTGGAAAAGCAAGAGGAGAGCTCCTGTTGTGTGGATGATGTTTTGTTTCTTGACCTGGGTGCCAGCTACACGTGTGTTTAGTTTATGAAAAATCAAGCTTATGTACTTTTCTGGATATGGTACTCTTTAATAAATGTTTGAAAAATGACGTGTTAGAATTTAAAAATCTAGTTATTTTGAATTTATTTAGAAAGAACTGATTTATCTAATAAATCTTTAGATATACTTTTCAATTTACTGAAAATACAGAGAATAGAGAAACAAGTCAAATAACATGACAAGGAAGAAATCAGAAAAGTCCAGGAAGCACATTATTCTTTAGGGCAACCATTTGGTCGCAGCAAGTCAAAGTTATGACAAAAAAGAAAAAAAATCTATCTATCTATATCTATACCTGTGCACACATATATAAGAGTAAACTATTCTGGATTAAAAGAGATGTAAGAAATATGGAACCAAATGCACAGTCCCTGATTGGACTCTAATTTAAATAAATCGTCCAAAAAACACATTTTGCAACTACCGGGAAAATCTGAATGTGGACTAGATATAGTAGTGGGTGCCTTAAAGGTACTGTTATTTCATTAGATTTGATAGATCAGGAAAATGTCTTCAAGAGATTCATATTAAGAAATGCAAATATAAATGACCAAAATCTAGGCAGCCGTAATATGCGATGCCATAGTGATTACTGAAAATTACTACAGACCAGTGGTTCTCAACCTGGCGATTCTGTCCCTCACTGGCCCTGATCCCCAACTCCCAAGGGACATTTGGCAATATCTGGAGACATTTTTGGTTGTCACAACTAGGGTAATGGGGAGAGCAAGTCACTACCAGCATCTAGTGGAGAGAGGCCAGGGACGCTGCTAAACATCCCACAATAAACAGCATGTCCCTCACCCACCAAGAATTATCCAAACTGTCAACAGTGCCAAGTTTGAAAAACCCTGCTACAGACACATTCCAAGAATGAAAATTAATTGAATGGATAGATGAATATACATGTGATAAAGCAAATACAGCAAGATGTTAGCAACTGTAGAATCTTTGTGGTGTGTTTATGGTATTCACTGTGTAATTCAATTTTCTAGGTTTGGAAACGCTCAAAATAAAACGTTTGGAAAAAATAATAATAAGTATCCTAATTATATGTTTAAGAAACAGATTTTCAATATAAACCCAAATTCTTACAATTCTTTTTTTTTTCTTACAATTCTTAAAATAAAAAAAAAATGATACAACTGTGAAACACCCAAGATACTCACTAACACGCTCATGTAAAAGCAAATAAGGATATTTCAGTATTTCAAGAAGAGGAACTCGAAGCTTATTTTCGAAGTCTTGGCCAGTAAAGTCAAACAGCTGTGCCTCTCCATTGTCGTCTACTATATATAACTCGTCATCGTCTCCAATTTCTGCCTTCATGGCCTTTTCAAAGTGATTTATGAGACGTGAGGTTTCTAATTCCCATAAAACCTACAGGAAAAGAAAAACGGGCAGTGTGCTTTATATCTTATTATCGACAAAATATACTGGATGTGATGATCCTTCTAGAAAGCCTTTTCCTAAGTATAAAAATTCAGAAGTTTAAAAAAGTACTAAACATCATATATTAGATTTAAAGAAAACAGTCACTAAACATAAAAGTGGCTTTTATGATACATGAACATGAGTACATAGAGCATGAGATGTTTAAAACATCGCTCTTGCAGAGTTTTGCTATCAACAGCTCTGTCAACTATACTCTATTGAAAAGGAAATGAGAAGTTGGAGCTTCTTTACCAAGGCACAAGCTGGGCCTTCTCTGACTTCCCTATGTTCCAGCCATAGGTAACTACCTTGAAACATCAGCTTTAGCATAAAGACATTGGTTAGCTTCATAGCTAGGAAACCTTGTAAACGTAAAAGTTTTCCTCAAAAGGTTCATAACTAATCATCCCCCTCCTCTTTTCTATATTATTATACATTTCTCTATGGTCTGTATTCCATTTTTCATCAGATAAATATAATAAACCAATATTCAAAGCCACATATTTAAAATTACATGTTTCACTTTGGTTACTGTGAATGAAAAAATGCTTGTCTTTATTGATTTATACCACTTACCCATTAAAAAATGAAGAGGGGGGAAAAAAGAACTATTAGCCAATAAAAAAATAACCCAAGCCATTCAGATACCTGGCTGTTAACAATGTCAAACACAATGACATTAAAACATGAACCCAAAAAAACCCCATACGTCACTTCATTTCATGAAACTGTTTCACATCAAAATGACTAAAAGTGGAGGATTATAAAATTCTGCTATTCTGCTATAAAATTCTGAAAATTAGATTTCAATTCAATTCTATCAATCAATAAGCATTTAGGGCTTCACTGGTGGCGCAGTGGTTGAGAGTCCGCCTGCCGATGCAGGGGACACGGGTTCGTGCCCCGGTCCGGGAAGATCCCATATGCCGCGGAGGGCTGGGCCCGTGAGCCATGGCCGCTGAGCCTGCCATCCGGAGCCTGTGCTCCGCAACAGGAGAGGCCACAACAGTGAGAGGCCCGTGTACCGAAAAAAAATAAAAATAAAAATAAGCATTTACTCAGCACCTACTATCTACCAGGCAATGAGTTAGATACTAGAAGTATATTAGCATTCACAGTTTAAATCACATTGTCAGTTCCCTGAATGCTTCCAACAGAGTTCAAATTTATTCTCTTCCTAGTTATCAAGCTCTGAAAAATACTGCCCAATTAATGTAAAGTACCTTATGTAAGGATGGCAATTCATCCCTTGCTTTGTGGTACTCAGCCACACACTCTAAGCAGTAGCAGAGGTCTTCATCAGCTTTTTGAAATTCACTGGAGTGGGTCTCAGATGCATAGTGTTGCAAGAAGTCAATGGTGGAAATACCACCTGGTGTACACCAACAACATGTGCTCATTCTGTACCTGTATCCAGAAAAGAAGACATGGAAAGACTAAAGAAAAAAAACACACAACACTTCAGGCCTATTCTGGTGGAGAATGGGTACATTTCCTACTAATGATCATGTCTTCAACTTACAACGTGCCTCGACCACATCCAGAACATTCTGCTGGCCAGCTTATCAATCACTGGCTAAACTCAATCTGAGCCTACTCGTAAAAACTTTACCTGTGACACATGAAAAATAATGGAAGCAGTTAGTAATAAACATCATAAGGCAATATACAGCTGTGTTATAAAGAAGGCTCAAAACTATACAGTACTGATGGGAAATTATATACAGAGACATAGAATTATCAATATTTTCAAAGTACAGATTTTGGAGTGTTCTAATAATGCACTGGAGGCAAGTGAAAAGCTCAGGAAACCTTTCACATTCCCTGAGGCCATGTTCCAGAAATCCCTGGAAACGTAAAAAATCCACAAATATTACTCCATACCAATAACAAAAACTCATATAGAGAAGAATTTTCTCTTGGTTAGAAAGTATATATACACATGAATTTGCACATGTGTGTATGAACTGCTGCCCATAACTCACTGCTCATCAACGCAGTATAAACTGTAATGGTTGCAAATATAATAGCTACAAACCTATTACTACTAAGTTTGAAACTTACAGTTTTTGACTGTCTCCAATTTGGGGTTTTATACTACCATCAGAGCCTCCACCATCCAGACTCAAGTAAAAAGGGTTAAATGAAATTACTTTCAGAGATTGGTTCAAGATGGCGCAGTAGAGGGCGTGCGCTCACTCCCTCTTGCGAGAGCACCAGAATCACAACCAACTGCTGAACAATCATCAACAGGAAGACACAAGAACTCACCAAAAAAGATACCCCACATCCAAATACAAAGGAGAAGCTGCAGTGAGATGGTAGGAGGGGCGCAATCACAATAAAATCAAATCCCATAATTGCTGGGCGGGTGACTCACAAACTGGAGAACACTTATACCGCAAAGTCCACCCACTGGAGTGAAGGTTCTGAGCCCCATGTCAGGCTTCCCAACCTGGGGGTCCGGCAACAGGAGGAAGAATTCCTAAAGAATCAGACTTTGAAGGCTAGCGGGATTTGATTGCAGGACTTCGGCAGGACAGGCGGGAACACAGACTCCACTCTTGGAGGGCACACACAAAGTAGTGTGCGCACTGGGACCCAGGGGAAGGAGCAGTGACCCCATAGGAGACTGAACCAGACCTACCTGCTAGTGTTGGAGGGTCTCCTGCAGAGGCGGGGGGGGGGTGGCTGTGGCTCACTGTGGGGACAAGGACACTGGCGGCAGAAGTTCTGGGAAGTACTCCTTGGCGGGAGCCCTCCCAGAGTCCACCATTAGCCCCACCAAAGAGCCACGTAGGCTCCAGTGCTGGGTCGCCTCAGGCCAAACAACCAACAGGGAGGGAACCCAGCCCCACCCATCAGCAGATAAGCAGATTAAAGTTTTACTGAGCTCTGCCCACCACAGCAACACCCAGCTCTACCCACCACCAGTCCCTTCCATCAGGAAGCCTGTTACAAGCCTCTTAGATAGCCTCAGCCACCAGAGGGCAGACAGCAGAAGCAAGAACTACAATTCTGCACCCTGTGGAAGGAAAACCATATTCACAGAAAGACAGACAAAATGAAAAGGCAGATGACTATGTACAAGATGAAGGAACAAAATAAAACCCCAGAAAAACAACTAAATGAAGTGGAGATAGGCAACCTTCCAGAAAAGGAATTCAGAAAAATGACAGTGAAGATGATCCAGGACCTTGGAAAAAGAATGGAGGCAAAGATCAAGAAGATGCAAGAAATATTTAACAAAGACTTACAAGAATTAAAGAAAAAACACCTAGAAGAATTAAAGAACAAATAGAGATGAACAATACAATAACTGAAATGAAAAATACACTAGAAGGAATCAATAGCAGAGTAACTGAGTCAGAAGAACGCATAAGTGATCTGGAAGACAGAATGGTGGAATTCACTGCCATGGAACAGAATAAAGAAAAAAGAATTAAAAGAAATGATGACAGCCTAAGAGACCTCTGGGACAACATTAAACGCAACAACATTCGCATTATAGGGGTCCCAGAAGGAGAAGAGAGAGAGAAAGGACCCAAGAAAATATTTTAAGAGATTATAGTCAAAAACTTCCCTAACATGGGAAAGGAAATAGCCACCCAAGTCCAGGAAGCGCAGAGAGTCCCAGGCAGGATAAACCCAAGGAGAAACACGCCAAGACACACAGTAATCAAGTTGACAAAAATTAGGGCTTCCCTGGTGGTGCAGTGGTTGGGAGTCCGCCTGCTGATGCAGGGGACACAGGTTCGTGCCCCGGTCCGGGAGGATCTCACATGCCGTGGAGCGGCTGGGCCCGTGAGCCATGGCCGCTGAGCCTGCACATTCGGAGCCTGTGCTCCGCAGTGGGAGAGGCCACAACAGTGAGAGGCCCACGTACCACAAGAAAAAAAGACAAAAATTAAAGACAAAGGAACATTACTGAAAACAACAAGGGAAAAACGACAAATAACATACAAAGGAACTCCCATGAGGTTAACAGCTCATTTCTCAGTAGAAACTCTACAAGCCAGAAGGGAGTGGCACGATATATTTAAAGTGATGAAAGGGAAGAACCTACAACCAAGATTACTCTACCTGGCAAGGAGCTCATTCAGATTCAATGGAGAAATCAAAAGCTTTACATACAAGCAAAAGCTAAGAGAATTCAGCACCACCAAACCAGCTCTACAACAAATGCGAAGGAAACTTCTCTAAGTGGGAAACACAAAAGAAAACGACCTACAAAAACAAACCCATAACAATTAAGAAAATGGTAACAGGAACATACATATCGATAATTACCTTGACCGTGAATGGATTAAATACTCCAACCAAAAGACACAGGCTCGCTGAATGGATACAAAAACAAGACCCATATATATGCTGTCTACAAGAGACCCACTTCAGACCTAGGAACACATACAGACTGAAAGTGAGGGGATGGAAAAAGATATTCCATGCAAATGGAAATCAAACGAAAGCTGGAGTAGCAATACTCATATCAGATAAAATAGACTTTAAAATAAAGAATGTTAGAAGAGACAAGGATGCTACATAATGATCAAGGGATCAATCCAATAAGAAGATATAACAATTGTAAATATATATGCACCCAAAATAGGAGCACCTCAATACATAAGGCAACTGCTAACAGCTATAAAAGAGGAAATCGACAGTAACACAATAATAGTGGGGGACTTTAACACCTCACTTACACCAGTGGACAGATCATCCAGACAGAAAATGAATAAGGAAACACAAGCTTTAAATGACACAATAGACCAGATAGATTTAATTGATATTTATAGGACATTCCACCCAAAAACAGCAGATTACACTTTCTTCTCCAGTGCACATGGAACATTCTCCAGGAAAGATCATATCTTGGGTCACAAATCAAGCCTTGGTAAATTTAAGAAAACTGAAATCATATCAAACATCTTTTCCGACCACAACGCTATGAGATTAGAAATCAATTACAGCGAAAAAAAACATAAAAAACACAAAAGACATGGAGGCTAAACAATACGTTACTAAATAACCAAGAGATCATTGAAGAAATCAAAGAGAAAATCAAAAAATACCTAGAGACAAATGACAACGAAAACACGACAATCCAAAACCTACAGGAGGACGTCCCTGGTGGTGCAGTGGTTAAGTATCCGCCTGCCAATGCAGGCAACATGGGTTAGAGCCCTGGCCCGGGAAGATCCCACATGCCGCGGAGCAACTAAGCCCGTGCACCACAACTACTGAGCCTGTGCTCTAGAGCCCACGAGCCACAACTACTGAGCCCACGTACCACAACTACTGAAGCCCATGTGTCTAGAGCCCATGCTCTGCAACAAGCCACCGCAATGAGAAGCTTGCGCACCACAACAAAGAGTAGCCCCCGCTCGCCGCAACTAGAGAAAGCCCGCATGCAGCAACAAAGACCCAACCCAAAGACCCAATTTTTAATTTAAAAATTTTTAATTTTTAAAAATTAATTTTTCAAAAACCCAAAAACCTATGGGATGCAGCAAAAGCAATTCTAAGAGGGAAGTGTAGAGCAATACAAGCCTACCCCCAAGAAACAAGAAAAATCTCAAATAAACAATCTAACCTTACACCTAAAGGAACTGGAGAAAGAAAAACAAACAAAACCCAAAGTTCGTAGAGGGAACGAAATCATAATGATCAGAACAGAAATAAATGAAATAGAAACAAAGAAAACAATAGCAAAGATCAGTAAAACTAAAAGCTGGTTCTTTGAGAAGATAAACAAAATTGATAAACCTTTAGCCAGGCTCATCAAGAAAAAGAGGGAGAGGACTCAAATTAATTAAAAATGAAAAAGGAGAAGTTACAACAGACACCACAGAAATACAAAGCATTCTAAGAGACTACTACAAGCAACTCTATGGCAATAAAATGGACAACCTGGAAAAAATGGACAAATTCTTAGAAAGGTATAACCTTCCAAGACTGAACCAGGAAGAAATAGAAAATATGAACAGACCGATCACAAGTAATGAAATTTAAAATGTGATTAAAAATCTTCCAACAAACAGAAGTCCAGGACCAGATGGCTTCACAGGTGAATTCTATCAAACATTTAGAGAAGAGCTAACACCCATCCTTCTCAAAATCTTCCAGAAAATTGCAGAGAAGGAACACTCCCAAACTCATTCTATGAGGCCACCATCACCCTGATACCAAAACCAGACGAAGATACTACAAAAAAAGGAAAACTACAGACCAATAGCACTGATGAATATAGATGCAAAAATCCTCAACAAAACACTAGCAAACAGAATCCAACAACACATTAAAAGGATCATACACCATGATCAAGTGGGATTTATCCCAGGGATGCAAGGATTCTTCAATATATGCAAATCAATCAATGTGATACACCATATTAACAAATGAAGAATAAAAACCATATGATCATCTCAACAGACGCAGAAAAAGCTTTTGACAAAATTCAACACCCATTTATGATAAAAACTCCAGAAAGTGGGCACAGAGCAAACCTACCTCAACATAATAAAGGCCATATACACCAAACCCACAGCAAACATCATTCTCAAAGGTGAAAAACTGAAAGCATTTCCTCTAAGATCAGGAACAAGACAAGGTTGTCCACTCTCACCACTATTATTCAACATAGTTTTGGAAGTCCTAGCCACGGCAATCAGAGAAGAAAAAGAAATAAAACGAATACAAATTGGAAAGGAAGAAGTAAAAGTGTCACTGTTTGCAGACGACATGATACTATATATAGAGAATCCTAAAGATGCCACCAGAAAACTACTAGAGCTAATCAATGAATTTGGTAAAGCTGCAGGATACAAAATTAAAGCACAGAAATCTCTTGCATTCCTATACACTAACAACAAAAGATCAGAAAGAGAAATTAAGGAAACAATCCCATTCACCACTGAAACAAAAAGAATAAAATACCGAGGAATAAACCTACCTAAGGAAGTAGAAGACCTGTACTCAGAAATCTATAAGACACTGATGACAGAAATCAAAGATGACACAAACACATGGAGAGATATACCATGTTCTTGGATTGAAGAATCAATATTGTGAAAATGACTATACTACCCAAAGCAATCTACAGATTCAATGCAATCCCTATCAAATTACCACTGGCATTTTTTTACAGAACTAGAACAAAAAACCTTAAAATCTGTATGCAGACACAAAAGACCCCGAATAGCCAAAGCAGTCTTGAGGTAAAAAAACTGAGCTGGAGGAATCACACTCCCTGACTTCAGACTGTACTACAAAGTTACAGTAATCAAGACAATATGGTACTGGCACAAAACCAGAAATACAGATCAATGGAACAGAATAGAAAGCCCAGAGATAAACCCACGCACCTGTGGTTAACTAATCTATGACAAAGAAGGCAAGCATACACAACGGAGAAAAGACAGTCTCTTCATAAGTGGTGCTGGGAAAACTAGACAGCTACACGTAAAAGGATGAAATTAGAACACTCTCTAACACCATACACAAAAATAAACTCAAAATGGATTAGAGATCCAAATGTAAGACCAGACACTATAAAACTTAGAGGAAAACAAAAGAACACTCTTTGACATAAATCACAGCAAGATCTTTTTTGATCCACCTCCTACAGTAATGGAAATAAAAACAAAAATAAACAAATGAGACCTATTAAAAGCTTTTGCAAAGCAAAAGAAACTACAAGACGAAAAGACAACCCTCAGAATGGGAGAAAATATTTGCAAACGAATCAACAAAGGATTTATCTCCAAAATATATAAACAGCTCAAGCAGCTCAATATTAAAAAAACAAACAACCCAATCAAAAAATGGGCAGAAGACCTAAATAGACATTTCTCCAAAGAAGACATACAGCCGGCCAAGAAGCGCATGAAAAGCTGCTCAACATCACTAATTATTAGAGAAATGCAAATCAAAACTACAATGAGGTATCACCTCACACCAGTTAGAATGGGCATCAACAGAAAATCTACAAACAACAAATGCTGGAGAGGGTGTGGAGAAAAGGGAACCCTCTTGCACTGTTGGTGGGAATGTAAATTGATACAGCCACTATGAAGAACAGTACAGAGGTTCCTTAAAAAACTAAAAATAGAATTACCATATGACCCAGCAATCCCACTCCTGGGCATATACCCAGAGAAAACCATAATTCAAAAAGACACATACACCCCAATGTTCACTGCAGCGCTATTTACAATAGCCAGGTCATGGAAGCAACCTAAATGCCCATTGACAGACAAACGGATAAAGAAGATGTGGTACATATATACAATGGAATATTACTCAGCCATATAGAGGAATGAAATTGGGTCATTTGCAGAAACGTGGCTGGATCTAGAGACTGTCATACAGAGTCAAGTAAGTCAGAAAGACAAATATCATATATTAACGCATATATGTGGAACCTAGAAAAATAGTACAGATGGACCAGTTTGCAGGGCAGAAACAGAGACACAGATGTAGAGAACAAACGTACAGACACCAAGGGGGGAAAGTGGCAGGGGGTGGTGGTGGTGGTAGTGGTGGAATGAATTGGGAGATTGGGATTGACATACATACACTAATACGTATAAAATAGATAATAATAACCTGCTGTATAAAAAATAAATAAAATTTAAAAAAAAGAAATTAATTTCCCAAATCCTAGCAGTCTCAAAGAGAGCAAAGTAGCAAGTTGGTACCAGGAAACGAGAGGAAATCCCAAGAATCAAATGTGTCAAAGGTTTGAAGAAAAATACACGAGTCAAGTTTATCAGAACTGCAGATGGCATGAAACAGAGGATTAGCAAAATAGGGTGGAAGCCAAAATCCAAAGAGATCTCCAATTCTAATGAGGTGTAATAAAAGCAAGCTAAGATGCCACTAAATGCATATAAAAGCAAATAGAAAGTTCACTGTCAGTAAGCAGTGTATTGTGGCTAAACAAAAAGCAAATGTTTTGCAATGAAATAAACAAGAGGCTGGAGCAGGAAAAATACAAGTGAGCCTGGAGCATCTTACAGGAACAGAAACAAAGTGCTCAAAATACAAAAGGATGGGGGCATGTCAAAGGGACATATTAGCCACCAACCTGAAAGCGCTCTCAGTGGCCAAAGCTGAAACAATCTGAGTAACACAATAATGTAATATTGGATTATAACCCACAGTATAAATATATATGAATCCATACTGATACAAATGAATGAATAAACAAATGTGGGGGAAGGAACAAACTTTCCTTATAGAAGAATCGCAAATAATATATACAGATACTCCCCATTCCAGGAAGTGGAGCTTAATCCCACCCTATCTTGAGTGAGGGCTGGACTTGGTGAAACACTTCTAAATAAGAAAGTATGCAAAGTGAAAATCACACTTACAGTGGAGACACCTGGCAAACACAACCTTAAACCAAGTGATCAAGGTTAACATCACCAGTGGTTAAGTCATGTTGGTAACCCCTGACACAATGTGATGAGACAGGAACTTCAACTCTGCAGTATGCTTCCCCAAACCCACAACCCCAGTCTATTCATGGGAAAAACATCAGACAAACTCAAGGTATTATCCAAACAGCTATTAGCCAGTCTTTGACAAAAAAGAAGAAAACCACACCCAAGGGAAATCGAACCAAGCGTTCTATCATATGGAAACATTTTATTGGGAATTGGGCCAGGAAATTACCCAAGAAAACCATCTTGAAAACTTGATCTTCATTATCTAATGAATGTATATCAGCCTAATGGGAAAAAAGTTACAAACCCAACTGTAAACCCAATGAAGTTCATTTCCTAACTGGATGAACCTAAGCCATGCATTCTCATCAGGAGTGACATCATCCTCAAGGAAATGAAAACCGGTCAGTGGAACACATCCTACTCTTTTTACATATAAAGCACAGGTATATGTACATTATGTAAAGAAATATACAATATATTGGTGGTATTAAAATTCATGGGAAATTCATAGGAAAAAAATGTCTTAAACGTTTCCTTTCAGAGAGGGAGAAGGGACAATAAAAGGTTAAGAAACATGACCCAAGTCATTGACTACTTGGGTACAGAAACTTGACAATGTTAAGTTTTTGAATGCATTATCACCCAAAAATTCAGAGTGCATAATAAGCTCTGCTAATGGGAAACTGATCACATCTTGACAGTATTTATAATTTCTGTACAATCAAAAACATGTATTTGTCTTGTGAACTGATTTTTTAAATTCATTAAATATTAACTGTATACTTTCTTCATTCTGAAAAGAATTTAGGGCAGCTTTCAACATTAAAGTATAAAGAAAAACACATTTTAGAAGGCAATTTAAAAAGGGAGAGAAATCAAAACTTATTTAGAAGAAATTTAATTTCACTAAGTCCTAATTTAGGAGCTTCCTGAAAAGTAGAGCAGAAAGATAACATGAGTTACACAGTCCTCATGTGAAAAATAAAAAAAGTAATATGCTAGTTCAGCTGGAGAGTCCTGCCCTTTCCTAACACTAATTCTAATTCAATTACATTTTTTAAGGGTGCTGCAAACTAGGGAATACGAAGTAACAGAATGGACACTATGTTTCTGCAGAATATAAATTTCATTCAAAGAACTTCTTATACTTGAAAAACCAGTAATATAATACCAGGAAGTTAAAAGTCTGCAGAAGCTGTGTTTTTCCAGTGATGTAATCTGATTCAATAAGTTTCACACTTCTAGACGATGCAAGAACAGAAAATGAAATTTATGGGAGATTTCTCAAACATCAATTGTTTCAAGCTTGACTTGAGCAGGAAACAAGACTGCAGTCAACTGAAAAAATTAAGGTACTGAAGTACAAATAAAATGTTGTATACTTTAAAATAATTATTAACAGAGAAGTTAGTTAGCAAAATAAACCTTCTAGTAAAAAAATTATGGAGTCTGCTCTTTATTTCACTCACTCAGAGAGCTAGCCTACTTCCACATTCCAGAAAGCAAAACTAAATTTTCTCAAAGTAGATAGGAGTTACTGCCATATAACAGATAAGTGCCGTGGAATTTAGAAAACAGAGAGGACAGTGCTATAGCACATCAACAATAGAAACATGTTTCCACAGTTCCTCTCAAAAGGCCATAAATGGGTGTGGTTATATTCCTAAAACTAAAATCATCATTGGCCTGATAGCTAAGCCCAAAAAATCTGAACAGGGTATACTGAAATTTTTCTTTTAAGGGAAAATTACTGGTAGATGACTATGAATCCTGCAAATTTTTGCACAATTCAGTTCTTCTGGAGGACAGTTTTGTTAATTTCATCAGTGTTTTTACTGCTTGGAATCATTACTGAACCACAAATGGGGGAGTCCAGGGAATCCTCAAGCTGCATGACAGAAATAAGAGCGGCTCCTGTGCATCAGAGAGACAGTTTTTTTGCCAATAACATAGGATGCTTCATCAGAGGTATAACTGTAACTTTCTACTGACTTATCCAGGGGATATCATTTCTCAATAATAGCTGGCCAGAAACTTCAAATAACAATCACTTTCTTCTACCTTTCCTAGCTAAACTTTTTGAAAATTTATTTATTTATTTATTTTAAACTTCTTCGCAATTGCTTTTATTTATTTTTTTCCTTGGCCATGCTGAGCGGCTCAAGGGATCTTAGTTTAGATCCCCGACGAGGGATTGAACCCGGGCCACGGCTGTGAAAGCGCCGAGTCCTAACCACTGGACCACCAGGGAACTCCCCTTGAAAAAATAATTTAGATTCACTTCTTTAGCTCCTTTGCACTCTGGCTTCTACCTTATGTTTCACTGAATGTTTTCACAAAAGTCCCTAATAATCTCTTTAATACCAAATCCAATAGGTTCTTTACTGGACTCCTCTAAAGCGTATGAAACTGCTAACCATGTATTCCTTAGCTATGACGACACACCATTCTTCTCTCATTTCCTCTACCCAACCCCCATAATCATCTGTTCCTTTTCCCGCTGCTTCATATCAAAATTTCCAAAGGTTTGTCCTCAGGACTCTATCCCTTCATTCAATATCCTCTTTGTGGGTGACAATTCAACCTATTTCTTCAACTACTATTTATAATGAAGCTTCCCAAAGACTGAGAATGTAGGTAAAACTCAATGCAATGTTTAATTGTGTTTCAGCTACTCAATAAATGATAGCCTAGCCCAGAATTCCACAACGATATACAGCTGCCCTTCAGTATCTGCAGGGGACTGGTTCCAGGAGTCCCCCCACGCATACCAAAATCTGCAGATGCTCAAGTCCCTTCCATAAAATAGTGCAGTACAGGGAACACAGTTGGCCCTCTATATCCACAGATGGGAAACCCAAAGATATGGAAGGCTGACCGTACTCAATATCCAACTGTATAGTGAATCTATGCTCACTTGACAGTTGCCTCAAAGTAAACAGGACCAGAACAGAACAAGGTCCCTTCCGTAAATGTGTTATCTGTCCTGTATTCTCTATATCCATGGTATTACCATGACTTCACTTTTCAAACCAGTAACCTGTGAATTCTCCTTTACTCTCCTCCCTTAGCCCCCATCTCTACAAGTTCTATAGAGTCTACCACCTTGATTACATCTGTACTTTACTCCCAGTGAGACTGCCATTTCCTTAGTTCAATACATTTTCATTATTTGTCTGGATTACAAAAGAAACCTAAATGATCTGCCTCTTGTTTGATCCACCATCAATTCTTCCTCCAAAATGCTGCCAAAGGCCAAAGCAAAAACCAGACTCTAAAAGCACAAATGCCTCCTCTACCTTTGACCGATAAAATTAAAATTTTTGGCCTCACCACACAAGGCTCTCCATGATCTGGCTTCAGCATCATCTCTTGCCATTCCCCCTCACTTGCTCTTCCTAAAATGCTTCCTGGTGTTTGGCATTACCTGCCTTTATGGAAGCTCTTCCATCTATCTGCCCTGAACACCTACCCTTCATACCTTTGCCTGGTTCTTAAACCTGAATGCGCATCAGACTCACCAAAGGAACTTGGGGAAAAAAAAAAAAAAAAGCAAAGCAGATGGTGAGATACCACTGATAAAATTCAGATTCGTTCTAAAAAACACTCCACCAGTAAGTCTGATAAAAAGCCAGATTTGGGGGACTTCCCTGGTGGTCCAGGGGGTAAGACTCTGCACTCCCAATGCAGGGGGCCGGGGTTCGATCCCTGGTCGGGGAACTAGATCCCACATGCATGCCGCCGCTGAGAGTTCGCAGGCCACAACTAAGACCCAGCACAGGCAAAATAAATAAATAAGTAAATATTTCGGGGGCGGGGGTGGGGGGAGCCAGATTTGAGAACTACCTCTGAGCATCATCATGCCTGGGGGCTTGTCTGACTCATTCCCTCCCTTCCAGTCTGTCTTTGATGACTTTTTTCTCTATCCCCTCAGGACTCTGTACATGGTTTCTATCACTGCATTTACCATGTTAGGCTGAGCTGTTTACTTATCTGTCTCCCACCTACAAGCTCCATCCTCAGCAATTCTGAGTCTGTTAGGAGGCAAGGATCCGTTCCCATTTTTTACTTTTCAGTGCTTGGCACATATTAAGTGCCTGAAAAAAAAGTCTTAAATGTTTATTTAACAAATAACTACCAACACTTCCCTGGTGGCACACTGGTTAAGACTCCGCGCTGCCAATGCAGGGGGCCCAGGTTTGATCCCTGGTCTGGGAACTAGATCCCACATGCATGCTGCAACTAAGAGTTCGCATGCCACAACTAAGGAGCCTGCCTGCCGCAACTAAGACCCAATGCAACCAAATAAATAATTTAAAAAATTAAAAATTTTAAATTAAAAAAACAACAAATAATTACCTGGGGTAATGGCCTACAGAGAAGTGATCCTCTCAGTCGAGATTCCTGGGTTTATTTGAGAATGAGTGAGGATCTGCATTCATATATACCTAGACTCTGGCCCCCAAAAGAACATTTCTGAAAAAGCAAAGGAAAACGAAACAAAACTGAGGAAGTGTTTTTTTTTTTTTGTTTTGCTTTGTTTTTGCGGTACGCGGGCCTCACCGCTGTGGCCTCTCCCGCCGCGGAGCACAGGCTCCGGACACGCAGGCTCAGCGGCCATGGCTCATAGGCCCAGCCGCTCCGCGGCATGTGGGATCTTCCCGGACCGGGGCACGAACCCGCGTCTTCTGCGTCGGCAGGCGGGCTCCCAACCACTACGCCACCAGGGAAGGCCAGGAAGTGGTTTTTAGACTCGCTCTCTCACCTGGGTTTCACATCAATCCTTATCAAGTAGAACCAAATATTACCATTTGATGACAGAGCTCAAGCTCCCAGAGGTGAGACAACGTGCCTGTGGGTCTACAAGGAACGAAGAAACAGTGCAACTGCCATTCTGACTCCACAGGGGGAGTGGCTCCACGGAAGACCTCGTCCCCATGCTGGGGACAGCCAGGCACTTTGTCAGAAAGTCCCCCAATTAGCAGGTGAGTTCAGCCCTAGGATCGTCAGTAGCTAACATCTCTGCCGCTTTAACTGACCAGCCGTGGGTTCTTCTTCCTTCGAGCCTCGTGCCCGGTTCCTTCTGGGCCACACGGGTCTAGGCACATCGTCGCTCCTGGAAGGTGGGGAGGACGGCAAAGGCCCCTCTGGCTGGCTGTCAGCGCTCCATCGCCTTCAGGTGGGGCAGGGAGGGCTCAGGTGGCCACTCGGGAGGGGCACACTCTCCAAAGGCACGAACCCCAGCAGGAGGAAGCAGGGGGCGCCGAGCGGACAGAGACCTTCTGTAGCGAGACACCCCACTCACTCCCACCGAAACTACGCAGCGCCCAGACTCGGAAGAGCTCACACAGGACGGCAGTGCAGACGACGCGAAGGGAGAGAACCAGAGGGCGGCCCACCGGACGCCGCGGGGATGCTCCCGCCTCGGGCGCCGCAACTCTCCTGAGGGACGCGGCCGCGCTCGCGCCGCCCCTCCCCCACCCGCCCAGGCCTCACGCGCTGCGACGGTTACGCCGCGCGCGCTCCCACGCTCACCGGGACTGCAGCCGCGAGTCCGCCGCTCTCCTCAACCGTCTCGGCCTCCTCCCGGCCGCTAACCCCCCTCCGCCTCCATGCCTCGACTCCACAGTCGGCTGAGAACGGAAGTGCGGACGCGCGCTACGGCGCCTCCGTCCGCAACCGACCACCCAACCCGAGGAAGCCCCGAGCACAGGCCCCGCCCCCTGCGCGGCGTCGGCCGTCGGAAGGCCCCGCCCCGGCCGCCGCTTTCTTGTTTTGGAGCCCCGAGGGGCGGGGCGTGGGAAGAGACACGCCCGGGCTCCGCCGGGAGGCCGGGAAGCCCGGCGTGGCGTCACTTCCGGGCTCCCGCGGCCGGCCAATCAGGAGCGTCCGTGAGGGGCGGGGGGGGCGTGGGGAAAGCTTGAGGCCGAGGTTTCACCGCGGCCTTGTCCCGGATTTCTCCGGGTAGTGGCCATTTGCCGACGCGCCTACCCCGGGCGACCTGGACGCCTACCCTGCTGTCTTTTCCGTCCAGTCCTTTTTCTTCTCTTTTCGACGCCTTAGGAGTTTCAGCAGGGGTGTTACGGGTTGCGAAGGAATTTTTTTTCTCTTTAGATTTCCTTTAAAGACCTAAAATATAATATGTAATCAACACGTAATTTGGGGGAAATATATACTTTGTATCATAGAAAAGGGATACATTAAGTATTGGAAAAGGAAAAAACAGTACAGAATATAACAGTAAAACCCCCTGGGAAGCCTACCCATTTTTTTTTTTAACGCTTACTACTGACTTCGACGACGAGGCGTCACCACTAGCTTATACTCTAATAGAGGAGACAGAAAAACGAAATAATTACTAGTTCTGATCAAGGCTCTAAAGGAAAGCAGAGGCTGAGATAGGCCCGATCCAGACAGGTCAGCCAGCGACGATCTTACCGAACAGAACCCTAACGGAAGAAAGAGAAGGGGCGAGCCAGGGAAGAAGGGGGCAGGGTCCTGGTGAAGAACATTCCAGAAAGGGGGCGTGGCTTATCGGAAAGCCCCGATGCCCGTTATGGAAATTTAACAATACCGAGCGCGAGACGAAGACCGTTATTCTCGTTTCTAGATTTTTCCCTGCCTGGTGGGCTGTGTTGGCCAAATTCAAATACAGTGTTTAAATAAGAAAGTTACAAAACTGTGTGGAACTATATTGCACTATAAATTGTGTAGGTATCTTTTTTTTTTTTTTTTTTTTTGCTGTACGTGGGCCTCTCATTGTTGTGGCCTCTCCCATTGTGGAGCACAGGCTCCGGACGCACAGGCTCAGCGGCCATGGCTCACAGGCCCAGCCGCTCCACGGCATATGGGATCTTCCCGGACCGGGAGACGAACCCGTGTCCCCTGCATCAGCAGGTGGACTCTCAACCACTGCGCCACCAGGGAAGCCCTGTGTAGGTATCCTTTTTAAAATAATATTAATGCTTTTGAAAACTAGGGATCTGGCTGGCTCTTGGAAAAAAACCCACTTTTTTTGAAGAGAAGATGGAAAAAAAATCACTGGAATCTCTGTTTTCCTGAGATAACCACTTTAATGTGTATCCTTGAAGAATGTATTACATACGTTTTTATTAAAGTAGCCATGAAGGGATATTTATAAAACGCTAATCTACTCACCACGGTGTAAGAAACGGAATATTACCGTGAATCCTAAACGGAGGGGCTCCTCCATTTTACAGGGTAGCTTGGGCTAGGGACACAAAGAAATGTTTTAACTTCTTATAAAATCAGAAAACAAGTGGAATATTAGGTTGAAGAAAATCTTTTAATATTTACCATTTATTTGTCTTTATACCAATACAGTCATAAAATATAAATGTTGATATTTTTAAGGAGGAAAGTGCCCCTGAAGGCAAAAAGTACCTAGGGCCACTGAAGTCATAATTTCATCCTGCTTCTGAGCCCGCTGTGGCTCTTTCCTTATAATATTACCACGTTTATTACCTTATAATATTACCACGTATTACAAATGGTAATATTGTCTTTAATCTGTAAATAATGAAGCTTAGCGTGTTTTTGAACTTTATCAAATTAGACTGAATGCGTTTTTCCGTGAATTGCTTTTTACACTCAGAGATTCATTGATCCAAGGTATGCTCAGGAGTTGTAGAGCCCAAAGTTTACACAACTTGAGGGGTGTCTTTAATATTTATTTGAAATGAATAGCACAAATTACAAATCTTTAAAACGGACAAACCCCACAAATATTAAAAATTCAGAAAAAAATATTTAAGCTGCAAACACAACTCTATAAAAGTTATATATTTGGGCTTCATACACTTTTATCTCAGCAATGAGGTTGAAGATCATTTTCTATACAAGGAACACAAACGTAATTCAGTCTTTTTTCTAGTAAGATTGATGAAATTTTATTGCGTTTATGAAAGTTTCAAATTAATATTTCATTTTATAATATGCAAATTTTAGGATTGTCAAGTTAAAAAAAATTTGTATCAAGCCTTTTTTCACAGATAAGCTGTAAGAATTCAGGACACAAAGTTTCTGGTGTAATGACTGAACCTAAATACTTGGAATTGATAACACATTACTACTAGGTTGTCATAGATTTTTCTCATTTTTAGATACAGATTGTGAGTTTTAGATGTCAGTATGTCAAAATTTCAGTACTTTTTCCAGTTTGATCATTTGACTCATTACTCATCATTATGTGGATTACCAACAATCCAAGAACATGTTACACATTATTTCTATTTGAAATGGATCTGTTCTTAATGAATTACTAAAATATTTGTTATATTATAATTTCTATTGATTTCATCATATTAACCTTCACTGTAGCCTCTTATTCCATGATTTTGTCAACTTTATATAATTTATATACAATTATACACAATAAGTACACATTTTAGGTGTATAGTTGAGGGATTTTAACAACTCCGTAATTTCATGTAACCATCTCGAATCATGATATAAAACATTTTCTTCCTGCCAGAAAAGTGCCCTTGGGACACCTGGCAGAAAATCTTCTCCCCATTCACCCAATGGAAACATTGATTTGACTTCTATCAACATATCTATCATCATAGATTCATTTAGACTATTCTAGAACTCTATCAATGGAATTATACACTATGTATTCTTTTGACCATCTGCTTTTGTTCAACATGAAGTGTATGAGGTTCACAGATGTTATTGTATGTATCAGCAATTCATTTTTATTGCAGAGAAGGGTATCATTCAATGAATACACCACAATTTGGTTTTTTTCTTTTAGTCATCTACTGATGAATATTGGGTGGTTTCAAGTTTTCCACTGTTAATAGATAAAGCTGATATGAACATTACTGTACAAGTCTTTTAATGGTCATACGTTTTCAGTTAACATGGACAAATATGCAGGAGTGGAATTGCTGGATTACAGGGTAGGTGTGTCTTTAACATTACAAGAATTTACAATCCATTTCCCAAAGTGATTTTACCGTCTTAAATTACCATAAGCAAAAGTATAAGACTTCCATTTGCTCCACAACCTTGTCAATACTATCCCTATTGTAAGTCTTTTAAATTTCAGTCATCCCAATGGGTTAAAACTGTGCCTCATTTGCATTTTCCTAATAACTAATGATGTAGAACATCTTTTCATGTGCAGATTAAGAATTAGTGTATCTTCTTTGTGAATTGACTGAGCTTTCAGGCAGAGCACAGAGGATTTTTAGGGCAGTGAAAGTACTCTGATATTAAAGGACTGATACATGTCATTATACATTTGTCCAAACTCATAGAATGTACATATCAAAGAGTGAACCCTAATGAAAACTATGGACTCTGGGTGATAATGACGTGTCACCGTAGGTTCATCAGTTGTAACAAACGTACTACACTGGTGGGGAATGTTGATAATGGGGGATGCTATGCATATGGGGGGGGAAGCAGTGGGTATTTCAGAAATCTCTGTACTTTCCTCTGAATTTTGCTGTGAACCTAAAACTACTCTGAAAAACTGAAGTCCTTTTAACCTTACGGTCAAACGGCTCAGACGTTTGAAGGGAGATGGCAGGTAGCCTGGAGTTTGGGGGAGAATCTGACCTATAACTACACATTTGGGAGCCATCAGCACACAGATGTTATTTCGAGGCATCGGGAGAACGTGAAGAGCCCAAAAAGTCTCGAGGAACATGAGCATTTAGAAGTTGGAGGCAGTGGGGGGAGTGTAGCAGAAAGTGGTAATTGATTCTACATGTATAGAATCAAAGATAGCTAATACCATGGCTTGTTTGTATGGTGATAGCGATGCAGAATAGGTGAGACTGACAATTTAGAAGGATCAGCAAAGGACCATAATCTCTGAGATAATGTGAAGGGACAGACTGCAGGGCTCAGGTGTAGGGACTCAGCTTGTAGTAGGATGGATGAATATAGATGGAGGTAGGATTGACTGGTTGGTGCAGGGAAGAGGGATTTGATGGGGGATGGCTTCAGTTTTCTCAGTGAATCATGAAAAGGGCAGAAGAGGGTTGTGGGATGGTTGAATGTAGGACACAGCTGATGTGGGTAAAAGAACAGCAAGCCTATTAGAGGGTTGCTGGCACTACTGAGCCCACGTGCCACAACTACTGAAGCCTGTGCACCTGGAGCCCGTGCTCCGCAACAAGAGAAGCCACGACAATGAGAAGCCCGCGCACTGCATTGAAGAGTAACCCCGCTCACGGCAACTAGAGAAAGCCCACGTGCAGCAATGAAGACCCAACACAGCCAACAATAAATAAATAAATTTATAGGGGGTTGCTGGCAACACTGTCTTTTTGAGGTTTACGGTCATTAAACCAGCTGAGCTGTGTGACTTTCTTCTAGGAATATTCAGCTCTTCAGGTGCAGACAGGAGGCAGATGGAAGGGCTCATCCAGGTCTGGGGTCTTGAGCAGGGAAGTACCAGGGGGAGAGAATGAAGAGCCGAGGGTGTTCAGAAGGGAGGGATTGTAAGGATGGACACTTGGGTAGGCTAGGAGTGGGTTGATGGATCGATGGATTATTTGATGAGGTCGAAGAATTAGAACTATGGCGTGTTATTTCAGGAGATGGACTGGGAAAGGTGTTCAGAAAGTGCTAGATTGTGTAGCCTCCAAGAAAACAGGCATCAAGTCTGTATTGTTCCCTCTTGCATCTTTAGCTCCTAACAGTACCTGGCTCACTGCATGTGGTCCATGATGCTTGTTGAACTAAAAGTAGTGTTCTGAGGAGAACAGATGCCATGGTCTGATTACACACTCCTGTGCACTGCAGTTCTGGACCTCTTTGTTGGACGATGAAGTCTCCAAATTAAGATGAAGAGCTGAAAGGCATGCTTACTGAAGAGTGCTCAATGGCCAAGGACTGGGCCAAGGACTCTCACATTATGCAGTCAAGACTGTTTAAAAGCAATTTTATTTGTTCCTCGGTCTTGTTTCTTGTTAGATGGGTCACCTTCTTCTCTTTACCCTTGTTCACTTTCTGAGTCTACTCCTCTTCCACTCCCTGCCAAGTCCACGTTTCCTCTCCTGCCTTTTTCTTGCCGTAAATGGGGTTGTCCATTTCATGGCTCCCACTCTCCCCCTCAGGGAGCTAACCAACCAACCCGCCTCTCTAGTGTGGTTTGTTCCTGTCTGTTCTCTCCATGCAGTAGACTGGGGTCTCCTCAAACGGGCCCTGTTGGTACTTCAAAGTCTACACATTCAAACCACGCTCATGGTTTCCCCTTTCTCTCCTCTTGGGCCTGTATTTGACAAATACAGTCTACCCTTCCCTTCTTTTTCTTCCAAATTCCTGGATCCTTGTATGTCAAAAGGGTGTTTGGCAAAAGTAAGATTTTGGGGGGTGGGGTGGGGGAAGGGCATGGAGCTAGGGGTGAGAAAAAGTTAAAAAATTAAACTTTTACCAAGTACACAAGTTTATTGGGTAAAATTCACAGCACAGGTAATTACCCACAGTCCTGCACATGTGTGGGTCGCTTCCTCAGGGTCCACTCCCCTCTTCTGCTAATGCAACCATGATTTTCCACAGGGGTATTTACCCTTTCAGCCATTTAAGGCAGGTTGAGCTAAATCCCAGCTCCAGACATGAGCCCAGATGGGTTGAAGACCATCCTATTTTTGTGCCTACGGTGATGGCTCAGAGTTGGGCACAAGCTCTAATTTGGGCACTGGGAACAAAACCCAGGACTTAAGCAAGAGCTATTGTTCTCTGAATGGCATCCTCTATTTAAGTAATAATAAGAAGGATGCTATAACATGGGGCTCTATGAAGGCACCCCTCAGGACCAAGGGGCCCCCTCGTGTGGATTGAAGATAAAGTGGACTCTGGAGAAGGGAGAGCTGAGAATCAGCAAGAAAACACATTCTGGGGACTCTGAGTAGCTGGATCCATCCTCTCCCTCTGGATTTTCAGTCTGAGAGTCCCCAGATGCCTTTGATCTATCTGAGTCTGATTTTCTGGCACTTGCAAGTCAAGACTTCTAACCTATAAACTTACAATCCCACTTCCCGGAGAGAACCACTGTCAACACTTTGGGTTTAATTCCTCCCTTACACTGTAATGCATCTCTATTTACACAATTTTTTTTTTTCGTTTTTGGCCGCACCACGCAGCATGTGGGATCTTAGTTCCCCCAACAGGGATCGAACCTGTGCCCCCTGAATTGGAAGCAAGGAGTCTTAACCACTGGACCACCAGGAAGTCCCTATTTTTTTTTTTTTTTTACTGTTACAAAATTAAGAAGATAATATGTACACTTCTGAATGAAAAACAGTATGTATTTTAGTTGATTATATTGTTTACCTTGTATGTTAACCAAATCTATCATTATCATTAAAAAAATTTTTATTTATCTGTCTATTTATTTATGGCTGTGTTGGGTCTTCGTTGCCATGCATGGGCTTTCTCTAGTTGCTGCGAGCAGGGGCTACTCTTCGTTGTGGTACACGGGCTTCTCACTGCAGTGGCTTCTCTTGTGGAGCACGGGCTCTAGGCGCGTGGGCTTCGGTAGTTGTGGCACACAGGCTCAGTAGTTGTGGCCTGTGGGCTCTAGAGCGCAGGCTCAGTAGTTGTGGTGCACGGGCTTAGTTGCTCTGCGGCATGTGGGATCTTCCCAGACCAGGGATCGAACTCGTGTCCCCTGCACCGGCAGGCGGATTCTTAACCACTGCATCACCCAGGAAGTCCCTCATTATCATTTTTAATTACTGCCTAATATTCCATTCTAGGAATATACCATCATATATAGTAAATTTCCTATTAAAGAACATTTACATTTTTCTAGTTTTCATATTATAAATGTGCCATTCTTTTACACTAGTTCTATTATTTCTTTAGGTCCTAGAAGTGAAACTGCTGGATCTCAGAATATGTACATTCTTAAGGCTTTGATGTATTCTACCGGATTGTCCTCCAAAAGGAACATGTAATTTATATTCCCATCAGCCCGGAGATTGGTATGTTTGACAGATAGAAGGAGGTGACTAAAGGCAAAATGCTTATTAAAAAGAAAATATTCATTTGTTCTGGGACTTCCCTGGTGGCGCAGTGGTTAAGAATCCGCCTGCCAATGCAGGGGACACGGGTTCAACTCCTGGTCCAGGAAGATCCCACATGCTGCGGAGCAACTAAGCCCGTGCACCACAACTAATGAGCCCACAGGCCACAACTACTGAAGCCCACATACCTATAGCCCGTGCTCCACAACAAGAGAAGCAACCAGAGTGAGAAGCCCGCGCACTGCAATGAAGAGTAGCCCCTGCTCGCAGCAACTAGAGAAAGCCTGCGTGCAGCAACGAAGACCCAACACAGCCAAAAATAAATAAATAAATTTTTAAAAAGAAAATACTCATTTGTTCCCTGAATATGTATCGAGTGTCTGTTATTTGCACAACACCATGATAGGTGCTGTGGATATACTGGTGACTGAGGACTCCTAAACTTGTTTCTCTGTATTCTTCCTTCCCTGATGACGGCAAGCTTGGAAAAATGCCTAGCTTTGTGGATGAATTGACCAACATCACACATCACGATGCTACACTCAGGAGACAAGGGTGCTGCACCTTGGCCCAGAGGGTGGCCTCACTGTATGGGATATTGCTCACCCACACCTTCCTTTCTATGTTCTCCCCTGTACAGATGAGGCTAGAAGCCTGGGCACTTTATTTCCCTTGCCAGCAAGGGAAGTCTAACAGAGGCAGTTTTTCCAGAAGCAATGGAAGAGATTGCTGGTTTCTTTGTTTTTTCCAGTTCAACACCAGATGAATTCTGTGACTGGCTTTGAGAGGGCATCTTGTATGAAAAATACCTATCTTTAAACACTAGAATCACACTCAGGAAGATGAGATACGCACACCATGACAGGCACATGGGAACCGAAACCAGTTTGCGGGAACACAAACTTCCCTGTACCACTTACCTAATACGCACACACACTAAAATATACATCTAAACAATTGAAAAACAGAAAGCAAAATGGCATGCATTATTAAAATTGTAAACATTCTCTTTTTTGCTGAATGCACGTATAGTTGAATCCACATCATGAAAATGTTCATTGGGGTAAATTCCCTGGCGGTCCAGGGGTTAGGACTCTGTGCTTTCACTGCCGAGGGCCTGGCTTCAATCCCTGGTGGGGAACTAAGATCCCATAAGCTATGTGGCGCAGCCAAAAAAAAAGAAAATGTTCGTCGGACATGACTACCCTCTGCTGCCATTAGAGGGACTTGGGATCCTGCTGTTGTATGAAAACCATTAGTTGTAATTATTTTCAATATAATAGCACAGAAAATATTAAATCAACTCATACACTTGCCTTTCTTTTCACATTCAGACAAACTTGAATATGAAATGTGAATCAATTTTTAATGCTCCACAATATGTTATTATTTTCATACCCTTCCTTTGGCTGTTGCACCTTCTTCAGTAAAATCAATAGTGAAAATAGCTTTATTGACACGTATATAAACACAACCAGACCTAGAAAAATGGACAAGAGAGAGTATCAGCCGCTTAACATTTTTCATCTCCGTCTTCTCCCTCACTGTCATCGTCACAATAAAAGATGTCTCGAAACAGGAAGACTGGCTTGGGGGTTGCCGGGGTCTGGATCTCAGTCCCTTTTTTCTCCATCTTCTTCTGTAATTTTTCTTTAAGCAACGGTAGACTAGTCTCATAAAGGTAGTCTATAATCTCTAAAGAAAAGAAATTGAATCTTGAGATGATCTGACAAAGCCTCTTCCCACGGTCAAAGGACGGACGGTGCGGATGACGACAACGCGTTGCTACTGGCATTACTGTGTGCGAGACCTGGCTCTGCCTGCTTGATTCACAGTCACTCATTCAATCCTCCCAACAACCCTATGAGGTGGGCACCATTGTTCACCCGTTTTTCAAATGAGGCATAAAGACATTATGAAACTCATCCAAAGTCATAGAGTCAGGAGGGCGAAGCCAGGATTCAAACCCAGGAAGTGGTGTCTGCTGAACGCAAGGAGCATTTTGTCACACACTGCAGGGCGCAGTGTTACCCGAACCAGCGGTTCCCAAACAATGATGCTGGGCAGGCCACTGGCGACTCACTTGTGAGCCTGTTAGAGAAAAACCTAGCCTCTGGACCCAGACTAGAGACTAGGATCGACTGGGTCTGGGATGAGACCCAGGTATGTACCTTTTTCCCAAGTTCCCCACCTGACTCTGATACTCCAGGTTTGGGAATTACATATGTAAACCACCTACAAATGGCTGCAGAGAAGAAACTGTATCTCCAGTTTTTTGTGGATCAGTGTGTGTGCAGGCATGTGGTGTGAGCGTGTGCACGTGAGCACGTGTGCTGTGCAACCCAGAAGCACGCGCAGCTACTCACCCAGTGCTTGCTAAACGCCCGGCAGCCTGGTGACCACACTTTTCAAGCTCATTATCTCATTTAGTACTTCTGAAAGTCCTGTCAGGTAGGGGTTATAATTTGCCAATTTTCACCGTTTTCCATTTGAAGAATCTGAGGTTCCCAGAAGTCACTACCCAAGGTCACACTACCAGCGTGTGTCCCCATGTGCTGCGCTTTTAATTATTCAGATACCGAAAATACTGACCTGGAAAAGTCTTCTTCTGCCAAAAGGGAACACAGGTAGCTTTCAGCTTATAAAATTTAGTTTGGACATAAGATGGAGGAACATCCCTTTAGAAAGGAAAAGGTGTCAAAAAGTTAGTGGCAGTTTAAAAGTTAATCATTTCAGTCCTGTGTACTAAGTGCATTGATTGAGGGGTGGTCTACAGACCTAAGCAGCTTTCTTAATCCTCATGTCTACACATGTGAGAAAAATAAGACACATATGAAAAGCTATTGTTCATCTGGTTAAACACACACACACAAAAGGAAGAAAACCAGCAGTACAACAAGACGAATTCTGTCTAAACTAGAACAATCTCAACTACCAGTTGGGAAGACAAGGTGTAACGCTAGCTCACAGGGGCTCATGCTAACATTGTCTTCAGCCCCACCCTGAGGGCTCTCCGCAGAGCAACAAATAACCCTCACGACCACTCTGCGAGGGGGCTCCTACGCTTATCCCTCGTTTTGGAGATGGTGAAACCGAGAGAAGATGGCCAAGATCTTACAGTGAATAAGGGGGGAAGGGCTGGGACTTCAATTGGGTCCACTCCAAATTCTACTTTTTTCTTTTTTTTTGATATCAGTTTTTTTTTAATGGAAGTATAGTTAATTTATAACATTGTGTTAGTTTCAAGGGTACAGCAGAAAGATTCAGTTATACATATATATATATATATTATTTTTTTAGATTCTTTTCCATTATAGATTATTACAAGATATTGAGTATAGTTCCCTGTGCTATACAGTAGGTCCTTATTGTTTATGTATTTTATATACAGTAGTGTGTATATGTTAATCCAAGACTCCTAATTTACCCCCCTACCTCCCGCTAACCCTTTGGTAACCATAAGTCTGTTCTCTATGTCTGTGAGTCTATTTGTGTTTTGTAAATAAGTTCATTTGTTATCAGTTTTTTAAGATTCCACATATAATTGATATCACATGATATCTTTCTCTGTGTGGCTTACTTCACTTAGTATGATCATCTCTAGGCCCATCCATGTTGCTGCCAATGGCAACACTTCACAAATCCTACACTCTTAACCACTACATTTAGGATAACTATATATTTGTCACAATGCAAAGGCAGGGATCTGGATTTTTTACTTTACAAAGCTAAATAAAGTGGATGCTTACGATATTCTGGTGAGTCAAATCCATTTTCCATTTACAATAAGTAGGACAGAAACAACCACATCTTAAATATTTTTTTAAAGTGAAAATCACTAACTTCACTTCCTGGGCACTCACTTCCTAAGCCATAAAAGTGTGGCATATTTGTTTCAGTGACTAATTAATCTAGTTGTTATATGATTAGTGGGAATAACTGGATCTGCTAGGTATGTGGAAGTACAAGACGGCTGGGCTCTTTCTGCCTCTTCATGGCAGCAGCTGCCCGCCACGTGTGCACTGCGTGCCACGCACTGTCTCCTTGCTGTCGTCCTCATCACGGTCCTGTTAAACCACTGCGCAGATGAGGAAACCGCGACGTGGAGGCAAGGGAGGGAATGACCTGCCCAAGGCTGGCTAAATGATGAGCAGAGTCCCAGGACTTGACGCCCGGTCCATCTGACTGCAAAGCCCAAGTTCTAGGGCATCTATGCCTTCCCTCTTCCCACAGCGCCCTGCGCCCAGGTTGTTCTGCAGATCAAAGCTCAGGCTTCAAGAAGTAACAATAACGGATCTGGACATTTTCAGACAAAGTAGGTGTTACATCTCATCAGGTGGAGATGCTTTCTTTAAAATCCTGCCTAAATAATTCACAAGGGAGGCTTAAAGAACCTGAGAGACCGAACTTTTAATTTAATTATTTTCACTGTTTTAACTCATTATTAAAGCTTTGAGGATGTACTATTTCCAATGGTATTTGACTGGATGCCATGATGTCTGTTTTAACAGCTCTGAGATTTCTAAACCTTAACCAGAACAATCAATATCTAAGTATATAATTCTACTTAAAATCATTAAAAACCCATTTCAATTTAAGAAATGTGATCTGAGGCAATGTCACAAGATACACAAACATTTATTGGAAAAGTCAGATTTTTCAAAAGCGGTTTGATATTACAGAGGGAGGGACATGTTGACATGAATACTTCTTAGGACGGGAGTTGGTGGGGTACACAGCAGGATACCCTTCCTTCAAAGCCCCTAACACCCTCCCCTCCCAGGGACCCACAAACCCAAGAGCTGGTGCCCCACTCCTGAGACGAGCTAGAAGAGGAAAGGGTTTGGAATCGCGGGCATGTGTCTGTGGCTCCCAACAGGGCCTGCCACAAAAAGATTCCAATTCTCAAGTTTAAAAAAAAAAAAAAAAGGACTGATCATTCTTTGTCCATAATCCTGAGGTGTAAATAACTAACCAGCAGAACCAGTTTACACCCTTCCTAATGGATCAGTGACAACCTCACACCAGCAGCCACGTTTCTGAAAGGCAGCCAGGCTGCGGCAGCCCTGCTGCCCTCAGCGCCCTTCCCAAACTAAAGGCCAGACAGTCCCTCAGCATCCCCACCTCCCAAAGCCCACCAACCCCTGAGCCCCGCGATGCTCAACAACGTGTGCTGCTTAGAGAGACTGTGCTTTGCCAGCCAGCTCTCGGCTGCTTGGCTAGCAGTGAATTCAGGTCTTCCCCGTGGTGGCCTCTCCTCCAGTGGCAGGAACTGATTGAAAATGCAAGGACCGCAGCGATGCAGGCAGACAGCGGCAACTGAGGACATCTCACTCCTCGGGTGAGAGATGCGAATGAACAGCACACCAAAACCCCTGAGGGAAACCGAAGACGAGCAGCAGCTTGATGTGGTCTCAAAAGATCTCCCCGTGGCCATTTCTTTTCACCAAGAGAAAAACTTCCTTTTCTACAGTGGGGCAGTGTGGCAGAGGCCGCCAGAGCCAGGGGATCAAAATCAGAACCACATGCCTCCTGATGGGATGTGACCTGGTGACAGAAACACAGCCTCCCCCGTGACTGATTCCCACGTAAAATACAAAACCCAAATCCAACAGTGAGGAAGCGTCTGACAAACTCCCCAACTGAGGCAAGTTCTCCAGAACGACCAGCCTGTATTTTCCCACAATTTCAACGTCATAGAAGACAAAGGCATTAACAGATACACACTACTGTATACAGAACAGATAAACAACAAGGACCTAGTGTATAGCACAGGGGACTATATTCAATATCTTGTAATAACCTGTAACAGAGGGACTTCCCTGGTGGCGCAATGGCTAAGAATCCTCCTGCCACTGCAGGGGACATGGGTTCAAGCCCTGGTCCGGGAAGATCCCACATGTCGCAGAGCAACTAAGCCCGTGCACCACAACTACTAAGCCTGCGCTCTAGAGCCCGTGAGCCACAACTACTGAGCCCACGCGTGCCTAGAGCCCGTACTCCGCAGCAAGAGAAGCCACCTCAATGAAAAGCCCACGTGCTGCAATGAAGAGCAGCCCCCGCTTGCCCCAACCAGAGAAAGCCCATGCACAGCAATGAAGACCCAACGCAGCCAAAAATAAATAAATAAATAAATTTTAAAAAATCTATAACAGAAAAGAATCTATAATGGAATCATTCTGCTGTACACCTGAAACATTATAAATCAACTATACTCCAATAATTAAAAAAAAAAAAAGAAAAGGCAGAAGAACTCTGCAGATTAGAAGACACTAAGGAGACAGATCCTGGGCTGGATCTTAAATCAGGGGGAAAGTGTTATAAAGGACACGACTGGGACGCTGGGTGAAATTTGCATGGGGACTGTGTTTTAGACAATAGTAGTGCATCAGTGTCAGGTGCCCTCAGTACGATCACTGTGCTGATGCAGAGTAACAGCCTTGCTGAGGACATGTCGTCCACCATTAACACTGAAACGGTTAAGGGAAAGAATTCTATTCCCTTGTAGAAGGGAGCGGGAGAGGGAGGGAGGGAGGGATGATAAAGTCAACGTGGCAAATGGTAGAAGGCTCATTATGGGCAAAGGGGCCATGGGCTCTTTGTCCCGTCATAGCTGGCGTGCTCCGTGAAGCTTTTAGGAGGCTCTGCACGCATTTCATTCACTCTCCTCAGGTGTCTTGGGGTGGAGGTGGTGGCTGGAGCGGAGGGAGGGCTGGTCTGATTTACCTGGTCCGGTACTTAGACAGGGCGTTCCCAATACATATATACACAAATACAATTTATAGATGAGTTCCGTAAGCAGCAGGAATCTCAGTCCTGTTCTTCAAATCTGAGAGGCAGTCATGTATTAGAACTCCTCTCTGATTTTTTCATTAGCTTGATATTAAACAAATGGCCTTACCCTATGGTGCTAGCAAGATCTTCCCAGTCTATTTCATTAACATCTTCCACATTTATTTCATACAACCTATGAGAAAAAATAAAAATTAAGTTTTCAAGCCAAAAATCAACATGATGGACATCTTCATGGACTCACAGAATATTAAGAGCTGGAAGGTCTCAGCGTGTTCACCCCTGTTCCAGCTCCCTTGTTACACAGGCCCAGTGTCACTGGCATCCTAACCCAAGGTCAGCCCAAGGTCATGGGGTGAGCTACAGACCAAAAAAATCACGCTTCCTCCTCCTGAGCCCTTTGCATCTCCCACCAAGCCTAGTAAAAAACACAACTTCACAAGGAACTATATTCAGTATGCTGTGATAAACCATAATAGAAAAGAATGAAATATGAAAAAAAAATATGTATGTATAACTGGGTCACTTTGCTGTACAGCAAAGATTAAACACAACATTGTAAATCAACTATGCTTCAATTTAAAAAAAAAAACAACACAGGGACTTCCCTGGTGGCACAGTGGTTAAGACTCCACACTCCCAATGCAGGGCGCCCGGGTTCGACCCCTGGTCAGGGAACTAGATCCCACATGTATGCCGCAACTAAGAGTCTGCATGCCACAACTAAGGAGCCCGCCTGCTGCAACTAAGACACGACGCAACCAAATAAATAAATAAAAAATTAAAAACCAACCAACCAACCAACCAACCAAAAACACAACTTCACCATTCAGTGTAGACACACAAGAGTAGTACACATGTGTACTCAGCACTTACTATGTGACAGACACTGGGTTAAGACCTTGATACCCACTAATCCATTTACCCTCACCATCACCTGATGAAGCTAGGGGATTATGTCCTTTCCACAGGCCAGGAATCAGGGCTGAGAGCTCGAGTCATTGGCTCAAGGTTTCATGACTCATAGGCGGTACCCACAATGGAACCCAGGCCTGCCTGACGTGAGATGGCCTCCTTGGCTCTGCTAGTCTCTGCTGTCTCTCTGGTAGAGGAGAAAAGGGGAAGGCAACCCCAGCCAGGCCGGCGTGGAGAACGAGGAAGCCCACCAATGAAGGAGAAGCAGGCTTCCTGACAGAGCGCAAGAATAATGAAGCTGGACAGGGCGGCCAGAATCCAAAGGTTTCTTCTGCTCTTTGCTGTTCCTCATTGGACACGAGCCCAGCTCCACTAGACTCGCTGACTTTGTAAAACAGGTCCATGTCTCCCTGTCCATCAGGGGAGGGAGGACTCTGCACGGACCAGGAACTCAAAGACAAAACTAAAGACCAAGCAGCAGTGACACCAACTAACGCGTGCTAGAGAGCAGTGGGGCTCGGCCTGAAGTATTTAGCTCCATTTTCCAATGGACAGAAGTAAGCCATGTCTATGTGAAAGCCTTAAAGACTAAAATAGCTATGTTTATTGAGTGCATGCTACGTTTTACATGCATTATTTCATTTCTTCTGCCAATAACACTAAGAGGCAGGTACTGTTATTATCATCCTCATTTAAGATAAACAAACCAAGACCTAGAAAGGTAGGAAACACGTCCAAGGTCATGCACGTAGAAAGTGCTGGAAGAGGAATATGAACCGTGGTGATCTTACTGCAGATTCTGCTGTTGAACAACTACTCTTTGGCTAGAGAGAAGAACACAGAAAATGTCGTCACTTTCTATTTCTGTACCTTTCAATGAGGTTGATCTTGGCCTGTAGGGCATTAACTCCCCGGTATACGTCCCGACCATTTGTCATCCTCTTGGTTAGAATTTCCGTCCTACATTGAAAGAAAGAAAAACAGTTTATTTTCGGGGTAAAGTTTCCATTAAAATGTCCTTTGTTTTCCTCATTTAAATTGTCCTTATTCAGAACCACTTTATAACATTTGCAACTCATCACTGCTAACATTTACCACCATCAAGAATATACCTTTTTTAATTTTTTTAAAGTGGGAAAGGGTAAATAAAGAGATAGAAAGTTGATGGTTATTGAAAATGAATGATGGATACAAGGAGTTCTAAGTTGCTGTGTGTTACACAATTTCCATAATAAACAGTTAAAAAAAGGGGAGGAAAAAAAAGAATAAGCCTGCTTGCAGGTGCTAAAGGGCGCTGTGTAAACTCAATTTATTTTTGCTTGTTTATAAAACAGAGAGACATTGCTCTTATTACCATTATAGCTGCTGAAACACCAAATTACACAGATTTAGTAAAGTCATCAATGATTCAATGATTCCTCTAAGGCCCAAAGTTCATGGCTGAGGGAAAGGGTTCCCTGAAGTTCCTAATGAGAGCAGCAGCTCAATTAAAAATATTTAAAAAGTGCTTCTCGTGAAGAGTGAAATTTGTCACAATGTGATGGACGGATCGTGAGCTGTAACATTTACTTTCTTGAGAAGGGAGGCACATGATGCACACACACAGAAACTGACACTGTTTTTACTAACAGCCGCCCACGTTCACTGGTTTGAAATGTACCCGCTGATGCCATTTCAATGTTTCATGAAGTAAACCTATGTTCAGCATTCAAGTTTCCTACATTTTTCTTCAAATTAAAAGAGAACCCTTGCATGTTATTTAATTATGCTGATTCTGAAACACGGCTCCCCTTCATCATTGCCCTTTTAAGACACTGACATATCATCTTCCAATTGAGGCTTTATAACCCACTCCTTTTTAAAAAAAATTAATTAATTAATTATTTTTGGCTGTGTTGGGTCTTCGTTGCTGCACGCGGGCTTTCTTTAGTTGTGGCGAGCGGGGGCTACTCTTCATTGCGGTACACGGGCTTCTCATTGCAGTGGCCTCTGTTGCAGAGCATGGGCTCTAGGCAGGTGGGCTTCAGTAGTTGTGGCACGCAGGCTCAGTAGCTGTGGCTCGCAGGCTCTAGAGCGCAGGCTCAGTAGTTGCGGCGCACGGGCTTAGTTGCTCCGCGGCATGTGGGATCTTCCCAGACCGGGGCTTTGAACCCGTGTCCCCTGCATTGGCAGGCGGATTCTTAACCACTGCGCCACCAGGGAAGCCCCCACTCCTGTTTTTAAGTCTAAGATATAGGGGGAGAAAGGGCTCTGGTTCCTCCATATTACACACTTCCCCCCCTAAACATTATCTGTCCTTTGGAGCTTATTTCCTGAGGGTAGTCTTCTAGTAAAATAAATACTCTACGGCAGAACTGTAAGGTATATAAACAACACACAGTATAATCTAGGAGTTTGCTTTTAACGTACAACATGCCCACTCTGGATTTCATTCTTCTTTAACGGTCAAGATGATGAAACTCCCTTTATGCAGGAGGCCTGGGTCGTGGGCTGTAGAACCACTGCTTCAAGCTGTCATGCTGCAGCTGAAAGTTGCAGTTGAAAGTTAGATCAGAAACCCTCCAGGGCTGGGAAGAGCTACATCGGGCGAACAACGTGCAGCAAGATCTGGACCGAAACTACTTCTTTGTGACGGATGCACCTAAAGATGTTCTAGGATGAAGAGCATGACTGCCCTGCTTTGGATGAAGACAGAGGAACTGCTGAATTAGAAAGCAAAAGTAAAAAGGTGGAGCTATTACTGATCACTACGCTTGTGATTTCCCTCCTAAATATTCAGACGTTAATTTTGTATTTTTTTTTCATGCTATAAATAGGTAACAACCTGGTTTTATGAAGAAAGGGACAGAGTGAAGAAACCAGAAGTCAATATTCAATATTAAGAAGATTCAAGTTCTGTTTACAAAACAGAAACAGACTCACAGACACAGAGAACAAACTTATGGTTACCAAAGGGGAAAGGGGGCAGGAATAAATTTGAAATTGTGGATTAGCAATTTCAAACTACAAACTACTATATAGAAAATAGATAAACAACAAGGTCCTACTGTACAGCACAGGAAACTGTATTCAATATCTTGTAATATGTTATATTGGAAAAGAATGAAAAAATAATATATATGCATAACTGAATCACTTAGTACACCAGAAACTAACACAACATTGTAAATCAACTATACTTCAATTAAATAAATAAATAAATAGAATAAAAGGTTCAAGTTCTTTATGAAGAAGCCACACAATGAATCAGGGTTGGCTAAATGCTAACTTAAATCAGCTATTGATATTGAAGTGGTTGGAGCAGCGGATTAGAGAGGATCATTCTTGACCTACTGTAAGGCTTTCCACGTGGTAGTTACAGATATTCTTAGTAACCTCAGCAGTCCACCCCTCTCCAGAAGTTGCTGAGAGACGGGCAGGGAATGCATCTTGTTGAAATTTATGTAAGAAGCCTCAAACTTACCACTTACTTTTACACTGCATCCAATTCCTGGTTTCCACTTTAGCCTCCACTTCTACCCAGGATATGCCTTTGTAGAGTTTTTCCCGAACAACTGACAGGCGGCCTTCAGGATTCTCTTGGAGTTTAGAATCCATCTCGTTTAGCTCCTGGGGAGACATTTTCTTTAGAATCACTTCTTCAACAGCCTTGATTAGTTTCTGGGTCTCCGTCTTGCTCCAAGCACCATGATTTCTTTCTGTTGACGTAAAAGGATGGTCTTGAAGTTGCTAATTTATTTGCTTTCAAACACAATATTAACAACAAAATGATAATGATGGATATCTGTCATTTGACATCTCTCCAAACCCACAGAAGGTACAACACTAAGAGTGAACCCTAATGTGGACTGTGGACTCTGGGGGGTTAAGATGTGTCAAGGTAGCTTCATGGATTGTAACAAATGGACCACTCTGCCGGGGGGTGTTGAGAATGGGGGTGTGCTGTGTATGTATAGGGCAGGAGATAAGTAAGAAGTCTTTGTACCTTCCTCTCACTTTAACTGTGAACCCAAAACTGCTCTAGAAAAATAGTCTTTTTTTTCCTTTATTTATTTATTTTCTTTATTTTTCTGGCTGCGTTGGGTCTTAGTTGTGGCACATGGGATCTTTGTTGAGGCATGTGGGATCTTTTGTTGCAGCGCAGGCTCTTTGTTGTGGTGCACGGGCTTCTCTCTAGTTGTGGCGTGTGAGTTTTCTCTCTCTAGTTGTGGTGCATGGCCCCTGTAGTTTGCGGCACACGGGCTACAGGGTGCGTGAGCTCAGCAGTTGTGGAGAGCGGGCTTAGCTGCCCCGTGGTATTTGGGATCTTAGTTCCCTGACCAGCGTCCCCTGCAACTGAAGGAGGATTCTTTACCACTGGACCACCAGGGAAGTCCCAAAATAAAGTCTTTAAAAACAAAAAGATAAATCAGACACTTTT
Source organism: Globicephala melas (assembly GCF_963455315.2). NCBI lineage: Eukaryota > Metazoa > Chordata > Mammalia > Artiodactyla > Delphinidae > Globicephala > Globicephala melas. The sequence goes on along the minus strand of NC_083319.1, from coordinate 4,631,524 downwards.
CAGAAGACAATGGGCAACATCTCAATTACACAAACATAAAACTATCAGTTATGGACTTCCCTGGTGGTGCAGTGGTTAAGAATCCGGGGCTTCCCTGGTGGGGCAGTGGTTGAGAGTCCGCCTGCCGATGCAGGGCACACGGGTTCGTGCCCCGGTCTGGGAAGATCCCACATGCCGTGGAGCAACCAAGCCCATGAGCCACAACTATTAAGCCTGTGCTCTAGAGTCCGTGTGTCAGAACTACTGAGCCCGTATGCCACAACTACTGAAGCCTGCGCACCTAGAGCCAGTGCTCTGCAACAAGAGAAGCCACTGCAATGAGAAGCCCGTACACCGCCACAAAGAGTAGCCCCTGCTCGCCACAACTAGAGAAAGCCTGCACGCAGCAAATGAAGACCCAATGCAGCCAAACGAAACAAAACGAAACAAAAAAAACTATCAGTTACGTGCAAATCAAAATGAAACTACGAAAGTGGCCACAGATTCTTTTTAAGAACCAATCTCACACACACACACACACACACAACCAACTGCGAAGAAAAAAATCCTTTCTTAAAGCAATCTTTTTTTTAACTTCGAAAAAGCTGTTCTTCCTGTTTCTAAGAGTAATACCTCCTGCAGGAAATTGTGAGGTTCCCAAACATTTAGTGGAAAGAGAATAACCAAACGACTTTCATGTTATATACATAACTCTCCCCAAGAGTTTCTAGAGTGAAATTAACAGCTGCAATGACGCCACCACGGTACTTGATGAAGAAGGCACCTGTGAATTTATTTTTTTCCTTCTTTTCTTTTTTTTTTTTTAATATTTTGCACTCATTAAGCTTTCTATTTTTTTTAATTTTAAAAAATTTATTTGGCTGTGTTCGGCCTTAGCTGCAGCACGTAGGACCTTCGTTGTGGTGCGCAGGTTTCTCTCTAGTTGCGCAGCATGGGCTTAGTTGCCCTGCAGCATGTGGGATCCTAGTTCCCCGACCAGGGATTGAACTCGCGTCCTCTGAAGTGGAAGTGTGGATTCTTAACCACTGAACCACCAGGGAAGTCCCGGCACCTGTGAATTCCTAAAGCCAGTCCTTGGCGCAGGGCATCAAAAGCTTCTACGATTCGCTCTTCTTGTCTAGATGCTCACAGTCATGCTAAGGAAGAGGCCGCAAGCTGGCAGGCTACAGATATCTTTGATCTGGCCTACAGAATGTTATTGTTACTATTTCCCCAATAACAATTTGGATGAATATTTAAAAATCAAGAGAATCCCAAGAGGGGTTTCCCTGGTGGCGCAGTGGTTAAGAATCCGCCTGCCAACGCAGGGGACACGGGTTCAATCCCTGGTCCGGGAAGATCCCACATGCCACGGAGCAACTAAGTCCGTGTGCCACAACTACTGAGCCTGCGATCTAGAGCCCACGAGCCACAACTACTGAGCCCGTGTGCCACATCTACTGAAGCCCGCGCACCTGGAGCCCGTGCTCCACAGCAAGAGAAGCCACCGCATTGAGAAGCCCGCGCACCGCAATGAAGAGTAGCCCCTGCTCACCGCAACTAGAGAGAGCCTGCGCGCAGCAATGAAGACCCAACGCAGCCATAAATAAATAAATAAATTTATTTATTTTAAAAAAGAGGGTCCCAAGAAAAAAAGATCTTGATTTCACACACACATGCAAATCCAGATGTTTGCTTTACTTCTTGGAAACTGGCAGAATTGGCTGCGCTGAGTCTTCATGTGGCACCGGTGGCCAGAGTTGGTGGCACAAAAGGCGTGGTCTCCACCACCTCAGAGTTTACCATGTGTGGACACGCAGACGCCTGTCTGGGACCTGCTGCATGGCTCTGCCTGCAGAGCCAGAGCACGTGAGCCTCTGGGCTGAAGCTAACACCCACTAAGGACTGTCTTCTGAAAGCAACTGGGGACTTTTTAAGGTGAAGAAGATAACCAAGGAAGCTTTTTATGAAAGAGGAGAAGAGACAAGAGATGACTGACACTGGTTTTGGGAAACGTCCCTGGCTAACAGGCCCTCCCTCTGATGGTTTCCCGGGCCACCTGGGGGAAGGGATCTTGGTGGCCCAGGCTCTCCTGCCCACCGGCTGAGTGGGTTTCAGTTTACCTGGCAGTTGGAGTCACACTGAAAGCTACTGAAATAAGGTGTGGCAGAAATCAGTCTGGTGAATTAAGGTTGCATCAATATGCATGGAGAAATAAACGAATCAGTAAGAGAATGGCTGAAAAAGTGATGACTCTCTCAGAAGACAGGCCTGTAGTGATGCCTGGGCCCTGGGCCGCTGTGGGCTGATTCGTTCACCCAGGAGGGCTCTAGAGGCCACGACTTACGACTGCTGATCTGGGAGAACTTCAGGGCCACAGAGAGGCTACTTCGAGACACCATCTCGCCAATCTTTTTCCAGTCGTTTCCATGGAGGGACTGGTATATCTTTAGCTTCTCGGTATCTCCTTTGCTATACCTAAGAGGAAGGGAAAACAGATCACAGCTGAGCATTAACCACAAGCTTAAAACCACTATTCTCACTGCAGCACGCTGCGACGCTGGGAGAAGCCGTATAGGGTGGGCTGTCAGGAAACCTGCTCAGCGCAGTCCTACCAAGGACCTGAGCCCAGATACTTCCTGTCTCGGCATCTCAACCATGAGCATCCTGTAAGTCGGTCACCGCAGTCCCTGGCTCATTTACACAGAGGCCAGGGCAAATAATCCGATCATGTTATTCCCCAGCCAAACCCATAAAGGTTTCACACAATAAAACCCAAACTTCTGACTGTGCCTGCAAAGCTCGGCGCTCCCTAAGTTCAGCCCCATTGGACTTATCGGCCTTTCTCACCTCGGAGCCTCTGGACCTGTGGTGGGAATGGCCGCCCTCCACCGCTGGACAGCTCCTGCAAGCTCTTCAGAAGCAGCTTAAATGGGGCATCTTCAGAGGGGGCTTCCCTGACCGCCTGGGTTGGAGGTGTCCCGCTGTCCTCTCCCACAGGACACTCTGCTGATCTCTCACTGCTCCCGTCACCACTGGCAACTGTACACTCGTGGCTTCCCTGGTTTATCTGACTCTTCGTCTAGGCCATCACTGGCCAATGGAAATATGAGCCACAGATGTCATTTAGAATTTTCTAGTGGTCAGGGGAAAATTAATTTTATTTAGTTTTTTTTAAGATAATTTATTGGCTCAGGCAATTGAAAAGTCCAGATACAGGTGGGCCCTAGGGTTAGCTTAATCCAGGAGCTCAGTCAAATCACCAAGGACCACTTTCCACCATTCTACTCTGTCTTCCATGTTTTTGGTGGGTTTTTTTTGGCGGCAGCATGCGGCATGTGGGATCTTAGTTCCCCAACCAAGGATCGAACCCACGGCCCCTGCAGTGGAAGCACGGAGTCTTAACCACTAGACCGCCAAGGAAGTCCCTAATTTTATTTAATTTTAATGAATTAATAACATATTTTATTTAACTCAATATATTAAAAACGCAGCCATTTCAAGATGTAATCAGAACCTAAAAGTATGAATGAGATACTTTACATTCTCTTCTCCACACCAAGCCTTCTAAGTCCATTGTATACTTCACTCTTCAGCGCATCTCAGCTTGGACTAACCATAGTTCAAGTTCTCCATGGCCACATGAGGCTGGTGGTCACATGGATGGACAGCACAGCTCTGGAGGGGAAGTCCTCGGAGGGTAGGGACCCTGTCAGTTTTCTACACTTTGGTACCCGTAATGCTTGACAGACAACAGATGCTCAATAAAGATGTGACAGGGACTTCCCCGGTGGCGCGGTGGTTAAGAATCCGCCTGCGAATGCAGGGGACACGGGTTCGATCCCTGGTCTGGGAAAATCCCACATGCCGCGGAGCAACTAAGCCTGTGCGCCACAACTACTGAGCCTGCGAGCCACAACTACTGAAGCCCGTGCGCCTAGAGCCCATGCTCCGCAACAAGAGAAGCCACCGCAATGACAAGCCCACACACTGCAACGAAGAGTAGCCCCTGCTCGCCGCAACTAGAGAAAGCCCGTGCGCAACAACAAAGACCCAACTCAGCCAAAAAAAAAAGGACAGCTGTCATTAAAAAAAAAAAAAGATGTGACAGATGCCTTAGCACAAATCTGTCACAGTTTAAGGAAGTTAAGATGCAGGAATCCCACATAAAAGCAAATATATTAAAAGAAAAGAACTAAAGTGCACTATATGTGGATTTTGAGATTAAACATCTTAAATGTTTAAGGGAAGAAAAAGCCATCTTTATGACATTTTATAATTCCTTTTTGGGGGGAGGAAGAGGGGCCAGAAGTGGTAGTTTATGTTATTACTAATGCAACACAAAAGCAGCCCTAGTAAAATACTAACCATTTCTAATGAGGGTGATCCACAACTACGTGGGACAGTAAGATCCTAGCATTCTCAGAAATGTATCTAAAATGCAGAGCGTGGTGAATAGAGATGCGAAATCCTTCACCATTAAGAATCAAGCTTTTTAGCAGTTTCCTTTATAAGGCAAGCAGGGTCTTCCTGAGATTTAAAACAAGACTTAAAGGTACCCTTGAAGCAACAAAAAAGAGGACATGAGAGAAAAACAGAGTGTACGAAAATGAGGAAGCAGGTGCACTGACCCCCATGGCCCCTTGGAGACTTACAATTCTTTGATTTTTGACTTTGTATGGTTTTTTCACTTAAGAGTTCCTTACGCTGGAAAAATACTTTAAGGGTAAATGGTCATCGCAACACAAATAATATGGTACCAATGAATGAACTTTATTATCAGAATGACAGACTTTCATTATTCGAAAAATGTCATTTCCCACAGTGATGTAACAGGTAGAAAAACATGTTACCTCATTCATTTACCAAAAGCATCTTTTTGGTCCCATTTAAAATGTCATCTTTAGTGAATTTCCTTAAAGTACACAGCGGGGGCTTGGGAAAAAGGGAGGGCAGGTTTCAGTCTGTGTGGAGGCATCTTTCCTCTACTTCAGGTTTATTTCTTTTGGTAAAAATTTTTAAAAAGAAGCCAAGGTCATATCAATGTTAAGTTCTGATAGTACCTATGTCCTGATTTAAAATCACGGCGCTAAGTAGGACCCAACTGGCCCTGCCAGATTCACTCCATCTGCCTCCTGGAAGTGAGATCAGTAGTTGAGCCCTAGGTGGCTGTCTGGGCCCTCAAGCGTAGGAGCTGATGCCTTCTCCCTCATCCCTTTGTCCTTAAGCAGAGTGCTTACCCACCACTGACGCTCGGTCTACATTTGTTTTATTTGGAATGTTGGAAACAGACCACAATTGGGCATTTTATTTAGGAAAAAAGGGAGGAGAGAATGGCCACTGCCACATGAAGCTCTGCATTGAGGCTGCCGAATCACACTTAAATGACCTCACACAAGTGCTCACCCCCACCTTCAAATATTTACTGAAAACCCAAAGCACTGGGCTCAGTGCTGGAGGGCACACATCACACTGAGAAGGAACGTCTGGGTTCACAAGGAGCTGACAACTTAGGAGGCTGCTGAGAAAACTGCACGGGTGACGCCAAGAGGCAGCGCGTGGAGAATGCTAACATGAAAGCATGAAGTAGAAGCCAGGGATTTAGAAATGGGAAGACGACAGAAGGTTTAGTCAAGAGGTGGGAACTCAACGGGTCTTTGGAGACATACACCTGACGACACATCTGGTTTCACACACGAAACTCTTCACGATTTTGTTGTGTACATTTTGATTTACAGTATCAGCAAAGACTAGAGAAATGCTCTGCTCAAGGTTTTTCTTACCTGCCTTTGTAATTGTTGACATCAAACATCTTCTTTGCTCGGTAGTATACGAGTTTCCAGGGCCGGGCAATGCCCTTACCTAAAGTCGGAAGAGAGGTGGTCAGAGGGACAACTAGAGCGTGGCATGAAATGCAGTCGCGATTATAAAAGAAACCCAGAATGGCCCCTTTTTACAACATGCGCTATCCTAGACCCCAGGTGGAGGTTGCAGTTTCCTATGTCCTGCAGAAAGCCGTCTTGGGGAGCAGATATACAAAATCCCCAGTTTCTTTGGCGATCTCTGAAAACTAGATGCTTAGCATGTAGAGGCTCTAGCTTCTGGTCTACTAAATTCATGGAAAAGATCCTTATTAGGCAAAGAGATTTTAACATAATCTGGAGGTGGAGGACACACTCCAGCAGTTCTCCATAAGACAAACAAAAAACCTTTGCAAATGAATAAGCTTTTTCCTGCTTTGCCACTCTAAAGATGAAAGGATCCCCCAGCAGGGGCTCATTGTTCTGTTTTCCTTTGTGCATTCCACCTAAGAAATTATCCTCTTTAAATCAAGAGAGATTTTTTTTCCAGTCCAAACCTACATTGCTTCATGACCTTCTAACTTCCCCAGGATACCTCCAAGAGGAGGGTTCCAGCTCAAAGCACAAATATGGCTCTACTTAAAAAACTTCAGAGACTCTGGTGTATACCAGAGTCCTTTGTGCAGTATGTGCAAAAAATACACAATAGAGGACAAGAAGAGAGACCAAAACCGTAACGGTTACCAAGTAGGAAAGCTGGAAGCTGATCATCTAATTTGTTAGAAAATCTGTAAAAGCACTATTCTTGGGAGACATGAACACATTCCAAATCCCTGAACGTATAGGCTGGCAATAAAAATACCACTAACGTAGCAACAGCTAACATGCACTGCATGTACTGGACGGGCCAGGCACTGGCTCAGTACTCACCGTGGTTATCTGTGTAAGGCTGGAAGGCTACGGATGGTCAAAGAGGCCACAGTTCTAAACTTACCAATGTGCAATCTAAACGAGTATTTTCTTTTTAAGTCAGTGATCAGAGATTTCTCCTCTGGGTATCTGTCTGTGTACAGCAGCTTGTCTGCATTCTCGATTCCTGTCAGAGACAGAAATTCTTGCACGTTTTTCTCTAACTGCTTATTTTCCTTCACGGAAAACTTGCCAAATTTAATAGCGACACCTAGGATTTGGGGCAGGAGAAAAAGGTACACAACTGTCAACGATGAATGAAAGCGAACCACCACTTGGTCTTTAGCAATTACAACAGCACCCGTCAGCTCCTCCCTACCTATCGGGGAGCAGCCCCCGCTTGTGCCCTTGACATTCGCTCTCCTGCAGAGTTCGGCCTAAACCACACTGTCCTCCCAAAGTCTTCCCTGGTCATCCTAGTCCAACGTGATCTTTCTTGTGTCATCAGTTCCTTTTTACAGTTATTTAAAAAATAAATTAACAGTAATAGATATTCATTAAAAATTCAAACAGTATTGAAATAAAAGTTTAAAAGAAGCCCCCCCGCTTCACTCTCCTCTGCCCCTCCTCCCCCCAAGGCAGTGCTGGGAACTGGTTGGCACAAACCTGAACATGTATATTCTCTACGTATATATATTCAGGGGAGGTGGGGACAATGTCACTGCAATTTACGTTCTATTCCTCGTCATAACTCAAAGCACTGAAGTCTCATTATTACTGACTGCATTACACAGTACATTTTCCTAATCTTAGACGTATTTAAAAAATCTTTTATAAAATACGTACTCATAAAAATGTCAACACAGAGTACAGAAATAAAACGGGGTCCTTCTATAGATATTGCTCTGTAAATTGTGTTTTTCTCGATCAATTTGTCTATTTTTTAAAAAAACTAGTCTTATCAACATGATTAATTCCATAAGGCTAAGGCCCCTCTTTTTACTTTTTTCAATGCCCAGTGGCACTGGGCCTCACACAGCAGATACTCATCAGTAAGTACTGCTCACCTGCAGTACACAACCTTACATTTGTAGTTCATTCTGAAACCCAATAAGCTTTCTGGGAGGTTCTTGTAACACAGTGAAATCAAGAAGGAGACCAAGCTGGGTGTTGCCTGAAGCCATGCCCACTACAACAAGCTCACCCTCAAATTAATATCCTTGAAATTACACCTCATCGAAGTTGACGATGTTGATGTGCGTGTTTTAATTTGATTTCACTTGTGCCCCCCTCCCAGCGTCTCAAGCCCTTAACCTCCTCCCCGTCTTCTTCCGGGCTTGATATTCTAGTCTGTGGATCACTGGATCCGTTAGCCCCGTTTTTCCTCGCCTCCCCTACCAGAAGTTGGGCAAAGAAGAGGAAAACTAGTGCACTTCATTTTGGTAATTTTACAGTGCAGACAAGGATTCTGGAAGGAGATAAAGCTGAAAGTAGCTAAGGGATGCTTTTTGTGAATCTATAAATCTGAATCGCTCACAAAAGAAAGCCAGGGCTAGTTACGCATATAGAAAAGTTCAACAAATATTCAAGTTCCACAAGCTTACCCTGGGCTTTAAATTCTTTAAAGCGTCCCAAGTCATCCCGATACATTCGCTTAATTGTAGTGGCAGCCCTCTCCTTGATATCAGGGATGAACTCCTGGAGCTGCCTCACAGCAGAATCCAAATCCACGTCTGAATTATCTGAATCTCTCGAATCTTCAGATAAATACTTGGTTTCAGGACCTTTAGCCGACTCCAGATTGCCTTCTTCTTCATTTGTAGGTTCTAATCTAAGGAGAAAAACTGGATTGACTAACACTGACAGGTCACGTGCCCTAACGGCTTCCAGATTCTTTTCTTACAGTGGCTCTCCCTTTGACTACAACAGCATTAAAGCTGGAAGGGATCTTGGAGTTGATTCAGTCTGTGACGTCTGAACTCTTTAATGTAGCTTTACTAACTTGGATACACCTCAGAGGCCGCCTGGAAGGTAAACACACTGCCCTAAGCCCTATTTCCACTAGGCATTGCTTCTTATGCTACAATTTCTCAACTGTATTGCTTCAGATAGTGACTTCCTAATAAGCTCAGCCCTCTTCTACGGCCCATGGATACTCAAGACACCTCCCCCCCACAATGAGTTATGTTTTATAATAATGCTTACTAATTAGTTAAGTCAATATTCAGGGTTTACATTGTTACAATTGCTTCGTTGCAGTTAACAATGCCCACGTATTTTCCCCTTGGCAGTATAAAGAAAACATAGTTTTCTATGTATCTATCACTAATTCACTCCCACAAACTTTCGGCCAGATGTTCAAAGCTGCTCTTAGCCAACTGCATCAGCTAACCACCCAGACAGGAAACTGAAACAAAACAGAAACAAAACGGTCCGCATTTGTCTGAGCGGAGGGTCAACAGCTTTCACAGGTCCACAGCCCCAAACAAGTTAAGAACCACAGGCCGAGAACATTCCTGCCTCGTTATCAGTGATCTAAAAATGTCCCCAATGAGAAGGCACAGAGGCTGATGTGAGTTGGGCCCTCTGCCATTTAACTTCTATGTGAAACTATTTTAAGCCAGGACAATCTAGCAAATGTAAGAAAGTCACAGAGTAGAAATGGGGAAAAACCTGTCCCGACTCCCAGGAACTGAAATAAAGTGCTTTAAAAAAAAAGTCCTGCATCTATTCATCGGCCAGTATACTTAAATGATAATTATATAAATAATGATATCTAAATTTCTTTTATTAGGGAGAACCCTAATTCAAGTTTTTTTCCTGTTCCGTAACATTCTAAGTTCTCTGATCCTTTCTCCTATCTCTGTACATATAGACAAGGTAATTGTGGGGTCTTAAAATTCTTTTTAAACTTATATAAAGAGTTTCAGGGCTGGAATAGTTCTTAGTGAAAACAGACTCTAACTGCCTTATTTTATACGTGAAGAACGGAAGGTACCTGCCAAGTTACTCAGTTAAATGTACACGACATCCTATATATTTGATGGTCTATCTCTCTATGATTTCTGCCACTTACTATGGCCGTGCTGAACAAAGAGGCAACCGGCAGACTTCACACCCAAGACACACACCATCAGAAGGCTCAACACCCGCACATTACCTCTGCACCTCTTCTGAACAGGCCTGGGGTTTCTCCTCTTGTGGTCTGGGTTTCACACTTTCTTCAATCAAGGTACCATGACCTTCCACTGAATCAAAGAGCGTGTCCTCAGAGTTCGTCCTGAGGACTGAAAAATCACCACCAGGTGCCGCGGCAGTATCAACAGATCTTCTCTTCCTTTTCTTAGACTTTTTCTTGAGGCCACTGGATTCCTGATTGCCTCCTGCAGTCCCGACCTCACCAATCACTTGCGATCCCTCTGAGTATATGTTCTCAGCGCTCTCAGGCGCAGGCAAGGCCTCAAATTCCTGGTCATTTGCACGCTTCCTCTTTCTTTTCTTAGACTTGCTTTGATCTGCAGACACTGGTAGTTGCGCAATTTCACCTTCTTGGCCCATGGGAGGCTGGGGTTCCTGCTCTTGGGATTCTGATCCGGGCAGGGTAATGCTTGCACCCAGACTTTCCTGGACAGCATCACAGGATGCAACTTTCCTCCGATGTTTTTTCTGCTTTTTCTCCCGAACTTTATCATGCAGTTCTGACTCATGTTCATGTGACGTAGTAACTAAATGCGGTTCATCTGCTTCAGGCGCTTTTGTTGACTTTCGCTTCTTGCTTACATCAATGTAAACGACATCGACATTCTTTGTAAAATTCTTTGGTGTGTTCTCAATGTTTTCTTTATTCACCAGGACGTACGCAACACCTGCTTCCTTATCGACCCCCAAAGCACCTTTTCTTCTCTTTTTACTCTTTTTGGGTATAGAAGCGGCCTTTTCAGTCTCATCGCAAATTTCTGATATTTTCAAAGGAGAAGAAACAAGACGCTGGGCATCCTTTCTCTTTTTTTTACCCTTAGTTATGTCAGCCTGTTCATTTGCCAGGGAGGAGTCTCTGAAACTTTCATGGGGATGCCTCCCATGTCTCTCCTTATGTACAGAACGCTTAGTCTTTTTCTTGACGAAACCTGGAGTGTGGGTTTCCAATCTGCTTGATTCTCCTTCCATTTTACTCCTATAGGGAAACGGAACCACATGGTTTATTTTTGCAGAGCATTTTAAACATTAGCCTCAGGAGGAAGAAAAAAAAAATCACACAAAAACGAAATTGCAGAACAAATGACAAGGCTGGAGTCATGATTATAAATTTTCTATTATTCTAAGTGCGCAGCAAGCTCACTGTAATCCACTTGTCTGGTTCCACTGCCTTTATGATATGAAAAAAAATAGTTAATTGAGCACAGTGCTCTGCCATGATCGGGCCCTTGTTCCCCCACGGCCTCATCTTCTACCTCTCCTCTCAAACTCTGTGCTACACATGCCTTTTTTTTTTTTTTTGGTTCCCCAAACATGCTCCAATCCTTTCTGGCTTGAGGTCTTATAAATCACGACTCCCTCTCTCTGGGCTGCTCTCCGCTGTCTCCTACCCCTCCCTGCCGCCTTTCATCCTTCAGAGCTTGGCTTGAACATTGCTTCTTCCAGAAAGCTTTAAAAGAATATAAACATTATGATACCATGCATACTACGTTAAGAGAATATAAATGTTATGATGCCGTGTATATTACGTTAAGAGAATATATACATTATGATGCCATGTATATTACATTTAAAACACAAAAAAAGTTTCATGTATCTTTTCTGAATGGATACATATGTAGTAAAACTATGAATACAGCATGGGGATTATAACTGGTAAATTCAGGGATTAGGGACAAGTAGAGAGCCAATTTCTCTTACATCTGTAATCTTTTATTTCTTAACTGGAGTAATGAGTACAGGAGTATTTGTTATATTTTCGTCTACTCTTTTAAAGTGAACTGAAATAGTTCACTTTTTAAAAAGCAAGGGGCAGAACAAGAATGCAGACTGCTTTCACTTAAAAACAAGCATTAAGGACTTCTCTGGTGGCACAGTGGTTAAGAATCCACCTGCCAGTGCAGGGGACACGGGATCGAGCCCTAGTCCAGGAAGATCCCACAAGCCACAGAGCAACTAAGCCCGTGCGCCACAACTACTGAGCCTGTGCTTTAGAGCCCGTGCTCTGCAACAAAGAGTAACCCCCGCTTGCTGCAACTAGAGAAAGCCTGCGTGCAGCAATGAAGACCCAACACAGCCATAAATAAATAAATTTATTTTAAAAAACCACAAGTGTTAAAACAAGCAACTGAAGGATGTAAACGTACTGTTTTAAGTATTCACCAAAAAAAAAAAAAAGAGAGAGAGAGAGAAAAGAAAGAAACCTTTTCTGACCCCTTGAGCTTGGCCCATTCCCCAAATGATATACTTTCATAGCAAACTATTTCTCTTTTGTAGCATTTAGCCCAGCTGTGGTTCAGAGCGGGGACATCAAGTATCCACTGACCTCAAACTAGAAGATCGCCTCTTTGAGAAAGAGGCTGAATGGGCCTTGTTAGTGTCCAACAAAAAGTCCAAGTTCTGCAATAAGTAGGAATGAAGTTTAATAAGGCTCCAATGTCAATTCTTATACAGAGCACGTGCATTCTGGAGTTTAAGTACAGGAATGGAAATGTACTTCACAAAAGACATGGTTAAAAATATATACAAACACATCTTACAACTCTCCTTGCTCCGTATTGCTTCTGGGTTTCAATTTTTAAGATTTTATTTCTCTGCGACTAAAAGTAATACTAAAGGTAATACGTTTACATGGTTCAAACATCAAAATAATCCGTCCTTATTTCCCCTCCTTTCTCACAGAGAAGGTAGCATCTGTATATTCTGATCTGCGTTTTGCTATTTTCACTTAGCAACAGACCCTGGAGGCCTCTCTGTGTCAGGGGTCTTGCGAGTCTGAATGCTTAAGCACATTTTCTACAGAAGGTGCCTACTTTCTCCTAGGTAGTCAAGAAGCTATAAGAATTGTCTAGCTGGAAGGATGGGGAACAACAAACATGTGGACTGATACCTATAAACCAAATCTACCAGCCCCAGGATCTCACCTCCAACGGAGGCACCAAGAGCTTTGGTTAAGGCCTTCCCCGCTGGTGTCACCCAGAGATGCACAGAAACCCCTTCTTAATCCACTTCTTTGCAGCTTCCACCTCCATGACTCCCCCCTGAGACTGCTCCAGTTAGAGCGCCTACGACCTTCACGCCACTAAATTCAAGAGATACCTTCCTGGCCCATCTTTCAGGATCTCTCTCTCTCTCTCCTTGGCTGCACCGCATGGCTTGGTGGAAATCTTAGTTCCCCAACCAGGGATCGAACCCGTGCCCCCTGCAGTGGAAGCACTGAGTCCTAACCAATGGACCACCAGGGAATTCCCTCAGGATCTCTCAATAACAATGAACAGAGCAGATAATTCCTTTTAATATTTTTACCTTCCATTAGTTTCTTTCTTTCTTTTTGTAAATACCTGTATGCTTCTCCTTCTGGTCTCTTGAACTCAGCACCACGTTTTAAATATATAGTCGCTTCCCACTAAATCCTTCTTATGGCTTCTCCATTATTCTTTATAAATTTGTTTATTTTACTTTATTTATTTTTGGCTGTGTTGGGTCTTCGTTGCTGCGCATGGGCTTTCTCTAGTTGCCGCGAGCGGGGGCTACTCTTCGTTGCGGTGAGCGGGCTTCTCATTGCCGTGGCTTCTCTTGTTGCAGAGCACGGGCTCTAGGTGCGCGGGCTTCAGTAGTTGTGGCGCACAGCCTTAGCTGCTCTGAGTCATGTGGGATCTTCCCGGGCCAGGGCTCGAACCCGTGTCCCTACACCGGCAGGTAGATTCTTAACCACTGCGCCACCAGGGAAGTCCCTCCGTTATTCTTAAGATAAAGTCCCAAATCCTTACAGACCTACCATGCCCTTCATGATCTAGTCTAGTCCATGCCTACCCCTCCACCTCTCATTTCTCCCTGGGTTTCAGACATCCTGTCTTCCTTCCGTTCCCAGAATACACCATGATCCTTCTCGTTATCAGGGACCTTACAAAAGCATCTCATTTTCCCAGGAATGTCTTTCCTCCGTTACCTTTCTGCGCTATAACTGGTCTAAGTTTGAACCTCACTTTCTCTTCTGGGTCCCGCCTTCTCGTTACAATGTTTCTCAACAGTCCAGCTGCTTCCCTACGGCACTTCGCTCCGTTGGGACATAACCAGCCTCCTAACGGCTGGGACCTTCTCGTCCGTCTGGTTCCCAAATGGTTACCCGGCGTTCGATATATATGGATATACACTTATTCGGAACATACCACTTCCCGCCGTGCAGGGACGTGCCCAAGCCTGGTCCCGATCCCCTCCCCACTTTGGGGTGCCCTGGAGACCCTGCTCTGCCCCGGGGTGGGCGTTCCGGGGCTGAGAGGGAGGAACGAACGAGAGGTTCCCGAGTGGAGGGGCTTGGAGAGGCTGCGGAGAAAACAGGCGCCACCCTCAGCCCTGGGGACCTGGGCCAAAGGCGGGCCTCCGGGGAGGTGAAGACAGCAGCCACACACCGCTCGGTTCACACACGCAATCTGGGAAAAAAGCCGGAGCAACTATAAAGCGCTTTCACCTACCTTCAGAACGCGTCGCCTCCTGCCTCCCAATCCGGAAGTGCTGGTGTCGTGAAAGCGGAAGTGGCTCGCGCCACTTCCGTCCCGCCCCCCTTCGGCATCGCGCTGGCGTAGCCGCTCGCTGGCTGTGGGGCTGTGACTCGCGTCGTTTTCTGCCCAGTTTGTTCCCGGGCTTGTTGCGAGTGGGGTGGGACAGGGTAGAGCGTGATCCTAAAACTAAGAAAGTGGGACAGAGCCCTTCCGCCGACTTGCTCATTCATGCCATTTATTCAACAGTTTTTTTTGCTGAGGTCCGTCTGCAGTCCAGGAGTGAACAAGATGCTGAGGGCTAACCTGAGGAAGACAGAAAACAAACTAATCAACCAAGATAATTTCAGATTATCCTTTAAGGAAAATAGATCAGGGTAATGTGATGGGGAGCGACTAGGGACAGTGAGAGCTAGGTTAGATAGTAAGGAAGGCTCTTTGACGAGTGGCAGTTGAGTTCTAAATGAAAAGGGTGAACAAAAATCGATGGAAGAGTGTTCCAGGCTGGGAGCAAATCCAGAAGCCCTGAACTTGGTTGCTGGAGGAACTGAAACTCCCGCCAGGGTAGCGGGAGCACCGTGAGTGACAGGGACAGAGGTAAGGGGTGAAGGCAGGGGTTGGCAGGGGCTCAGTGGTGCGGAGTCTACTGCCCATTGAACTTAGGTGGAGGTTAGAGGTAGAAGAAGCCTTGAAGATCTATTCCGATTCTCCCATTTCCACTGAGTCCTGAAGAAACTTAGCTTATGATTAAAAGTAAAGCTTTAAGCAGGCCATCAAGTCGAGGCCAGTATACATGCCCCTCAAACTTTTAGTCTTACTGCATAGTGAACACAATCACACCAGCAAAGAGATTTCTCATGGAATCCTGTAATCACCCCCTGTTGTAGGAAATCTTTCTTAGGTAATATCAGCCTTACTTTGTGGATGAGAAAACTAGGGCCTCGTGTAATTTGTCACAGGGGAACTTATGTGGCCCCAGCTAGGATTCAACCCTGTGATCTTTCCACTACTCCAGTATCCTGCGCCTCGCTGCACCACCTCGCTTCCTCTGTGTGAGCTGCCAAGCAGCTTTGATTAAAAAGTGCACAGCGCACGTTTATGGGAAAGTCTGAAAGTGAAGCAGACGAGAGAAACCATAAAGCGTACATCATACACCTGTCACCACCCAAGGGCCGCTTCAGGCCTTGGATGGACAGTGGGGAGTCTGTCTGATTTGCTCTGGAAAGGTAATGCTGGTGTTGTCCACTGTGGCTGTGCAAGGCCTTGAAGTGCAGGTGTGTTGTCTGTGCACCTTCTCTGTGGTGAACCCCTTACCCAGAGCCTTGTGGATATTTGCACATTTAATGACGATGATAATGATGGGTGAATGACCGCACTAAAGGCTGGGACTAGAAGGCAGACTAGGGATCGTCCAGGCTAGTGGTTCCCAAAACACTGCACCAATCACTCGGGAAGCTCTTAAAACGTGCAGATTTCCAACTTTGCATACAGACTGCATATCAGGCACCATTATTGTATCACGTTAAAATCCATAGACACAATAGCATTGTAGTTCTGTATGAGGATGTCCTTGTTCCTGGCAGTTACATGTACTTAGGGTCAGATATGATACTGTCTGCAGATCTTTTCAGAATGGTTTAGCAATGTGTATGCGTGCATGTTCACACACACGCACACGCACAGAAAGTAAACGTGGCAAATACTAAGGACCAGTCAATCTAGGTGAAGTCTATATGGGTTTTCATTGTACTCTTCTTTCAAAGTTTCCATAGCTTTGAACTTAAAAAAAAATCCAAAGGGGAAGAAGGATTAAAATACAGATTCTCAGATCCCATTTCCAGATATTCTGATTCAGTGAATCTGTATTTTGCAACTTCCCTTTATTCTGTTGCACAAAGTAGAGTTCATTCAACTCTAGACTTTCCCCCCTACCCACTTCACAGAAGAAAACACTGAAGACCCAAAAGGTGACTAATTTGAGATTACCCAGTGGATTAGCAGTAACGTCAGGCTTGGAATGTGGATTTCTATTTCATTCTGAAACACGTAACGCTCTGCCCCGGGCTGTGTGTGTGTGTGTGTGTGTGTGTGTGTGTGTGTGTGTGCGCTGTGTGTGTGTGTCGTTGGGAGAAGTGGGAAGGGGCGGCGAGAGGGGTCGTGGTGAGTGGGGGGTGGGGTGGGTCTTTGACCTGGAAGTCAAGTGTAAATGGCCTTCTAGAACTCCGTCGCTTTTAACACAGCCCAGTGGTGATTCTTGGGTTTTTCTCAGGTCTACTTAAGAAAACTCGAAACACGTCCACTTAGGTGGCCGCCAAAAAGTTTCCTGAAAGTAAATCGACCAGCCCTGTTCCTGTGCCGTTGGCGTCCTGTCGCCATGGAAACGGACGGTTCCATTCTTCCTCAAGGGGTGGTCTTGATTTTCTCTCCTTTTCGAATCCGCAGCGCGGCGCCCAGAAGACGCTCTCAGGAACCAGAGGGGCTTATGTAGGTCTTACTGCTCCTTGCAACGAGGGGGCTGCGCGAGGTGGGGGCGCCTCGCTCCGGAGGGAGCCCGGCGTCCGGTGTCCACCCCGGCGTCCGGGTGGTGCGTCCCGGGACTGGCAGAGGGCCCCTCGGAGTTCCGCACCGGCCCCCCACCTGAGAAGCGCGCTGGATCCAGCCGGCTGGCCGACTCCCCGTGACCCCCAGGATGCCAGAAGCCAGGACCTCCCGCCACGACCCCACGCGATGGAAGAAGAAGCCGCCGGTGCGCCGCACGGTCAGCCAGATCTGCCCACCCCCGCGGCGGCCCCTGACCGTGGCCGACATCCAACCGGGCATGGAGAACGAGAGGCTGGGGGTCGTGCGAGATTCCATGTTTCAGAACCCGCTCATCGTCAAGGTGAGCCGTCCCCACGCCCATCACCCTCTTGCGCTCGTCCCCTCACTGGGCACGCACGCGGCCGGGGGTTTCCCCCCGTCCTGCCCCGGCCCCACCGCTCCGCTCCGAGCCTGGCACTGGGAGCTCCAGCTCTGGTCCAGACAGACCTGGACCCCCGGGCGGTCACGGGCAGGCCGCATCGCCTCGCTGACCCTCAGTTTCCTCATCCTCAAAGTGGGATGATAATGGCACTCATTAAAGGGAGTGATTGGGAAGATTGCATAAGGTAATCCCTGCGAGTTGGCGGCTCTTTGCTTATGTATTCACGCAGGGTGAACCCACAGGGTGACAGACAGGTAGCAGCACCCAGACTGCGTCCTTACCACCTGCCAGCCCTCGCAGGGTGCAGGCCGCCTCTCCCGATTCCCCTGCACGCCTGGGCTGCTGTTATGTAGCAAGTGTCCTGTACGTCTCTGGGAAGCATCACTTCACACGCTAATTTCCACCCAATCATACTCTTAACCAGAATTACGACCCTAAGAGGCAAAAAGCGCGAATCTCTGCCCCAGGGGTCCCACAGGCACAAACGAGCGAGGGAGCCGCGGTTTCCAACTAGGTCGCCTCCTCTTTGATCGCACGCTCCCTTACATTAGTTACGTTTCGGGACTGGTGTTCACCCAACGCTGGCGTGGCATCAACGCGCCTTTCCGGGGCCCCAGGATAGGTCAAGTTGAAGTTTGGCGCTTGGGAAGCTGGTCAGGAGCAATTTTACCTTGCGCCACTGGAGGGCAGTGTGCCTTTAAAAATGCGCGCAGTTCCCCAGATTCCGGGGGTGGAAGGCGCAGGTGATAACCGTGGATTCAGTAACAATTATTTATCTGAACGCCAGGAGCTGTTTAGAGCCCAGAGGTTTTGGTTGTTGTTAGTTTTTTGTTTGTTTGTTTCGTACAGGGAACCTGGGCTTTCTTAACATCGTGGTAGAATTAGCTGAGTTAACTGGCTCCTATGAAAACACGGATTCTCTCCTCTTGCCCTACCCAAACTCTTTCCTGGGCCAGCAGCTGGGAGAAGCTGGCTTATCACACTAGGCACCCTTCCATCTAACACCTCCCCTTCCTAGGCCTCCCAAAGTGGAGCAAAGTCCTTCACTTATTTCTAGGTGAGAAGAGCCACTCTCAGAGGACAGATGGCACAGACAGATGGGGTTCACCACTCTGGAATCAAGGGGAGAATCAATTTCCTCACCTCTGATCATTGCCCTTACTCAAGCAGTTACTGGTGGACCAACTCCTTCCTACTTAAATACAAAATGGACAGCGTAATGGAGTTATTCTCCATGGTGAATTAAGTGTGATGCCCACCCCAAGCTATAATATATCCATAGAGACACATACATACATATAGGTATATGCATAGATATATACATATTGTATATACACATACACTTTACATATATATGCACACATACACACACATGTGTATGTACAATATACATGTGTTTAACATGTATAACATACATCTATAAGTAAAAATTTCCCCTCCCTTTTTTCCTTTTGCTCGTGCTGCATATCAAGAAGGACAGTATTTGGCCTCCGGATGGCACTAGCTGAACAGCTTCCAGATGAATTCAGTCCTGATTCCTGAACTGGAACTTTGGGTTGGAAAATGTGCAGGAGACACTGACCCACCACCGAGGGTTCTGTCTTCAGAGCATGAGACACAGAGAAGGGCTGCCCCGTCAGCGGTGACTCGGCTCAAGCAGCAGGAGGCGCCCTGGTGATCGTGCCCAGCTTGTTTCCTGTCAGGAAAGCAGGTCTTTCCTTCTTACTTTCCTCCCTCCAGTTCTTGATGGGCCGTAAGGTAGTTTCAGTAGCAGTTAAGATTATGTCCACATTTCAATACTGACCACCGCTACCAGATTTTTCTACTAAAATCTGGCCTAAGGAAAAGCTGCAGAAACACTGAGAGCAAGGAGTAACCTTGATTGTTACCTTCTCCAGACCCCTCCTTACACTGGGGACGCTGAGGCTGTCTGTGGTGGGTTTTTTGTGCAAGGTCCTGGCAGAGCTGGGGGTAGAAGCTACGTTCCCTGGCTCCCCGCCCAGCTTTACTTTTACCACTCCAAAAAGCTTCCTCTATTTTAAAGGAAATTTAAATGATGAAAAAAACTTTGAGGTTTTCAGCTCCCAAGAAAAGAAGATCGAAAGTATCCAAGATGGTGGAGCCTTTAAAAAAAGCTTTTTAAAAATAATATGTCGCTGAAATTTCTGTTGAGGCGTGGCTTGTGGATTTCTTGACTGTGGCATGTCAGTTTCACAATCCCAGATTTTCAAACCCTTGTTTCTGTGCGAGTTCTCATTGTGTGCAGCAGAGGTGGGAGTGCCCTCTGCCTGGGGTGTCTGCAGGAGAATGATTGGGACTGAAGTCTATTTTGGTTTTGTCTCAGTCTGAATCTGAAGGTTGCATCTGTATTGGGGGAACATAGCACCTTAGAAAGAGTCATTTACTCCCCCATGTTGGGGGGCTGTTGCTCAGATTTGCTTTCTCCAGTGAATAGGATCTGGATTGTTTTTTTTTTTTTTTCATTTAAAATGCAGACACACTGCCTGAACAAACACAACACTGCTGTTTCACACCCATGGAATTTACCGGGACGTACACGCATCAGTTATTCAAGAACATGTCTGCAAGATGCCACCGTAACCAAGTGAAAAGTGAAAACCTCAGACATCCAAGCAGATATTGTATCAGCAAGAGCTCAACAACTCTTTGCCTCATTTAAAACCAAGCCAACTGGCTATTGAGTGGGGCTGATTGAATCAGCTCCATGTTTTAATGTGGTCACAAGAAGATGTAAATGTTTTCCATTAGAAAGGGCATCTATTCTATTGTATAAAGTGTCGTGTGGTTAGCCAGTTTTCCTTCAAATGTGACTCTCTGGGAAGAATAAAATTAAATAGAGAAAGAGCCAAGCTTCTCCCTGCTTGATTCTCATTTCCCCAGAACTCTGTGACTCAACAGAGGATCCTGCTACAATAGCCTTCAAGGCTCCTTTACAGAACCTGTCAGGGTGCACCCTTCCTGCCATCGGAACTCGGCTGATATCCTGTCAATACAATTATGGGGAGAGACTGTTTGGTTTGCTCCACTGACAGCCTTGAATCTTCTGTCGCCCTGGAGAGGCAGGCTGGGTACAGGGGTGGAATTTATTGAATTGAGCATCCTTAGAGGGTGCAAATGATCACGGCACCCGATGTTTTTCATAATTTCTCGCCGACTTTGTTTTTCTGTGGGGCTTTATGTCACAAACAGGAAGCGTGTGCATTTGTAGGTAGAGCTATAGAATCACATCCTTCTGGGGTTGGAAGGAGGTTTACAGCCATCTAGTCCAATTCCTTTTTTGAGGCTATTAAGACCCAGAGAGGGGAGGAGACTCGCCCAAGGCACTACCCTGACCCGGTCACAGAAGTGGGATGAGATTTATGTCACCTGACTTCCAGACCCATGCTCTTTGGCCACGATACACAATTAGTTAATGAATGACAACCCAGATTGGTTATACCTGTACATCAGGCAGTCAAAAAAATGTTCATCGATGAATCCGATTCCATTATTGTTTCACTCAACATTCCTTCCAGAGTGAACTCTACTAATTTCTTGGGATTTGTTGACAGCCAAGAAATATTTATTGAATGTTTACTGAGTACTCTGCACCATCCTAAGCTCTCTTGGGGGCATAGAAACAAGTTCAGAACTTAGCTCTTGCCCATAAGGAGTTAATTATTTAGCTGGAGAGACAGAATATCTATATATATCATTATATATATGTATTTCATATGTATGACATATATATTGCTTAGCATAGCCCCTGCATCCAAGAAAGCTCTCAGGAAACATTAGCTCTTACTATTGTGCACGCGCGTGCGCACGCGCGCGCACACACACACACACACACACACACAGATAATAAGACAAGCAATGTCATGGGTCACCCCCCTGTAAGTTTCAAGTTTCTGCACTACCCGGAAAGGTTCAGATTTGGGGGGAGGAAGCCCTGAGCACGACTCAGAAGGCTTTATAAAGGAACAGTCCTGAAACTGGACCTTGAAGGGTGAAAAGGTAGATTCTGATCAGGGGTGGAGATTAGGAGAAACTCAGCCCTCCAGGACCAGATGACTCAACCCTCCTTAGATCCTAAGCGTTCATAGATTTTCACCCCAACCCGAGTTCTATTTCCTAAGACTCAGCGCCGCTGCTGGGATCCTTATCATCGTCATCACGGGGAAGCATTTATTTAGAGCCAGTGTGTCCAAATTGGATGCTCTACAAAATTAGGCAACCACACTCAGCCACACTAAGAGCCTAACATCTCTAATAAACATTGATGCTGGTGAACATCGGCACGCAGGTAGACACAAATGCAAAGAAGGCGGGCAGACAAACACACCGTCGGGCACACAGCCCAGCATAGGTCAGTATTTTTATCATGTTTGAGTGAAATGGGAAAATGTTATATTCCGCTATGTATTGCAGAGAATATGCCTTTGATTGCTCAGATCCTTTTTCGTTCAATTTACAATGTAACTGGAGAAAGTAAAACACAAGGAAAGGGGGCTGAAACTGAGCTGCCCATCTTAAGGACCCAGTCTCGGCAGGCTGGTGGGCAGCTTTCATTTTTCTAGGGAAAGCTACAGGGTTGTCGATCCCTGCAACTCTTTCTCTCTCTGTCCTTTTTTTGTTTTTTCTTCTTTTTAAATCAAAGCTTCCAGTTTCCTGGCACCCAGGCACATCCTCCGGTGAGCAAGGGCGAGCAAGCAGGGGCTGCAGCAGTGCCCAGCCCTGTGGTCGGTTCAGAAAGGAGACCTGCTCCCGCCCAGGCTTTTTACCACTACCCGGAGTGGGTGGGTGGGACAGATCTGCTGGAGGAGGGGCCCGCCTTCCTCTTTGTCCCTCTAAAAAAGGGGGGCTTTGGCTTTGAAACGTTAATGAAGACCTCAGAATGCGGGTTCCTGGGGGATGAGCTCAGCCCCCTTCTGAACACTCCTCTCAGATCAGTGGCGGGAAGGCCGTTCCTCCAGGAAGGATTCTGAGTCCTGGATGAACAGGTCAGCAGTGGCTTCCAGCACCTTCCAGAATCTTCCAGGCTCAAGGGCTGCTCATAGTAGAATTTAGGCCACTTTTCCTGTATTTGAAAGACAAAGTTTTCTTGATTTACGACTGGTCCTGTGGACAAAATTTCAACCCCCTATTTCTTTTTTTAAAATTTTATTTATTTATTTATTTTTGGCTGCGTTGGGTCTCTGTTGCCGTGCATGGGCTTTCTCTAGTTGCGGCAAGCCGGGGCTGCTCTTCGTTGCAGTGCACAGGCTTCTCATTGCGGTGGCTTCTCTTGTTGCAGAGCACGGGCTCTAGGTGCGTGGGCTTCAGTAGTTGTGGCATGCGGGCTCGGTAGTTGTGGTGCACGGGCTTAGTTGCTTTGAGGCATGTGGGATCTTACCGGAACAGGACTCAAATCTGTGTCCCCTGTGTTGGCAGGCGGATTCTTAACTACTGTACCACCAGGGAAGCCCCAAACCCCTATTTCTAATTTCAGTGGTTTTCAAGTCATTCACCTGTCTCTAGAAGCATCAGAGTTCTCGTAAAGTGTCTGATTCAAACTGCTTGTTAAGAAAATGCATCTTTAACTGTTTAAAAAGTATAATGGGAAGGAAACACGATTAAAAGTGTTCTATATGAAATGCTAACGGTGGAGACCACCAGCTTGTTAGCAATGATTTGAATTGGTTCATTTTGGGGCGTTGGTTCTGTGTTTGTGCTGGTCCTGCAGTGAATGTGTCACAGACCAGGAGGATTGGAACCAAGCTCGGACCCTGCTGGACTTCTAGGCTAGGTAAATCCGTTTCTGGAGGCCAGTGTGCAGAGTGATTGCTGTGGCCCTGGGAACCGGGCTCTGTTAAACCTCAGACACATCTGCTGGGCCATCGCTCCAGGACCCTCTGGCTGGCTGGGCAAAAAGAAACAAAGGCACAGTCACAATCGTACTACATTTTGGTTGGTTTTAGCATATACTGTAAGTGTTGGGTGCTTCTTGTCTGACTTTCGTACTTGTTAAAAAAACAAAAACAGGATGTGAGCATTTGTTGGTTGTTGATAACATTCAGCTTTAAATGAAATCGCCCCTTGACTCTCCTTTCAAGCTCCTGAATCCGTGTAAACGAGGACTGTGAAAACAATTCCAGGCTGCAGCTGGTGTTTTCATACCACCACAAAAGATACAGCAATGAGTTGGATAGCACAGGGAACTCTGCTTAATGCACTGCGGTGACCTAAATGGGAAGGAAATCCAAAACAGAGGGGATATATGTATATGTGTAGCTGATTTATTTTGCTGTACAGTAGAAACTAACACAACATTGTAAAGCAACTATACTCCAATAAGAATTAATTAAAAAAAATAAGTTGGTAGCCCAGGCAGATGTAAAACTGCAGCCACCAGACTGGAGACAAAGGCGGTGTAGATGTCAGGCCATGGAGCCAGGCAGATCCCAGGGCACGTTCTGTCTCAGCCGCTTTCTTGCTGTGCCACGTGTGAGGTTATTTACCTTTGAGCCTCAGTTTCCTCTCTGTAAAATGGGCTGTTACAGTTGGCACCAGCCATGGGGGAGTTGTGAGGGTTCCATGAGATGACACAGGTGTGCCAGGCCCAGGAGGGCACTTAATACGTGGGCACTTTTGTTTTTTTCCATTATCCTGCTTCTAACACTTCCGTTCCTCAAGACAACCGTATTCTCATCAATCGACTTTAGGTAAATGTCTTAAATCTGAACTTATAAATGTATCATGAGACGAATCCACTCAAGGGCTTATCTTTTTCCACTTTGTGCTCTTGTTGAAAATTACTGTTGCCCACCCCATCTCATGCTTCCTGAAACTGTGTGCCCTGAAGCAGGTGGGCTCGCCCTGGCTAAGGGTGAAAACAATTCGGTTTCTAGCTCTCTTGAGGGTTCCTGGTCAAGTGGCTTAATGTCCAAGCCTGTTTCCTCATTTGTGAAGTATGGGTGCTAATAACTACCTTGTTTACTTCTCAAGGATGTAATGAAGACTGATTTAAATATGACACTATCTTATGGAAGAGATTATGACATTCTGGAAGTAGACCAGTGGTCCTCAACTGGGGCGGGGGAGCAGTTTTGCTCCCCAGGGAACATCTGGCCATGTCAGGAGATGCTTTTGGTTATCACAGCCGGGAAGGGGGCTGCTACCAGCATCTAGTGGGTAGAAGCCAAGGATGCCATCCAACAATGCACAGGATGCCTGCACCCGCCCCGCAAAAGAGAATCATCTCCCCAAATGCCAATAGTGCTAAGGCTGAGAAACGCTGGACCAGAAAAACATCAACATGTGGAGAATTCATTATTAGTTCATCCACAGTCCAGGATCTCTTGAATGTAATACAAAGATTATAGAAATGAGATGGTTTAGTTTAATTGCTTCTCTATCCATTGTTTGCTTCCGTCCCCTGACTCCATTCGTTTTATGGCCATTTTATTTTTTTAATTAAAAAAATTTTATTTATTTATTGGCGTGCCATGCGTCTTGCGGGATCTTAGTTCTTCGACCAGGGATTGAACCCAGGCCCCCCGCAGTGGAAGCATGGAGTCCTAACCACTGGACCTCTTATGGCCATCTTAAGTTCCCCCTTTTGAATCCGTTTCCTTTTCCTTAGTTCCAGGTTCCATACATTTGCTGGTTTCTGTCAGGGTTTATCTGTCTCCAGCCTCACCCACGTTGGAGTTTAAAAAAATAGAAAGCATTTCTAGCAATCCACAGAGTGAGGCTCTATAATTCAAGAGATAAACTGATTAGCGTAGGGGCTGGTTTGTTGAGTAATCACTGACCACCGCACAAGCTTTGTTTCCCTGGCGCATTACCTTCCAAGGGCTTGCTTTGGTTGTGTTTTTCTCAGCATGAACTCATTTAGGATTTAAAACGGAATTGATTTGGTCCAGCAAAAATTAAGCTCACGGTGGACCAGAGTCCCAGCCCAGCCCTTACACTCTCGTTGTGGAACGAAGTACAGCATTTCAGAGAAGCAAGTCAATGTGCTTTATAAAGAAAACAGCTGTATTTTTCCACCCAATAATTTAAAGGCACATCAGGGTTCGGTCAAGAAACTGACTGATGTGGGTCAATGAGCAGAAAGGTCAACATGAAGGGCACACAGGGGGAGAATAGCTCACCAAGAGCATTGTAGAGAACACATAATGAGCTAGAAAGAGGGGTTTTTTGATCTTTTATATGAACCAAACAATACATATTGGGGGGGACCAATGAACACAGAAGCGAACAAGATATATTTCTTTGTGTGGATCAAAATCTTTTGTGTTTTGTCCAGAGGAATGAAAGTGGAGAATCAGAAGCGCTTTGATTTCAAGGTACAACATTAGTGAAAGGCCACATCACTGCCAGGTGGCTGGCCATTTGGGACCAATGGCACAGCATCCAAGCTGCCTCGCCACAGCAGAGAAAAAGCCCCAGCTAGCTGAAGCTCAGAGGCCGCGGCCTCCTGCAAAGATGGGGGCGCCCCAAAAGACAGGAGAGAGGCGACCTTGTGGCCATAGCATTGCAGTTGAGGGAACTGGAAAATTTTCTGGCAACTTTTTGGATCAATTTTGCTGGACACTAGTCAGTCTGGCCATATTGCCACACTAAAATGCCATTTTAATGTTCCCGTTATGAATTCCATTCACATTTTCCCACTGTCTCCCAGAGATCTTTAAGAACAGAGACACTGACTTAAAATTCTTGTTTGATATGCATTTGAAACTATTAATGAGCCCCTCAGTCAATGAGCAAATATTTATCACACACCTATAATGCACAAGGCGCTGGTGGAAACGCAAGAGGTTTAAGAATTGGTTTCCAAGGAGTTTATGGAAGAACCAGACTTTGCACATTAAAACCACTAATAAAAGTTATCAAAGGCAGAAGGAGAGGTGCTGAGAGGCCTATTTGGGAGTGAAGGTGGGAGCAGCGTTGGAGCACCCAGGGCAGCTTGTGCACCTGGGCTGGGGCTGCAGGGTGGGTTGGATTCCAGTGGCTGGAAAGGAGAGGAGGGGCTCCAGGGGAGGGGCTGGCCTGAGCAAAGGTCTGAAATGGACAAGAACAGACAACTCTAGGATTCTGTGAGGAAAGCAGTGGCAGACGCATTCACTCACTGCTTGAATTAACAGAATTAACTGCTTGTGTACGAGACACAGAGCTTGGCACCAAGGATACGGGGGTAGACCAATCTGGGTATAGGCTTTGCCCTCAAAGAGCTTACAGTCTCGTAGACAGAAACAGGCATCGAAACAAACAGTAAAGTGGTACAGTTGTGGTGACGGCCGTCTGGATGGGATTCGTGCTCAACGCTTGAGGGCAGCTGTGCCTGGATGGGGGGAGGCGAGGGAAGGTCTCCTAGACTGGATGACTAGAGCTGAATCTTGACACCAAGATGAGTCAGGTGAGGTGGGAGCAGAGGTGGAGGCAGGTATTGTGTGGCCTGTAGCTTATCAATTCAGGGATCTCTTTTTAAGAAACAGAGTACAGGGAACTCCCCTGGTGGACCAGTGGTTAGGGCTCTCACTGCTACTGCTGGGGCCCTAGTTCAATCTCTGGTTAGGGAACTAAGATCCTGCAAGCCGCATGGTGCGGCCAAAAACAAACAAACAAACAAACAAATAAAAAAGAAACAGAGTACAAAATTTAAAATGATGTTGGAAATGAAGTCCAAGGCCTTGGAAGGGGCCCGGTACAAAGAGGGGCCCTGAAGCCTAAGCTTCATTAGCTTCAGGGTAAATCAACTTTTGACCGGGGGAGAAGAAGCTTTCTAGGAAAAAGGATATTCAGGGGGAGGTGGGAGGGGGAAAATGCACTGGATCGCCAGATTTGAGAGGCCTCAGTTCCTCTCTAGGCTGTGTGTCATCCATCCATCCATCCTTCCATCATCTATTCATGCATTCATTCATTCATGCGTTCAGCACTGCACACTTCCCCTGGACCAGACACTCCAGGCCCCATGACCACAGTCATGAGCTCCCAGTCTCCTGCACACTCTTATTGGCTCTGAAACCTTGAGTGAGTCCCTGGAATGTCCCAAAGCCTTGATTTCTGCGCATCTGAATGGCTTTCTCCCTGAGAACTGCTGGGAGCCTCCCCTTCATTTGCTTATTCGACCCTTTGCAAAATGTTTTTCGAGGGGCTATTAGGTGCCAGGCAGCGTGCTGGGCCTGGGGAGACCTCTGTGGGCAAGAGAGCCTGAGTTCCTGCCTGCAGGCAGCTCAAAGCCCGGTGAAGACAGACAATAGGGCAACTACCTCTTCCCTAGGGTTAAGCACAGTGGAGGCAGCTGCGGTGCCAGGAGGCTATGCAAGTTCAAGTCCAAGGATGTGACATCTCAGCCCAACCTCCTGGGATGAATAGAGTGGTCAGTTATGGCATGGTGGTGGGAATGTATGTGTTTGTCTGTGTTTGGATGGGCGGTAGATAGAGACTGTTCTAGGCAAAATAAAAGGTTTTGTGCCTCCAAGGCAAGGAGGAACTTGGAATTCAGGAGGCTGCAGTGAAGCATCAGGGGAGGCAGATGCTGAGAGGAGGCTGGGCAGAGAGTGAAGCCAGGTCCAGCGGGGCTCCCAGTTGGATCTGAGAGCTGCAGGGGCCAGAGCAAGTAGGATAAACAAGACAGAGAACAGAGGGCTGGGAGACAAGTCCAGAAATCAACAGTAGGTCTAAGTGCCAGCCCCTCCCTCCCAGCGTTGATGGGGACCAAGGTACCCACTCCTGGCTGCAGGATGCTGCGGGTTGACTGAAGGAATCACCAAGAGCCCTGCCGTGCTGGGACAGACACGTTTACTGCATCCTGGTCTCCCACCAGGCTGCGTGTTTGGAGCACCGTGGGCGGGACGAGCAGCGCGATGGTTTGGGGTTAGTGGCTGCGATGTGTTTACTTTCCGCAAGTTAAACAAGCCCCTGGTCTGTCATGCTCTGAATTTTCCCCAAGTCGTTTGAGGGAGCCTGCTGAGGTGATTCCGAAGGATCCCTTAGGACCGGGTGCCGGGCTTCGTGCCTGCCTTCAAAACCTTTATAAATTGTCACTCAAGATTTTGCTCTCTCTCTAGGCACCCAGTGGGCATAAATTCGGAGGTTTAAGCAAGTCTTTCAGAAACTTCCCTTCTAAAAGCATCTGCCTGGGGCTTCTGAAAGCCCCATCTTTCCTTAGGCAGCCGCGTGCTCCTGGCGGCAGATCCTCCCAGGATCTCCTGGCAGGATGCTCGCGGGCCTGACTTCTCCCGGAGTGGGAGGGTGCCTGGAGGCTGAGGCCTGGAGTCTGGGTTTCCAGGAAGCTCCTGGCTGGTGACCCATTTGGCCAGCTGACACCCTCTCTGTGCCAGCCGACAGCAGCTGCCCTTCGTGGAGCCCACTATGTGCCAGGCACTGTGCTGGCCCTTCTTAGGCATCACCTCCCTTAAACCTCTGCCGCAATCCTAAAAGGCAGGATTGCTGTCATTCCCATTTTACAGATGGGGAAACTGAGGCTTAGAGAAGCTACACAACTTGCCCACAGTCGTCCAGCATGTGTGTGGAGGAGCCAGGCTTCAAGCCAGGTCTGGGACTCTGCAGCCTGAGGTCCTAACCACTGTGCAAATCAAAAGAACTTGGTGACACCAACAGTTCCCATTGCTGAATACCTGCTAAGTGCCAGACTTTTACATATATGATCTCAACTAGGCAAGGTCGGAGCTCAGAAAGACTCATAACATGCCCAAGGTCACACAGAGGGCAAATAGCAGAGTGGGGGCTCGGACTGTGGCTGGTATGAGTCCACAGCTTGTCATGGTCCTTACACGTTATGCCACACTGTCCATCACCCCAGAGACTCCTTTGTCCTGATGGGAGAGGAGAGTCTGGTCCGTCTCCATCTCCATCTATCTAAAGAGTTAACTTCATCCAGAGGTGTACTTTCTGTTCTCAAGGAGATTACACAGTTGGGCACATATGCCACACCAGGAGTGCACACACATACACACACACACACACACACACACACACACACACACCCCTAGAAGTTGCTGTTTCTCTAAGGCTATAACATACAAAACATACAAAACAGGAAGAGGGTCCGTGGCCTGGAGAGGTCCAAAAAAGCCTGGTGGAATTGCTGGACGACCAAGCAGGACTCGGCGGGCCTGAGAGGAGGAAGCAGGTCATTTTAGATGTAGAAAATGACCAGACAAGGTGAGAAACTGGATGCTGAGAACTTGGGTGTGTTTGGAGGGAAAGGCTGAAGGCGAAGAAGTGTGGTAGGGAGGGATGCTGGCAGCGGGTCAGCGTGGCTTAAGGTAAGGCTTGCACTTTTGTGTCACCACATACTGTCTCAAGAAGAGACAAGGCATACGGAGAAAAGGAGCGTGGACACTTGGCTTCCTACAGAATCCTGGAGTTTAGGTTATGCTGTACATGTGTGTCTGCTGGCCGGCCAGGAGCCAGGCTGGCTGGCTGGGGGTGAGGGGTGAAACCTCCAACCAGGCTGATCAGAATGGCCTCCCCCTTTCAAAGGGAAGGTGTCCCCTCCTCCTCTCCCACCCATCGCCCGTCCCCTCCCCGCCCCCCTAATCAGAGGGAGCAAATTGTTATCAGATTAGCGCCAGCAAAGAAAAGCACAGTCCTGCTTACCCCCGCAGTTCGTTAGCATTTAGATAGACTGGGACAGGGGCCCACACAATGGGCATCAAAGCCTGGCTTGGGCAGGCGGCAGGAGGGATTAATTTCTTTAACCAACAGGCCTAATCTGGCCTAACTCATTACCCTGCCTTGTCCGTGTGGATGTTAGATTCGATTGAAGATTATGCCATTTAGGCCTTTCCCTTGTTTTCTGCTGAAACCGGGGCTATTGAATTGCACATTCTCCCGTACCCCCCCCCCCCCCCCGTCAATACTCAGTGGCCTGAGGTTCTAATTCTGCTTCATTTAAACTTCATCAACTTTTCCAATCAAGTGGAAGGATCCAAAACAGACTCTGTGAGCAGAAAGGCCCGCTTCCCTTTGTCAGATAATTTATTCTGTTTTCCCCTCTCCTCCCCAGCTCGCTCTCTTTCTCTCTCCAGCCTCGCACCCCTCCCCCCCTCCCAGGGCTTCTTTCACCCCCTCCCCTTATCCCAATGCTGAAAATGAGATTACAGTATTTAAATGACTATGATAATCAATCTAGGGACCCGGAGCTGAGATTGAGGTTAATTTTTCTTAGCAGAACAAAGAAGCGTGATGCCTTTGGGGACATGAAGGTGCAATCTGGGTTTCTTGCTCGTGTTTTTTTTTTTCCCCTGAAATTGCAGTTTTAGGAGTCTTTTCTTGTTACTCACTAGGCGCTGACTGTGATTTTGAATGGCGGCAGCCCCTAAGAGAGCAGAAATGTAATTTCGAGCTGATAAACAGCTAACGGCCTTCAATCAACAATTTTAATAGGAAAAAAAAGACACTTATATGATATGAGTACAGATCTAATGAAAGGGTGATCATTTACCTTATTTATTTTTAAACACACCAGGAATAAATATCCCACTGCGTTAGAACTCGTAATTACAGCCGCGAGGTTCCCCCGTGAACTTTTGAATGAGGAGTGTTGTCACTCAGTTCGTCTTCTCCCTGGCAGTCTGTGCCACTACAAAAGTTGAGGTTTTTGTCATGTTTTGGCTAATTGGAAACAGGGTCATTATACCATTGAAAATCGACATGAAAGTGACTTGTTCAATTGTTACCTGAAGCATCCAAAGCTGGCCAGCCATTCGGCTGCTGGCCGCCTCCCCCCCCCCCCCCCCCCCCGCTACCAGCTTCTAAAACAGAGAGAATCAAAATATGTATATTTCTTTGTCTCCCTTTGCTATCTTGTCAGAGCTGTTTTACATGCTGCCACCCAATGTTATCTTTTATTTGTGTCAGGAGAAAGGATTTGACAAGTTCAGTATACGGTGTTCATTTGGCAAGGCAAATTTTTCATACCAATTTTGAGGAGGAAATGAAACTATCTTTCAACAGGATGAGCGACATCATTTTTGGCCAGACTTATTATGAGAGAGGGCATTGCAGAGCTCTATTTCCTCGCACGGTCCCGAAGAGTCTAATCCGTTGTTTAAAAAGTAGAATCTGGTTTCCGCATGCAACCCTAGTTGGGGGAAATAAGGAACACCCATGATGTCTTCACACAGGGATGCCTCGTGTTATGTTTCCCTCCCTGCTCCCCACAAGTTATTAATAGGCCGGAATAAATCGTTCCTCTTCTACATTATAATGACTTTGTTTCAGACCCTTTAAACAGTGGGTGAGCCTCTGACAGTTATCTGCATTTGCAAAGCAAAATCTTTAATAAGCACCCTTGTCTGAAGGAGGAAGCAGAAACCATAAGCAACCCTGTTTGTGAAGACAAGCCCCTGCAACCCCAAATCCAGTCTCCTTCACTGTTTACCTAAAGAAGTCTCTCTCACCCTCTGTGCTACCAAATTCATTTGGGACAGTGGTTTATGGTGACATTTTTCTTTCTTAAAACAAATATTGACTCACCGTGGGGAAATTAAAACTCCATTAGGCATTGCTGTATTGTACAGCAGGCTGCATTACAGGAGTCAAGCTACTATTAATTGGTTTCTTCCTCAGGAATAATTCAGGGAGGGCAGAGGGAAAGGGGAAGGAGAAGATGGATCTAAACCATAATTTCATAAAATGACATCATCTAAATCAGCCAAGGTGATCATTACGTGGTTATTAAGCTAAGTATGAGGAAGACACTGCCTAGCAATATAATGAGTTTATCAATACAAAAAGCCTGCAGTGGAGTTACTGCCAAGCTGGGGAGAGTTCGTTTTAAGACACACGTGGGCCAGCCTCAGCCAGGTCTGGGCAACTCAGGACTGACTTCCTCACAGCACAAGAAGCCCTGATTCTTCCATGTGGGTGTAAGACGTTTTTCTTTCCTGAGATGAGATGAGATTCCCCTTCCAGCCTATTCACTGCTTCCCTCCCAAAGTGAAGCTCTGCTTTTCTGACCCCTTTGCCCTTTGCTGTGGTGCCCAGCCCAACTCCACCTGCCCCATCGCTACCGCTCTGGTCATTCTTTTTTTTTTTTTTTGCGGTACGCGGGCCTCTCACCGTTGTGGCCTCTCCCGTTGCGGAGCACAGGCTCCGGACGCGCAGGCTCAGCGGCCATGGCTCACGGGCCCAGCCGCTCCGCGGCATGTGGAATCTTCCCGGACCGGGGCACGAACCCGTGTCCCCTGCATCGGCAGGCGGACTCTCAACCACTGCGCCACCAGGGAAGCCCTCTCTGGTCATTCTTGGGTCTAGTGATCTTGCCCTCTACTTTGCTTGGCCACGGCCGATAGGGTAAAAAATGACCGCTACCTGGGTGGCTTAAAAGCAGAAGTTTATTGCCTCACAGTTGGGAGGCTGGAAGTCCAAGATCAAGGTGTTGGCAAGGCTGGTTCCTTCTGAGGGCCTGAGAGAAGGATCTGTTGCAGGCCTCTCCCTTTGGCTTGAAGGAGGCCATCTCTATGTCCACATGGCATTCTCCCTGGATATGTGTCTATGTCCAAATTCCCACCCCCTTTTTTTTGGCCACACCCCGTGGCTTGTGGGATCTTAGTTCCCCAACCAGGGATCGAACCCAGGCCCATGGCAATGAAAGTGCCGAGTCCGAACCACTAGACCACCAGGGAAGTCCCCAAATTTCCCCTTTTTATAAGGGCATCAGTCATTTTGGATTAGGGGCCCACTGTAGGTTCATTATGACCTCATCTTAACAAATTACCTTTGCAATGACCCTGTGGTCAAATCCGGGCACATTCTGAGGTCCTGGGGGTAGGACTTCAACATGTGACCGCTTTGGGCTTGGGTTCTAGTCTCTGGTCCATCAGTTGTGCTAAGGCTAATAAGGCCATCAGTAGAGCGGCGTCCTTTGTGCTGAACTTGAGGCTGCCATCTTGGTGAAGGCTGTGGGCATGGCAAGCACTTAGAGCTCTGTGGTCTCCTCTCTGGTGTGGTGTGGGCCACTCATAGGACAGACGCTCACATAAAATCTTGTGCCATCTATGGCACTTTTGCCTTGTTATTGGTATCTAACCCTCAGGCACAACTAAAGTGGATCACTAACCATCTGTAAGAAACTCCTTACAAGGCAGACTCTCCAACACACTTCTTTTTATCTTCTGCAGAGATATTCATCCATCCTTCCATCCATCCATCCATCCATCCATCCATCTCTCCATGGTTTTAGTCAACAGATACTTTACTGAATTTCCACTCCATGTGCCAGGCACTGGATTAGACATTAGAGAGACATTGATGAGCAAAATTTGCCATGGTCATCGCCCTTGTGGAATGTTACAGTCTAATTGGGAGATGAGCATTAATCCAAGAATCACAAAT
The DNA here is from genome assembly GCF_963455315.2 of Globicephala melas. NCBI lineage: Eukaryota > Metazoa > Chordata > Mammalia > Artiodactyla > Delphinidae > Globicephala > Globicephala melas. The sequence continues at coordinate 4,597,829 of NC_083319.1, read as the reverse complement.
AAATGTTAAGATTGCAACTGCGATAAGAACGAAGACAAAGGTCATGGTGCATCTAACTGGGAGACTTCACGTGACTGGAGAGGGTCAGGGAAGACTTCTTGGAGGAAGTGAAAATTGAGCTGAGATTTTAATTAACCGGGGAAGCAGTGTGTGTGTGTGTGTGTGTGTGTGTGTGTGTGTGTGTGTGTGTGTGTGTGTGTGTGTGTCTGGTGGGGGGAAATGGAGGGGAAGGACAAAGGCATTCCAGGCACTGAGAAGAGCATGTGCAAAGAGCCTGTGGTGGGAGAGAGTTTGGGGGTTCAGGCACTGAAAGAAGGCTGGCACAGCTGGAGCATGGGGATAGGAGAGAAAGGTAAGAGGCAAAGAAGTGGGTCTGTCTGAGACTGGATCACGCAGGGCCTTGTTGGAGGCCAGTTAAAGAGTTTGACTTTTAGCCCGAGTCATGGGGAGCCAGTGAAGGCTGTGAAGCAGGGATCGGGACTGGAGGTAGAGGGACATGTCAGATTGGCATTGGAAAGACCCTTCTGGCTACAGAGTGGAGAGTGGATTGCAGAGCACCAGGATGGCCACAGGGAGATACATTAAGGGGCTTGTGAAGTAATGCAGGTGAGGGAAAACCCTCGAATGAGGATGGAGGAGATGGAGACAAATGAGCAAATTGGAGGGAAATTTGGGAGGCGGATTTGGCAGGACTTGGTGATGCGGGGACATATGAGTATATGGGGATGAGAGAGAAGGAGATGTGAGGAGTGTGGGGGAAAGGGCATGGGTTTGCTTCTTGTGGGCAAAGGTCTGTCTTTTGGTAAGTGTCTGATGATTTGGTAAGTTTCTGCGTACCATCTGGACTTGTCTTTGATTATCCCTATCCACAGCTCCCGCATGTCCCCATCTGCACGCGTTCTCATACCACCTTACCTTTCTATGCTCTGCCTGTTCACTGTACACCTGGCTTGTTCCTACACTTTCTTTAAGACTTAGTTTAAGAAGTTTCTCCTGGAAAGTGCTTCTTTATCTGCCAGCACTTTGTGTGTGCCTCTATCACTTTACTGAAATTGTCCCTTTTTATGTCTCTCTATCTGCAGTGACTTGTGAGTGAATCTAGGGCAAGGGCGGTGTCTTTTTCATTTCCTTATTTCAAGTTCTTAGCCAGTATTTGGCACATCAGGGGCACTCTACAATGTCTCTTGAATAAATGAATGAGTGAATATATGAGAGAATGAATGAATGAATATATTGGTGGTTTAGAGATTTCTTTGGTAACAGGCTATGGGAGGCACTGCAGTAAACGAGTTACATGAACTGGTGGCCCCGTTTTTGGTTTTGTTTTGTTTTGCGGCATCATTAGCCCAATATGTGTAATGACCCTCCATCACCTGTAGGTGGCAAAATTTTTTATGGTCTGGTCTTTCTTTGCCTAACTCATAAATTATTCTCCACTTTTATGCTCCAATAATATTTAACTATATGTTGTTTCCCAACTATACCATATCCTCTCATGGAAAAAAAGGCAGTCTCATCCCCAAAGTGCCAGTCCAAATACTACCTCTTCTGTGCCACTTACCCCAATTCCCTCTACCATGCGAATACTTGCTTTGTGTTCTTTGTACACAATTTCATGGTGGCAGTCACCTTTATGTATTGAAATCCTTGGGGACGGGGGTTGTTTCTTTTTATCTTTCTATTCTAAGAACCTTATACAGGGCCTGGCATATAGTAGGTGCTCAATACGTGGCTGTTAGTTGAAGGGATGAACGAATGACCAGCTGTGTGACCTTGTGTGTATTATTTCTCTTCCCCTCTCATTTCCAAGATTTCACATTTATTCTTTGGCCATAATAGTGGTAGGTTTTTTTGTTTTTGTTTTAGAAAAAGATTGTTGTCATGTCCTCTGATATCTCTTAGGGAATGAATTATAGTTTTTTAAAAGCCTTCTTCTATTTGCCTTATTAACCCTATTTCCTCAGGTGTGAGTTTTTCCCTTTGTCACTCTTTCTTGGCAATGATTTTTTTTCTCAAATGTTTGGCTACTCTTGGTTGTGCAGAATATTTATATTTGCCACCATATTCCCTAAATACTTGTATGGGGATGTCTTGTCTCTTTATGGTGGCCTGTCTCTAGTGATTGCTGGGGGAGGAGTGGGATATATTGGGAGGTGGGATGAACTGGCAGATTTCCTTCTGGTTGAGAACATACTTTGGGGAAGAACGAGCTACACGGGTCTTTTTTTTCTCTCCTTCCCACACTCACTGCTTTAGTCTGGAAACAAATGCCGCTGTTGCTCTCTGCCTAGTGAAACCTTGGAAGGAGAGAGGCTGAGCCAACCTGACTGCTCCAAAAACAGCTCCTCAGATAGTCCCTACTGCTCCAGAGCCACTCCTTTCCTGTATGTCTGATCTGGACTTGGCCTTCTCCTCAACACTCCCCGACTCCATGGTAATCATCTCCTACACGTATTTCTGGTGATAGTTTCCTCTGGTTTTGCTTTTCTGTATTTCTGATCCTGTCTGATTTTGATTATTTGGAAATTTCCCAAAATGTCTGGCCCACTGGTAGAGTTCTTTCTTGTTTCCCTACACTATTTTAGATTTTTCCTTTTGAGAAATACTTTCTTTCTCCTTTCACGGTATTTTGGGAGAGTGGGAAGGCAGATATATATGCTCAGTCCACCATCTGGGACCAATCTCCTCACTTCTCCCTCCTAAGGTTTTGCAGGCATTACATCTCGTGTGTTATGAAGGAGTACTCCAAATCATATCCTAAAGACAGTTGTGTTTATCTTGGAAAAAAGAGCTTTAGAAACTACCTTGGCATCTACCCATAAGTCAGACACAACAAAGAATGTTCCCATTTTCCATCAATGATCAGATCTACCCTTTGAACTTACAAGCCACTTCCTTGTTGTGATCTGAAGAAAAACCCTTCTGTCCCAATCCTTCCTACCAGACTTCCAAGATCCTGGAAAATCTCAGCAGAATCCCTTCTCTCATTTGAGGCATCTGGGATCTCAGTGAATGTGTCAGAAGGAGGGGGCAGCATATTAAGTCATTTTAATCTAGTAGCAGAAGGCTTGCTCCTCTCCCGGTCAGGACCAGGCAAGCTCCTATCAGACCAACCCTCCTAGACGTAACATCTATAAACTCCGGATAAAATTATTTTAAAAGAAAACTACCTAAGGCTCTGGAAAGGGAATGAACACAGACAGATACAGCAGGCGGATGCGGGTGTTGACGCATGAAGAAGCGAAGAGCGGAGAATGATTTTCTCATTTGAAAAATGACTCAGTCAAATGCCAGGCTATAGTCAGTGCTGCACAAGATGCTTAGAATTTGGTTAGTAACCTGTGGTTCTAACCAACCTGTGGCCAAAGAACCAGAAGACAGAGTTCGAGGAAATGACAGTCAATGGAAAATTAGGGAAGAACTCAGGAGAGAGCCAGAGAGGAGAAGTCCAAATTTAGTGTATAAACTCTGCCCAAGTCCCAGGATGATCCCTGAACCACTTGTAAGTGGGGCAGACTCAAAAAAGTCCAACTAAGGCTAAAATAGGTGAACTTAGATTTGAGCTGCTGCCTGTTGCAGAAAAGACAGTTTAAACTTTGAGTTCAACCAAGTAAACTGCTTGCAAACAAAACAAAATAACGCTTAGGAGGACTATAACAGAATCCAGAGTCTCCACAATGTATCAGTCACCATGTCCGGGATACAGGTCAAAATTTCTTGATACACAAAGAAATAGAAAAATGTGACTCATTCTCAAATGAAAAGACATTTGAGACAAACCTCATAGATTGCCCATATTTGGAATTAACAATCAAAAATTTAAAATGGCTATCATAACTATGTTCAAGATGTAAACGAAAATATGTTCATAATGAACGTAAAGATAGGAAAAACAAGCAAGGAGAACCAAATGGAAATTCTAGAAGTGAAAATACAACATCTGAAATAAAAACTCACTGAATGGGCTCAACACCAGAATCTTGATAGCAGAAGAGCCAGTGAACTTGCAGATATATCAATGGAAATTATCCAATTGAGGAACAGAGAAAACCGATTGAAAAAAGCAGATAGATCCTCAGGGACCTGCAAGACAATATCAAAAGGTCTAATGTATGTGTAATTGAAGAAAGAATGCCCCCAAATCCTTCATATTTACTTAAAGACATAGAGATTACATAAGCTCAGTGACCTCCAAGCAAGATTAAGGAAATAATCATAACAAAACCACATCTATGCACGTCATGGTCAAATTGCTAAGAACCAAAAAGAAAACCTTGAAATCAGATAGAGAAAAACAACACATTGCATACAAGAGAATAACAATTCAAATAGTCACTGACTTCTTATCAGAAAGGAAGAGTCCACTAACAGAGGCCTTAGCACGGATTTATTTATCAGAGTTTCCAGTTCTTTAAAAGAACATCAGGAAGCATATATTGATAAGTGAGTCTGGATCTGGATGTGGGAGGGAGGAAGGGTGATGGAAGGAAGAAAAGTGTGGCTCGAGGGACAAGGTGGAGTGGAATCCCTAAGCGACAGGTGACTAGAGAGCCTGAGAGATGTGAAGAGGTGAACGGCTCTGAACCCACATTTGAGAAACACCATCAGCTTCACGATCTTACTGGGAGCCAGTCCTATCCATGGACCCGGCCATGGGCTTTGGACTTGAACAAATCTGCTTCCTGACCCTCCTTCTGCATAGACTCAGGCTACTCACTCTACCTCCTCAATCCTCAGTTCCCTGTCTGTATAAGAGGGGTGATCATTGTACCTGCCTCACGGGGTTGTTGCGAAGATTAAATGAGGTAGACATAGATAAAGAGCTAAGTGTAGGGCTTGGTAAATGGTAAGGGCCCAGTCAATGGCAACTGCTATGATTGTCATTATTATTCTCTGTGTCAGCAGCCCCCATTTGCAGACACTTCAAGTGCTCAACAGACCTTCATCAATCATCACCCTCTGTGAGGTGTTATCTTGATGCATGGGACTTGCCTTATTACCTCCATGGGGATGGCCACCCCGAGATGCCATGAACTAGTTGGTGTGCCTAGTTGCCTGCCTGTGGGCACACTGTTCCCCCTGCCTGAGATGCGTCCAGTTCTCACGTGGCTCTTCCTCACTCTGCTCTGGGTCCCCTCCCTCTGGAAGCCTTTTGTGACCCTATCCCCATTGGGAGATGTTTTGTCTGCTTCCCCCGCCCTTGCCTCCATACTATCCTGTGTGTATTTCTGTCCTTGCTCTTAGCATATATTTATTTATTTGTTTATTTACTTTTTATGAATTTTTTAAAAATTTATTTATTTTTGGCTGCGTTGGGTCTTTGTTGCTGCACGCAGGCTTTCTCTAGTTGCAGCGAGCGGGGGCTGCTCTTCGTTGCGGTGCACGGGCTTCTCATTGCGGTGGCTTCTCTTGTTGCGGAGCACGGGCTCTAGGCGCACCGGCTTCAGTAGTTGTGGTGCACGGGCTCAGTTGCTCCACGGCATGTGGGATCTTCCCAGACCAGGGATCGAACCCGTGTCCCCTGCATTGGCAGGCGGATTCTTAACCACTGCACCACCAGAGAAGTCCAGCATATATATTTAAAATGTCTGTTTTTGTGGGTTTGTTCCTTGTGGGCAGGAACCAGGTCTCATTCATCTTTTTATCCCCAGTGCCTGCAGTGCTCAGTATAAAGTAGGTGCTCAATAAATGTTTGTCGTGTGAGTGAATAAATAAACAGTTTAATGAGTACCTGGGAGACTGTCTCCTAGTAAATAGTAACCTTGGCATTTCTATGCGCGTCTAGATTTATTTTTCAATTCGATCTTAAGACACTTTCATTTTAAGATTTAAAGACAGAGTGTTCTCCACGAAGAGACACATAGCTATGTGCACAGGTGGCTGAAAGCTAGGAATCTGTGACCTCGAGGAGAAGAGAAACAGTGTAGCACTTTGTGTCCTCGAAGCACAATTAATATCAACATGTGTGTTATCAAGCCCCCAAGTGCGTAAGAGCAGTGGGAACGCATATATGAGCCTGATGGGGGTTTGGGGGGCTGTTTCTGGTCAGCCTTTTGATTTGCGCATCTAACAAGTAAATCCAGTCGGGGACTTTGGAACCGTGATCCCATCTAGCATGGCCATTGTGTCAGATGTGCCCTCTGTCTGGGCAGCCTGGCGCACAAAAGGGAAAAAGAGGAACACATGGCTGGTCCCCAACTAGAAAGAGCTTTTTTGTGAGAGGATATTGAGCTGTTTGATAAAGCCCAATATTACGCTTGAATTATACTTGAATGCTTTAGTGAAAGAACATTGTTCCAAGGCACTTAACACGGACTGGGGTGGATCCCCTTTCTTATGTCGCCTTCTGGGGTGGTATTGTGGGCTGTAATGATTTGTATTGTATTTATAAGCTGACAGGGTAATCCTGGGGGCAGCAGGAGGGGAGGCAACCCGAGGAAGACTTCACAACCCTGCTAATTAAAACAATCCTTCCTCTCCCCATGAAGGCTAATGAGACAGAAAGAGAGTGGGCTAATGAAAATGTCACCACAAGATTGCCCACTTATTTCATTTATTAACTTAATGCCATAACTCCCATTTTGGGGTCCTGAGAGAGAGAGATTTTTCAAATTATTCGCTAGAAGACCCTTTCTGGTGCATCACCGCTCTGCACGACGTGAGCTATATCACCAGGCACGTCCTTAGTGGTCTGAAATTTTGCCTCCCGTTGTCAAGAAATGGCACTATGCTAGGAAGAGGGGTTTGCCCGTGTGCACTTTGAACCGAACAAAAATGAAAGGAATCTGAATCCTTTTTCAGCATATCTCCCCCCAAATCCAAGAGGCCAGTTTGCTTATGAAAGCCTCGACCCCCTGGGGTGGGTGGCCAGTGAAGTTAGAGGAGCCCCAGGGACACTGAGGGGCGTTGAGAGAGACAAGTTCACTGCGCTGGAACTGATTTAACCTTGATCCCATCAATCACTTGGTTCCGCCAAGATGGCAGGAATTCAATTAATGTGGTATTTAATGGAGCCCAGCATGACCTGACCCATCAATACTTTGAGGGCACCCCAGGGCCCTCCTCCTTCATTTCAACCCCTTGCTTGGTGATTTCGGCTAATGACTTCATCAGCACCCACTGTCCACTAGACTAGTGAAAAAAAGGAAGAAGGCGTTCACCTTGATATAGATTCCATCAAGTGGGATTTTTATGCTGGGGGACCTGAGTTTTTTGTTACTGGAGGGTATTTGCACAACAGGCAGACTGTGAGGCTTGGGTTCACCATCCCTCAGCAGCAGTCGATCATTCCCAGAGGGAATCCAGGGAATGAAGAGAGGACAGTCTGGTTATGGATTTGGGAGGTGTGTTCATTTCCTCTGGCCGCCATAATGAGCTACATCACACACTGGATGGCTTTAAACAACAGAAATAGATTCTCTCATGGTTCTGGAGACCAGAAGTCGGAAATTACGGTGTTGCCTTGAGAATCCTTCCTCGAATCTTCCAGCTTCTGGTGGCTCAGGTGTTCCTTGGCTTGTGACCCAATCACTCCAGTCTCTGCCTCTGTGGTCACATGACCTTCTCCTCTGTGTCTGTCTTTTCCTGTTCTTTCTTGTAAGGACACTTTTCATCGGATTTAGGGTCTGCGTCCTAAATCTCATCTCAAGAGCCTTCATTTAACTACATCTGCAAAGACTCATTTTCCAAATAAGGTCACAGTCACAAGTTCTGGGGACATATCTTTCTGGGGAGGCGCCATTCAATGCACTACAGTAGGGTTGGGCCAAATACAGTTGAGTTGGTCCGTGGATCCGAGTCAATTAAACGAGCATTTCCCACTCTTGCTGCAAGAAAGCATTTGTGCCTCCATTTCTTTTTTCATGGCATGAAGATATATGCAGAGTGATTTTTATAGAGAGAACATTCAGAAAAGAATACAACTTTTTAAAGGTATTGGTCCCCATCTCCTTATTTCCATCATTCTATATTTCAAGTTGGAGACTTTAATGCTATCTCAAGTAAAAGTGATAATTATGAAGAGGTCAAGCAGTGGGGAAAATGCTCATGATATAATGAAAAGCTGGGGGAGAAGCAGGACACAAAATTATACCTCTGGTTTGGTTACAGTTTTGCAAAAATTATCCTTGTCCGTGAAGAGGGCCTGGAAGGGAACTCTGAAAAATGAAAAGTGGTAACAATTATACGTAGGGAATGGATATTCTAGATGGTTCTCCCCACCCCTATTTTAAAATTCATGTTATGAGGGTAATCCAATAATTATACTACAGGCATACCTTGGAGATATTGCAGGTTTGGTTCTAAACTATGGCAATAAAAGGACTATCACAACAAATGGAGTCCCATGAAGTTTTTGGTTTTCCAGTGCATATTAAAGTTATGTTTACACTATATTGTAGTCTATTAAGTGTGCAATAGCATTATGTCTAAAAAATATACATACCTTCTTTTTACTATATATATTTTTTAATTGAAGTACAGTTGATTAACAATGGTGTGTTAGTTTCAGGGTGTATAGCAAAGTGATTCAGTTATACATGTATATACATCCTTTTTCAGATTCTTTTCCCTTATAGGTTATTACAAAATATTGAGTATAGTTCTCTGTGCTATATAGTAGGACCTTGTTGGTTGTCTATTTTATATATAGTAGTGTATATATGTTAATCCCAAACTCCTAATTTATCCCTCCCCACTCTCCTTTCCCCCTTGGTAACCATAAATTTGTTTTCTATGTCTGTGGGTCTATTTCTGTTTTGTAGATATGTTCACTTGTATTTTTTTTTAAGATTCCACATATAAGTGATATCATATGATATTTGTCTTTCTCTGTCTGGCTTCCTTTATTAGTATCGTAATCGCTAGGTCCATCCATGTTGCTGCAAAAAATGTACATACCTTAATTTAAAAATACTTTATTGCAAAAAAAAAATGCTAAGCGTCATCTGAGCCTTCAGCGGGTCATAATCTTTTTGCAATAGTAACATCAAAGATCACTGATCACAGATCACTGTAACAAATATAATAATAATGGAAAAGTTTGAAAATTTGCGGGAATTACCAAAATGTGACACAGAGACACAAAGTAAGCAAACACTGTTGGAAAAATGGCACCAATAGACTTGCTTGACGCAAGTTTGCAACAAACCTTCAATTTATAAAAAGCCCACTATCTGTGCAGTGCAATAAAATGAGGTTTCCCAAAAAAAAAAAAAAAAAATGAGGTTTCCCTGTAGAGGTGGCCTCTTGGGGGGGTGGGGCAGGGAGAGGGAGATTCTTGGGAGACAGGAATGGGAGGAAGACTTGCTCTTCATTTTACACCCTTTGTATCTTCTGAATTTTGTGCTATGTGCCTGTAATACTTATTTAAAACACCCAATACATTAAAAAAAGGATGAAAAATCCTGTCATCATGAAAACTTCTCTGATCAGCGTCTCCCCAGGAGCTGGACCGGCTGTCTGAGCACTCCCTTAGCTGTTTACATACTACTCTTGTGTTTATCACACCTCTTTGCAAAGAGACGGTATGATATATTCCAGGAACAGAAAGACAGTCAGCATTTGTAGGTTGAAATTCAAGGCAGGACGTGGCAAAAGGTGGGTCTGGAGGGAGGAATCTTGAATGCCATGGTATGAGTCTGGATTTTGTCTGAGGGCAGTAGGAAGCCATTGAAAGGGATACGATCACACTTCCTTTTAGAAAGATCACCCTGAGAGTGGGAAATGAGTATACAGTATTTTCACCATACAGCTGTAATAGATGTAAATAAATCTCAAGAGTATAGGTAATAGTAAAATGTAGTAAAATAATTAGGAAGTGATGAGTTTTAAGTAGTTATTGCCTTTGTTTTTAATATACCTTATTTAGTTGCAAGCCTATGTACTTTAATTTTATTAATGACTGTGTTTAACAAGTGGCTTGCAAAATTCCTGAATGTTTAACAGTCAGCTCTGGTGAGCTGGAGCAAAGTGGCTCTGAACACCATTTGGTATACAAATGTGTTTATTTTAGGAGAACGTAGTTGCCACTGCACCGAAGAACCTCAGGGCAAAGAGGATCTCCAAGTTCCCCTCTGTTTTGCAGGGTCGGGGAGATGTGGTCAATAATCTTAAATAAAGGCTAGGAAAAAAGCTGAATATGATGGATCAATCTGCACTGGGTCCAGCCCTAGGTCCCAAAGACCAGGAGCATGCTAAGGGACTTCCGGTGGGGGCATAAAGGATCAATGTTCCCTGTTCCTTCACCTGCTTAAATCACTGGCTTTGGCTTCCATCCTCCAGGAAGCCCCCTGATTAAGCCAACCCAGGCAGCTGAAGCAACTTCTTTCTCCCTCCACCTCTGAGCTCTGGGCTGAGAGATTCCACTCTTTGTGGTTTGATTCAGTCTCTCTGATTCATCCTCATGTAAATCAGCTTTGGTACAGTTCCAACTCTCACTCTGGGTAATATGCCCTAATCTACATGTCCAGGGCTTGCATCTCTCTTGTTCCTTGATCCTATGATGCAGTGATCTAGATCACCACTCAGGAGGAATGGGGAATATCACTATCATCATCATCCTCATCATCATCAACGTCATCAACACCATCATCAACATCATCAACATCATCAACATCATCATCATCGTCAGCATCATCATCAACACCATCAACACCATCATCATCAACGTCATCATCAACACCATCATCATCATCATCATTATCAACAGCAACAACATCATCCTCATGGTCATCACCATCATTATCGTCAGTGGGAACTACCACTATCAACATCAGCAGCAGCAATAACAATAATGACAGCTCATTTTTCCTGGCTTCTGTCTATGGGCCAGGTAGTAGTTTTAATGTGCATTCTTGCATCAAATCCTCACAATAACCCCACAAGTGTAGGTACTACTGTTATCTCCACTTTACAGATGAGGAAACCGAGGCTCAGAGAGGTATAGAAACTTGCCTGAAGTCACACTGCTGGTGAGTGGTGGAGCCAAGATTCGAACCTCAGTTGGGCTGACGCTAAAGCCCATGCCTTGATTTCTATCCACTAAGTACTGACAATAATGATTAGCAACTAGATTGCACTTGAGGATTTAAAGTACCTTTGTATTCATCATCTCATTTGCTTCCACCCCATGAGCCGTCGTTATTATTGTTGTCATTTGAGAGTCTGACACCTGAGGCTTAGAGAGGTGAAGGGACTTTAAAATCCCACAATTGGCAGGTGGTAGAGCGGTTCTTGAACCTAGGTCTTGAAGCCTGCAGACTGTGTGGGCTGCCATTTTCTGGGGTCTGGGTCATTCTTCTTCAGCAAATATCTCCCAAATCTGGCACTTTGGGATGCAACCTGTGTGTGTTCTCAAAATAGCTGTTGAGTGACAGTCCAGCCTCCTTGATTGGAAGCTGGCAAAGACCGCCGTTTGCATCACCATCACCTTTCTCTCCTTGCCCCTTAACCCCCCACTCCCTCCTCTGCATCCTAAATACACAACACCGGGGTTGGTGGGACCACCTGCCTTTGTTTTCAAAGTGAAGTGTTGACCATCTCACCCCATAAATCTGCTATTTGCATGTTTCTTTGGGAGCAGGGGGAAAGGAGGCTGGGGGCCAGATATTCTCATGCAATTCTACTCATTATTTACACAGACAAGGAGCTATTTCAGTAAAACTGCACTCAACTCTGAGTGACAAGGTATCTTTCTGCAGTGCAAGTTTCAGGGAAATTGTAGTGAAGTTGACAGCTTTTTAATGTACAGTTGCTATTCCACTGAAATACGGCATGTTTTTATTTTGGAAGTACAAGATGACCTGTTTATTAGCTGTGATTCCAACTGAGTTTACATGCTCAGCAACACAAAGGCAGAAGAACAGTATGTTTCTTTGCGGAGGCGGGGGTGGGGGGGGTGGACACAGACTCTCCTCCCCGCTCCCCCCGCCACACATAAGAAGACATCGAACACCGAGTGTTCTGAATTGAGGTGGACGTATTTTCCTTGAAATGACAGCCTACCTACCATGGAATCATGGGAAAGTGTTGCCAGTTGCCTTAATCATCCTCCCCAGGGGTGACCAGGAAGTGCTCAGGTGCCTCTGAGCTGGGAGGCCGAGTGAGCTGTGGGGTCTGGGGAGACAAACCACCTGGGTATCTGACACGGAAATCTGCACTTTTTCTTCAGTGACAAGGCTTGGAGTCTGGCTTGCCTGGACTCTTGTTCCCCCAAGTGTGGCTGGAAGACCAGAGCATCCATATCCCTGCGCACTTGTTGGCAGTGCAGAATCCCAGCCCCCACCCAGGCTGATGAATCGGAATCTGCATTTTTAACAAGGTCCCAGACGATGGGCGTGGCCATTCCAGGTTGAGAAGTGATGGCCCAGAGTCCCCTCCACCCTTCCCCCAGGCTAAGTGAAGCTCAGTTGCTGGGGTCACTCACTTGTTCAGCACACCTGTAGTTGCCATTTACTACATGCCAGGAGTCAACTTAGGTGCTAGGAATACAGGGAATAAGACGGAAAAGGCCCCCGACCTTTCTTGGGGAGCTTGCAAGCCAGCCAAGAAGCCAGATGTGGAGCAAGAAATCACAAATGGAATGGATCATGAAGCCATCCTCACGCAGACAGCATGGTATTTGCCTCTTGTTGGGATCGCAACTGGCAAAATTTATCCAAACGAGAAAAGAAATCTGTGTTACAGCTTGTGTTGCATCATTTTGCATAATAAACCTTACCTTCGGTTATTTGGTACTTGGATTTTTTCATTGACGTGAAATCCACATACATATAATTAACCATTTAAACAGGGGTCCCCAACCCCCAGACCGTGGACAGGTACCGGTCGGAGGCCTGTTAGGAACCGGGCTGCGCAGCGGGAGGTGAGCGGCGGGGGAGCGAGCGGAGCTTCCTCTGCCACGCCCCATTACTCGCGGTGCTGCCTGAACCATTCCCCCGCTCCAGTCCGTGGAAAAACCGTCTTCCACGAAACCAGTCCCTGGTGCCAAAAGGGTTGGGGACCGCTGATTTAAAGGACACAATTCACATGTTTTTCAACCACCACCTCCCTCTAGTTTCAAAACTCTTCGTCGTCCCAGAATAACACCCTGTACCCATTAAGTAGTCACTCTCCATTGCCCTCTCCCCCCATCTCCTGGTAACCACACATCTGCTTTCTGTCTCTGTGGATTTGCCTATTCTGAGTATTTCATACAGAAGGAATCACACAATATGTGGCCTGTTGTGTCTGGCTTCTTTTGCTTAGCATACTGTTTACATCATAGCATATATCAGTACTTTGCTTCCTTTTATGGCTGAATACTATTCCATTGTATGTATGTACCACAATTTACCTGTTCACTTTTTTTTTTTTAATTTATTTGTGGCTGTGTTGGGTCTTTGTTGCTGCGCACGGGCTCTCTCTAGTTGCGGTGGGTGGGGGCTTCTCTTGTTGTGGCGCACGGACTTAGCTGCTCCAAGGCATGTGGGATCTTTCGGGACCAGGGATCGAACCCGTGTCCCCTGCATTGGCAGGCGGATTCTTTTATTTATTTATTTATTTGTTTGTTTATTTATTTGGGGCTGTGTTGGGTCTTCGTTTCTGTGCGAGGGCTTTCTCTAGTTGTAGCAAGCGGGGGCCACTCTTCATCGCGGTGCACAGGCCTCTCACTATCGCGGCCTCTCTTGTTGCGGAGCACAGGCTCCAGATGCGCAGGCTCAGTAGTTGTGGCTCACGGGCCTAGTTGCTCCGTGGCATGTGGGATCTTCCCAGACCAGGGCTCGAACCTGTGTCCCCTGCATTGGCAGACAGATTCTCAACCACTGCGCCACCAGGGAAGCCCAGCAGGCGGATTCTTAACCACAGCGCCACCAGGGAAGTCCCAACGATACACTCTTGTTCTCTCCATTTTGAAGATGGAAAAAAGGAGGTTATTTGCTCAAGGTCTGACAGCTGGTAAATGGCAAAGCCACTCCAGGAGAGCCAAAGCGTTTGTCTAAAGATTCGACATCTGCTTGATCCCCTCAACTATAATGGTGTCTAGCATACAGTAGGCGCTAATACTTGTGGAGTGATAGAATCCTGCTTTTGAGTGGTCGTGACTGAGAGGCCCTTCTCACTCTCAAGGACAGCATGAGGGCATTGACTTCCCTACAGCGGGGAGAGGGGGAAGCCACTGAGCCAGCAATCGCAACTCCCCCCATCGACAGGGGCCTGAAATGAAGGCTGAATTTTTGATGGACGTTCATGTTCATTAAAAAGAAATCTTCCTATTTACAATAGGCCCATGTCTATCTTATGTGAAACAGATCATCTTGGTGAACTTCATGAGGCAATGATGCTCATTTTGAATTATTATATTATCAAAATGACAGCTGTTGTCACTTATATGGGCCTGTAGGGCTCAAATCAGAGCATTATCTCATTACCTTGAGAATAGGACTGCAGGTTACGTGCGTGGAGCTCCTCAGCATGGTTCAGTGGTAGATACTGACACTTGAAAATCACTCATTTAGGTCTGCAAAGCATGAATTTTGCACCCATAACACTGCATGAAATCAGTGGCAGTTCTGGGCCATTTCCCCATTTTATTCAATCAACCATTGAATCAGCTGGCCTTTATGGAGTGTCAGCTCTGCGCTGGGCCCTGGGTAGATGACAATGGCCCTCCAGGGTTTACCTGTAAAATGCTTGGACAGCCCAGTGATGAGAGCTGGGAAGCCACCTGGGTGAAGGGCTCCCCCGGGCCCCTCACCGGGTTCTGGAGACACCCTGGCCCCTTCCGCATTCTGTTCCCGACAGAGGGGGGCCTTGCAGCTCTGAGGGAAATCGGCTTGATAATGAAAGCCCTGGGTGTAAGCACAAGCAACGGAAGAAGGTATTTGTGAGGATAAGGCGCTCAGATGGGGCTTTCCGGCCCCGTAAACATAGAGCCACCTGCAGCATTGCCAGGGAGACAAATGCCACATCTGGAAAGATATCAGCGTAATCCACAGCTTGTCATTTGGGCAGGAAGTATTCTCTCTCCTTTGAGAATCTTCCTAATTATGGGTTGGTTACGTGCCAGGAAAGAGGAACGAGAGAGAAATAAAGCGGCAGCGCACACACTCGACACGTCCACGCCCCAGCCCGTCCTGCCGTCCTCTGGGGTCAGGCTCTGCCCCGACCCCTCACCCCCACCTCCCCACCCCCGCCCCTGCCCCCAGGAAGGCTGTCCTGCCTGCGGTCTCCTGAAAAGCTGCGCGGTTTGGATCCACTAGGAGGTGTGATGCAAATCATTTGTGGCTACCGGTAAAATACTGACTTCTGCGAGTCATTGCCTTTTTGGTCCTTAAAAAATTGTGGTGAAATACACACAACATTTACCGTCTTAACCATTTTTAAGTGTGTGAGATACATTCACACTGTTGTGTAACCATTGCCATCACCATCACCATCCGTTTCCAGAACTTTTTCATCTTCCCAAACTGAAACTCTGTCCCCAGTAACAAGAACTCTCCATCCTCCCCTCCCACCCTGCCTCTGGCAATGACCATTCTACTTTCTGTCTCTCTGGATTTGATTGCTCTAGGCCTCTATATAAATGGAATCATACAGTATTTGTCCTTTTGTATCAGGCTTATTTCACTTAGCATAATGTTTTCGAGGTTCACGCACGTTGTAGCAGGCATCAGAAATTCCTTCCTTTTTATGGCTGAATAATATTCCAGTGTATAGATAGGATACATTTTGTTTATCCATTCATTGATCAGTGGACACCTGGGTTGCTTCTACCTTTTCTCTTGTGAATAATGCTGCTAAGAACAAGAGTGCCTAAGTTATTGACTTTTAAACAACAAAATGGGTAAGAGCATTTGCCTAGCATCTTACCCTTGTGTTCTCTGAGTGCTCTTCTGGGGAGGGGGACTTCAGACGGGGCTGGGGGTCTTGGGTACCACTTTCCACGACTAGATTATAGCCTACAGTGACAGGCAAATACTGTCAACAGCCCTTACACAATTATGCTGATCACAAAGGACCATTCTGACTTAATTGTCCTATAAATGATCATACTGGGGACTTTCCTCAAGATCTAGGTTTGTCCCCTGACACCGTGAGCACACGTGAACTTGACCTTACATGCTACGCAGTGGCCACGTGAGCAGCTGATTCACTCATTTCTTTTGCAATTAGACGTGGAATTGTACGATAAAGATTATTCTGCAGTTGACTGAGGGCTCTGCTCTGTGTCAGAAAGCGTGCTGAATGACGTATGGGCATCATTTCATTCAAGCTAATCCTCCCAGCAGCCTCGTGAGAGAGGAATTATTTCTCCCATTTTACAGAGGAGAAAACTGAGGCTCGAGCAGTGTAGATGACCGGCCCCCAAAGTCTCAGAGCCGGCAGAGTAGGGGAGCCAGGATTCAAACCTGAGCCTGACTCTCCAGAATCCACACTCTGCCGCTGATTCTGCAATTTGTGTTTTTCCCCCTTAAAATCAACTAACGAGTGACACCTGATGCGGAATGCGGCTGGAGGTGGCACCTGCCTCTTTGGGGGGGGATGCAGAGAGTGAACTAGGTCAAATTAGTTGATCCTTTTCTATTTCAGGGGACCCCTCCCAAGGAAAAAAAAAAGCCATAGTATTCTCACTCCAGTTTCATTTCAAGCCTAATAAATAAATGAGAGCAGGCCCCAGAGCAGCGTAAAGCAGCTCACCCTGCAAAGCTGCAGAGGACTTTGTCCCCCCTGCCCGTCACCCCCCCCACACGCAGATGGGATCCTCTCTCCTGCTCCCCAGAGCATGCAGCCTCTCCCCTGCCTCCCCCCACCCCCAGAAAGCAGGGTGCAGATGAGGCTCTGGTCTGCTCAGGACAGCACGCCCGCTGCACCCAGCGCACCCTCCCTCTGCGTGTTCCAAACTCACACTCCCCTCAAATGCGCGCTAAGCTGCTGACAGCGGCGAACACGAGGACTTCAAACACCCTGTGCAACGTACATGTCGAAAGAGCGGATTTCTAGAATGCTAAAAGGTAGCACACACCAGAAAATGGGGCTGATGAATCCACCTGCTACTTCCATTCTGTACCCGGCCCTGGAATAATATTTCTTCATAAAATCGCTCAGCGTTCAAAGGATCTCTGCTGAAGGAAAAGAACTACTTAAGGGGACAGTTTTCGAGGCCGTGGGGCTATTTGTTTTACAGCCAGAAGCTGTATTATGCAGTGAGGGGCTGCCCGGGGAGGTATCCATTGTTAATGTGGTGACACTGTTATGTGCTTTGTTTGGGAGTGTGGCTTAATTAGATGACAACTTGGAGGTGCTAGCTGTTTGCAAGGTAATACTGGTCTCCTGGGCGGAGGGCTAATTTAGTTTTTCCGTTTAGTTCAGAAATGAGGAAAGAGGAAAAAGCTCAGATTTTAGTGAATCAAGAACACACAGTACACGTGCATCACACAACTTTGTCTGCATGACGCTGGGAAGACAGAGTAGGAGAGGAATGGAAGGGCCCCGCATTCAATTAGATTCAATAAAACGTATTATTCCCGGGACTTCCCTGGTGGCACGGTGGGTAAGACTCCGAGCTCCCAGTGCAGGGGGCCGAGGTTCGCTCCCGAGTCAGGGAACTAGAGCCCACGTGCATGCCGCAACTAAGAATTCACGTGCCTCAACTAAGGAGCCCACGTGCCGCAACTAAGGAGCCAGCGCAACCAAATAAATAAATAAATAAAAATTATACAAAAACAAAGCAAAAAACCCCCACATTATTCCTGAGGGCTTTCTCTCTCGCATGCGCTGCGTCGGGCAGTATAACGTAGTGTTTAAGGCATAGCCTTGACTCAGACAGACAGACAGACAGACAGAAGTGGTTTTGAAGTCCAGCCCCAGCTCTTCTAGCTGCCTGACTTCAGGCAGGTATTTATTCAACCTCTCCGAGCCTCCATCTTTTTGTAAAACTGGGACAGGAGTACCTACCAACTGGGGTGGCCGTAAGGCTGCCTTGAGGGCATGTAAGACAGGCAGTAAGTGGCAGAATTCCTGGAGCACCGTGGTGTCTCCTGATTACGAGGCGCAGCGGGGGACAGAGGTGAATGGAGGACCTCAGGCCTCACCTCTCGGCTGATCAGGAGGTAGACCCATCCGAATAACACCAAGGTCGTGGGAAAAGTCCAACAACCGGGACACGAACAAGGACAGGGCAGGTGGAGGATGGGAATCAGACAAGGCTTTTATTGGGGGGGCAGTCTGGAGCTTGCTTTTAATTTTTTTCTCTCTTTATTGTGTATTAAGGTATTATTTTCATCGATAAAATTCACCCATTTTAAGCATGCAGTTTGGTGAATTCTGGTAACTGTGTACAATCTCATAACCTCCGTCACTGTCAAGATGTAGAATAGTTTCCTCACCCTTAAAACTCCCTTGCGCCCCTTCACACCGCACCTCCTTTCCTCTTCCTGGCCCCAGGCAACCTCGGATTGCTTTCTGTCAATGCAGTTTTATCTTTCCTAAAATCTTGTATAAAAGGAACCATACAGTTCATAGACTTTTTTTTTTTTTTGGCTGTGCTGCGTGGCATGAGGGATCTTAGTTCCCCGACCAGGGATCGAACCCACGCCCCCTGCAGTGGCAGCGTGGAGTCCTAACCACTGGATCGCCAGGGAAGTCCCCCATAATCCTTTATGTTTGACGTCTTTCATTAGCATAATGCGTTTGTGATTCATCCAAGTTGTAGCATGCATCTGCGCTTCACTCTTTTTTTTTATTGCCGAGTGGTGTTCCATTGTATGGCTGTACCACAGTGTGTTTATCCCTTTACCAGCTGATGGACATTTGTGTTGCTGCCAGTTTGGGGCTACTATGATTAATTCTGTTATAAACATCTACATACATGTTTCTGTGTAGGTGTATATTTTTATTTCCCTTGGGTAAATAGGTAGGAGTGGGATCTGGGTTGCATAATAAGTGCAACCTTTGTAAATGTCTACCATATTGTTTCACAAAGTAGCCATACCATTTTGCATTCTCACCAGCAGTGTATGAGAGTTCTAGTTGCTCCATATTCTCACTCACACTTGCTATTGTCAGATTTTTTTGGTTTTTTTTTGCGGTACGCGGGCCTTTCACCGTTGTGGCCTCTCCCGTTGCGGAGCACAGGCTCTGGACGCGCAGGCTCAGCGGCCATGGCTCACGGGCCCAGCCGCTCCACAGCATGTGGGATCTTCCCGGACCGGGGCACGAACCCGTGTCCCCTGCATCAGCAGGTGGACTCTCAACCACTGCGCCACCAGGGAAGCCCTATTGTCAGTATTTTTAACTTTGATGCCTGAGTTTTGGAGGATGACGAAGAGTTTGGTAGGCAAATGAGATGGGGAGGATATTCCAGGTAAAGGAAATAGCACCTGGAGAAGCAGGGAAACAAGAAAGATGCCATGTGTGAGAACTGTCACAGGTAAGTGTTGCTGGGGCAAAAAGGGTGGAGCCTGGGAGTGTGGAATTCGGGAGAGCAGGAGATGACTTCAAAAGGTGGGCATAGGCTGGATGTGGGCCAAGATTGTTAATAATGAGAGCAATGACAACACTAACTCCCATTAAATCCTAAGCTTCTATGAGTTAGGTCCTCATATTATCCCTTCTACAGATGAGGAAATGGAGGCATGATTCATTAATATCCTGCATCCACATAGCTAACTCTGGCTGTCCAGGCCTTGTGCTAAACCATTACACCACACTGCCTACCTGGAGATCTTGGTTCTGGTCCTACAGACAGATGCTTTTAAAAGTTTTAAATAGAGAAGTGAAATGAAAGGAACTAATTTTCTCCAAGGTCAGCTGGCTGCAGAATGTTAGTGGATTGGAGGCAGGGAGACTCAGGGGAAGCTGCCACAGTTGTACAGGTGAGAAGTGAAGGTAGGTCTTGGGTAAGTCAGCAGCAGTGGGGAAGAAACCAAGGGATGCATTGGAGAGTTATTTAGGAGGTACCTGATTGAGGGTGAAGGGCAAGGGAAACAAGTTGAGGGTGGATATTAGTTTTGGCTTGGACACCCAAGTCAACGATGGTAGCGCTAACCAAGATAGAAAATTCCAGAATGGGAGCGGGTCTGCAGAAAGGTCGTGAATTCGGTTTGGACTCGGGGATGTGGACCGTGGGTCTGCTACATACTATGGTCTTTTGGTGCTGCTGGTTTTATTGCTCACATGAGGGGCGAGGCGTCCTGTGATATTTGGTGATTTATATTTTTCTGGAGGTATGAATTTGTATACCAGGCACCGTGAGGTGCACGTGTGCATGCGTGTGTGTGTGTGTGTTTAGGAGTCACTTAAACTAGTGAGTGTGCCTAGTCAGCCACCCGACATCCACACTGCAACCCCACTCTCTAATTCTCTCTTCCTCATTGCATGACACTCATGAAGACCCTTTATCCCTCTGTCTTTATCCCCAAGTTCAGGGTCACCACTGACTACTCCTCAGGCTACTTGCAGTTACCTCCTATCTGGCCTCTCCCTACCTGCTTTAGCCCCATCCACCCTGTTCCCCACGTGGAGTCATGGGGATCTTCTGAAAAATATACCAATTCCTATCGCTCCCCTGCTTCAAGCATCTTAGGGCCCCCCCTGCTATCTGCAGGGCTGGTCACCATGCGTTTGTCCCCTCCTCCAGGTTGGTGTGAGCTTGCAGGGAAGGGGTCATGGCAGAGAGAGTGCTTCTGCAGTTCATGTCTTGACGAGAGCTTGACATTGCTTTTTTGGGAGCCTAAGGGAAAAATCAAGCTTGTTCCCCAGAACAGTCCTACAGCGGCCAAGTGGTGTTGGTTTGGACATTGATGTTATGAATAGGCAATACCTGTTCAGCACCCTCCTCTGTTGCGGAGAGGGCCTGGGCTCCGTTCTGGCCACCTGGGGTATGGTGGGCATGAAGAAGAGGGAGGAAGGTGGTGAGCCATCCAGAAGCCATGGGAGGACCAGTCAAAAGAGAAGAAAGGGCCAGTGTTATATTCGATAATGATTTTCAAGTCTTTGAAGAAGTGTTCCATAGAAATGGAGACAGCTTTTCTGATTTGCTCCAGAGGGAAGAACTATTTAACTGTCACCATCACTGGATCCCCACCAGGTGTCAGGTCTGGGCCAGGCAACTAAGACTCAGTGGAATGGGCTGCCTAATGCACCAGGGGTGCCCCGTCACGGGAACTAAACACCAGCTTGGAGAGCCGTGGACTTCACAAGGAATATTTATTGGGCCTGAGTGGCACGGTAGACCAGATGCCCTTGTGGCTCTTTCTCTCGAATCCTTTCACTCCAAGAGGCAGTTCTGTTTCTGATAAAACGATGCCTGAAAAGCACTTAGTGGCGCCATGTTGGATTCACAGTATGTGCTCAGCTGACACAAACTACTTGGCTTTTTTTAAGTCAAGCATCATGGAGAGGAGGCTGGTCGCACCAGGGCCTGGCGTGACACTTAGCTTAGACTCTCTCCTGTGTGCCCTCGGTGAGTCTCAGCTGCTCCTCAGTAAGAGGAAGGGAGTAACTCAGTGATCTCCAAAATCCTTCCCAAGTCAAACACTCAGCTTTTTAAAAAAGCCAATGTAATTCATATCTCTTAAAGAAAGAAATGTGTCTCATGTTGGTTAAAACTGAACCTGAAAGATTCATTTTTTTAAAAAACAACATAGAAACATTTCATAAAAAGGGCTTCAGTCCGGAGGTTGGGGCCAGAAGCACCAGGCAATGGTCCCCAATCCTGTATCTTGTTGCCCACTGTGGTAACAATTCCTGAATTCTGGGCTAAGATCCAGAAAGTCTGGATAACAGTGGATGTTTCCCCCTTCAATTATCTTTTGGTCTCTCACTTCTAAGTACATAAGAACCATTTGCTTTTCTAATTTACAGTACTTCCTTTTGGAATGTTGTCTCTCACTGATTCAGAGAAAGGAGGACGTTTGTTTTAATAGATTTGAATTTTATCAGCCTGTGTATTTGCACCAAAGCATAATAATAATAAATTATGGTCCTAATAAGTAGGCTGCCCAGAAGGATGATGGTGGTACCCCCAATAATTGATGTACAATCTTTGGAATTTAGGGCCATCATAATTTATCAGGGTTCATTTTTCTATCCAATTTGAGGAAAGGCAGCTGTGTTTTGTAAGCAATAAACTCTGCCACTGTATTTCTTGGCTAAGCAGAGAAAAGCATTCTTATTACTTTTTGCCTCTTTCCTAGTTATTACTGCAGTGTCTAGTAGCTTCTTTATGGGAAAGAGTTTATCAATATTTCAATCATAAACTCCAATTTTCAGGAGGTTTGTAACTCATCTATTTAAATATCAGATCAGGCAGAAAACACAGTTTCTTGTCATCCCAGGAACCTGAGTGTTTTCTAAAATATTAAACAACTGGTGTGAGACAGTTTGCTTTCTTTCAACTTTGAGGGTGAAAATTTGGTTTTTCTAACCAGCACAAATAAAGTGGAATTAAGCTTCTTTTTCCATCAGAAGTATTCAGATGTTACTGGGTTTTTTTCTGCCTGCAGCGGAAGGGAACAGATGCTAGAATCAGCAGCTCCACATACCCTCCTGGCAGGTATGTTCTGGAGAAGCTGACCACAAATCACCATTTTTTTTTTTTTTGACCAACTGGGTGATAATGTGATACAATACCCTTTTGAAAGGAACGAGGTGGTGAATCCTTTTCTAGAAGTGAAGAGTCCTTCTCGAAAGCAAATAAGCATTCTTAATTATGTGACTGGCACACTGGCTTTTAAGAAAGTGGACATGCCCACAGTTGTAGCCAGGGCCAGCGCTACCCTCACCATTGCACAGACAAGGCCGGGCGAGCCATCAAGAGGTCCAGGCTGCAGGTAGACTGGCCAGGTACTCCAGGAACCAAGGCCAGTCTGTTGATCTCAATCAACCCCTGACTGGAGGCCGTTCTCCCCACCCAAGTCACATACCAAGGCCCTTCTTTCAAAGTCCCCTTAAATTAGAAGTGCTGGATCACTTAGAGCGTCCGAAGGAGGGCCACCCAGAGTGAGGACACAAAATGTCATGACACTCCATGCAAATTATCCTCTGGTTACGGCCCCATATAGATTCGGTTTTATTGGGTTGGCCTTTAAAAGAGAAGTCAGTAAATTAGGCTGAAGGAAGAGCTCCAGGCTGGGGCACAGTTTGGCCACACCTCGTGCAGGAGTGGGTGGCCTTCTTAATCCACTTGCAGACCTTATCTGGACCTTTCTTAGGCCTCGTTAAGGATGGTTGTAATCTGACTCCTCGCAATGTCCTATGTCACTGCAGCAGAGCCTGTTAGTACTTTGCATGGGGTTCTCACCTTAAAAACAAGAACAAACCCTCCACAATCTTTTTCCACTCAGCTCCCAACAAGACAAGATTGTCAATGTAAGGCATTAAGTCCTAACTTGAGGGTTTGGGGAGGCCACAGAACGTGGCGGCCAGCACGTGGGCTTGGGGTCCACAGAACCCAACTCTCAACCTGCCTCAGCCGCCTACCTAGCTGTGTAACCTTGAGCAAATTACATAACCACTCTTGGTTTTCCCATCTGTAAAATGGGGATAATCACACATGCCCGGGAGCCTTGCTGTGGGGATTGAATGAGAACGTGTGAGTGCCGTGCCTAGCCTTCATTCATTCATCGTACATTCATTCACTCACTGCCTTTTAAAATTTTTAGTTTTGGCCACACCACAAAGCTTGCAGGATCTTAGTTCCCTGACTAGGGATGGAACCTGGACCCTGGCAGCGAAAGCTCTGAGTCCTAACCACTGGACCACCAGGGGATTCCCCATTCACTGCCTTTTTATGAAGCACCTACTATGCGTCAGGAACCAGCCTAGGCTCTGGGGAGATGATGGTGGGTGAGACAGGACGAGGTGCTTCATTCACGCTAACATTCTAATGGAGGAGAAATAGACAATAAAAGGCCAACTAAAAAACTGTGTTTCTTGTTAGAGACAGCTGGGCAGGGGCAGGGAAGGCTGCTCTGAGAAGACGACTGATGAGGGGACCCGTCTACAGCAGCTGCTGTCCTTCCTTCAAGTCTCATTTCAAAGGGCACCTCCTCCAGGCAGCCTGGCCTCACCCCTGTCCTGATGTCTCCTTCCCTCAGCCCAGCACGTGTGCCTGTTCCCAGCCATTCCCCGTCCTTGGCCAGCTCCACGTCTCTGTGTGCACTTCGATGGCCTGGAGCACAGGAGCAAAGTTTAACTGAGATTTCCAGAAGGGCATCCAACACAGTGGCCCTGTTGGCACACGGGGCCTCGGGTCTGTTTCCTCTCTCTGGTCTTCATGGGACAACAGCAGGTCAAAGAAACTGTTCAGTCTGGGTGACAGCCAACTGGGAGACAATGGGAAGAGGCTCCTGATCCAGCTGGAGGTTTTAAAAAGGTCAGGCCTGGACCACATCGCACCCTTGGGCGCCCCCCACTGTGGAGGTAATGAAGGGCAGCCCTCTTATTTACTCAGGAACCAGCCGAGCCCCTAGCACGGGTCTCCCCTGAAGGTGAGGAAGGGGAGGATGCCGTTGAGGTCTGAGCGTCCCCTAGGCAGAGCTGTCCGCCCTGTGTGATCCTGGGCAGCCTGTTCCCCACACATGCCCCTCGACGGCTCAGAACCCCAGTAACTGACAGGAGGCCACATCTTATAGAGGAAAAAAAAAAAAGAGGATTAAAATCGAGATTTTCCTATTATTTTTCTCTGATACGAGTGCAGCGAGGAATAGCTCAATGGTGTCACTGCCTAGTTTTTCATTTGTGTTTTTGTTTCATGCTTCAATATCTTCCTCCAGCTGCTCGTGTCTCCTTTTCTCTCTTCTCGCTTTGATCTATTCGTTTTCCCCAGAAATGGGGTTTATAAATCATTGTAATGCAGCCTTGGGAAAGATGATGCTTAGTGCAGGGAGAAATACATCGCCGCTAACAGCCCTGGCAGGGAGAAAAACTCTCGGCTTGTTGCTGGGCTGCTGGCGACGGGTTACTGATGGTATTTGCTTTTTATGTCTGTGCACGTGCCATCGGGGCAGGGCCGTGGGGAGCGTTCCACACGCCACCTTTGTAATATTTCAAGCCTCCTCTGGCAGTTGAAAACAAGCTGCTCCTGCTTGCTCCCAGGGAAGCAGAGAGAGGAAGGGAAGGGAAACGCAAACACAGGGGAGGAACATAAAGAAGGGGGCATGTTTTTCTTTGGAATCCACCTCGGGTAAAACCACCTTCAACCGCATCCCTGTCTTCCCTTCCTTAAAGCAGTCTTCGCGTGCGAGGTAATGAACCTGGCATCCCGGGTTGCCGGGCCCAGCCCTCCCCCGCACACTTAGAAGTCTAACAGCTCCCATCCCTTCCTTCCCAAGGCCTGGGGCCTCCCTTGTCTTGTTTTATGGGCCCATTTTCTCTGCAGCTCAGAGCAGTGGAGAGGCACTGGGCTTGAGGTGTGCGTTTCCCTCCGAGTCAGAGGGGCCTTGCTACGCGTGTGAGATCCAGGGCGCAGCAATGAAAGTCCTGCCAGGCCTTAAATCAGAACATCAAGAAGGATCCCATCACCCTGGAGCCAGGCACGTTCGCACCAGCCGGGCCCTCGGCTGGCCTGCATCAGGCCAAGTGTGTGTTTATAGCTACAGCCGCATTCTCGGGGACTCTGATATCTTCCTCATCAACAGGCTTCTCCACCTTCTTTTACCTGGTGGGGTGCGTGGATGGCTCAGCTGATCCTGACTCACCCACCTGCCTTCCTCCATATCAGGCATCTGGGTTGAATCTTCCCATCACTGCGCTATCTATCCACTTCGTCTTACCTTTGAAGGCAAAGCATTATCGTATCAGTGATCTTGACTCAGCTAAAGAAAATGTGTATTTCCTTCGAAGGTCAGGTCTACACAGGTCAGAGTGAAATGGAGACCATTCCCGGGTGATTTGGCACCGTGTAGGCCGGCGCTGCCCCATAGAACTTTCTTCGGTGCTGGAAGCAGCCTGTCTCTGCTCCGTCCACAGCATCACCACCGCCACGGGGACACATTGAGCACTTGAGAGCTGGCTGGTGCAGCAGAAGACTAAATTTTCAATTATTTAAAAGGTCTAAATAGCACTTGTGGCTAGTGGCTGCCGTCTTCAGCGGCACTGATGTAGACTGACCCTGTGGAAAATTCAGAGAGGAAGTCTTCTCTGGGTTATGTCTTTCGTGATATACCTAGCAGCTGCTTTTCCAAGTAAGGTAGCACGAAAGAAGAATGGAGGTGTGTACAAGGAGATAAAAGTGTGGGGGACAATCATGGAATGATTGAACCCTTTTGAAGTCACCCTCTTTCCCCTAAGCACAACCAGGGGTGAAGACACTGACATATTTGATCACCAGACCAGATCGTGGAAGAAAACTTCCCTTGGGGGTAAAAAGGAAAAAATCAGATAAACAGTGACTTGTGTTCTCGCGTAGCAGCTCAATTTACAACCCTGGAATCATCTGATTTATCTCCGTGCATCTAATATCTAATCCAGCTTGGATGGATGGATGGATGGATGGATGGATGGTGTGTGTGTGTGTGTGTGTGCGCGTGTGTGTGTGTGTGCGCGTGCGTGCGCTTGTTGGGGACATTAAGAAACTATTCCTGATCATCCAGGTCTTAAAATATTGAGTGCAGTGCACAGCATACACTGTAGGGCTTCATAAGCTGTAGGGTCCCTGACCAACCCCTTTAAGTCAATTGAAGAGCTTTTCTGGATGTGCCAGACGGGATGCTGCTGCAGAAGAGCCACCACATCCCATTTCCTCTGTTGCTCCCCCTGCCATCGCTATTGCCCCAGCTCCTCTCCTAGTTTCTGGGCAGCTCAGTGGTCAGACTCCCTGGTCACACCTGGGCTCCTTCACTTTATGAGTTTTGGGACCGTAGGTAAGCGACCTGACCTTTCAAAGCCCCCATTTCCTCCTCTGTAGAATGGAAATGACAAGAGCGCCCACTTTAAAAACATACAAACATCCATCAGCGCATGAATGGATACACAGAATGTAGTCTATCCAGACAATGGAATATTATACAGACATACAAATGATGAAATCCTGACACATGAGGTGGAGGAACCTCGAAAACGCTATGCTGAGTGAGAAACCAGACACATGAGGCCATGTATTGTCTGAGTCCATTGGTATGAACTCTCTAGAATAGGTAACTCCATAGAGACTAAAAGTAGATTAGCGGCTGCCTGGGGCTGGGAAGATGGGGGAGGGGGAGAGAATGCTTAATGGTACCAGTTTTTTCTTTTGAGGTGATGAAAAAAGGTTTGGCACTCCACAGAGGTAGTGGTCGTAGACCTCTGTGAACGCACTAAATGCCACCAACTGTACACTTTAAAATGGTCAATTTTATATTATGTAATTTTCAGTAAAAAAAATTCAATTAAAAAATGGATGAGATGGACACATACACACTACTATATATAAAATAGTTAACTAATAAGGACCTGCTGTATAGCACAGGGAACTCTACTCAGTACTCTGTAAAGGCCTGTATGGGAAAAGGATCTAAAGAAGAGTGGGTACGTGTATATGTGTAACTGATTCACTTTGCTGTACACTTGAAGCTAACACAACATTGGAAACCAACTACACTCCAATAAAAATTTTTAAAAAAATAGGAAAAAAAAAAAAGTATGAAAGTTCTTTGACATCAAGCCCTCAGCCCTGTGCCTGGTCCGTAAAAGTGCTGAATGAAGCCTGGGTCGTTAGTAGCAGTGATAACCCAACACACGTACTTGCATCTCTGTAGAAATCTTCACTTCTGACCATACGTGTTCTTTCAGGACGTACAGGCCACCCACACGCGGTTGATGCTTAAAAAGTAACTGTGCAAGGAGGATGCTTACAGATAGCACATGTGAACAGGGACATGGGTGAAGGGCCAGCTGTTTCTGGGTCAGACGACACCCAGACGGCGGGGGAGGTGTGTGGCCCAGGACGTGCCCTGGTTCAGGGCGCACTTTTACCTGCGTCCCTCCTTAACGTCGTCTATCCCAGTGGGGCCGCCGCCATTTGGCTAACATGTTAATTGCATCTGCCTCGGTGGCCTTCCCTCTGGCTCGGGGACCACTTCCATCTCCCTGCTCCCCTGTCCCCAGCAGCCAAGGGGGCAGGCCCTAGCAGCGCGAGCAGCTTGATTTCTCAAGCCCAAGGAAGCTATAAGTCTAGAGCTTTAATCACGTCTTCATGATCATTCAGCAGAGAGCAACAGAGGACTTATTCTGCCGGGACAGCAAAGGGAAGACCTGCAGGGGGTTGTCGCGGGGGATATTGGTTTAGCAAAGGTGGAACTGCTCACCGGGGCCCTTCCCGGGACCGGCCGATGAACGATGACACCAATGGCCATAACAAGGCAATTACTGGTGGTGGAGGCCACGCTTTGTTAAAAGAGGCAGGCTTCCTGCGTAGGCCCAGTGGTATCGCTTCACCCCAGTCACAGAGCGCCTGTGATTTCTGCCCACCTCTGCTCTAGAGCCGACGTCCTTGAGAAAGCAGTAAGCATTTTTTAAAAGCCACAAGGATCCTTTCCGGTTTTCTCTGCAAGTGTCAAGGAGAAGGAATCAGGGAAACCCAGAGAGGACTCTGTGGCCCCTGGCCCACGGGAGGCACCTGACATCTATTTATTGAACATCTCCGCTCCTTCGCTTTGTGGGAGAGAAGAAAGAGGCCCAGAGAGGTAGCGATTAGTCACTGTCACACAGCCAGTGTTCCCAGTTCGTGGAGGGAGCTGACTGCTTTAGTGTGTGGCCTTGTTTAGAAACCTGAGTCCTGGAGCAGCAGGAAGGGAATGGGTTCCCCTGGGACGGAGAGAAGAAACCCAACCTGGTTTCCTGGGAATGCTCTCTGTGGGGTATTCCTTGTGAGTTACTCCAGAAAAATGTAAGTGCGCGCAAGTGTTCCTACCCTTTCTGTTGGCTTGTTTCGTTTTTCCACAAATGGGTTTTTCTTTTCATCCGTGTCAGGATCGGGACGTCTTTGCGTAGCAGTAGGTATACCGCTTCCTCCTTTTTCAAAGCTGCGTCTCATTCCACGTGTAACTGAAAGTGGGGTCCAGCCGCTCGCTGCTCAAAAGGCAGTAAAGAGGCGAGGTTGTTGCAAAGGAAAGATGCTTTATTGTCGGCAATGGGGTGGCGAGGGGAGTGGGGACTCCTGTCCAAAGGCTGACTCCCCGCTGCTGACAGTCAGGGGCCAAGAGCTTTTGTAGACGGAGGGAGGGCGCTACATGTAGAAACAGCACAGTCAGCTCTGACACTCACCTTGAAACTGGTTCTGCGGTGGTCTGACCAGCGTCATCTTGACTGTTTTAGGTACAGTTAGTCTTCAGTTCCAGGGTCGGTTTGTTCCCATTTCCTTGAGGCCAGTTCTTAGAATTGTGGCAGCTTATGTCATGGCTACAGCCTGGTCATCATGTAGTAAACTTCTTCCACCTGGGGGGGCTTTCAGTATCTACGAGACAGCTCACAGGATGTGGCTCAGAATATTATCCGTAGCCCCTGAGGAGGAGCTAAAGGTCCTTGACTTTGCTTAATGACTAAACTATGATTATTTGGCATTTTCTCACTTCTCTGGTTAAACTTATTCTTTGACTAAACTTTTTCCACAGACAAAAGGCCGGTGGAGGACGTGGTGCGGGGGGAAGGACCACAGGGTCCTGCTCTGTTTCACATGGATGGACCATCAAATCTGCAGGTCCCACTCCCCGATCCCCCGGCTGTCCTACTGAGGTTTTCGACCCTATAAAGTTACACCGCAGGAGCATACTTGTATATATGTGCAAGTATTTCTGTAGCTTAAATCTTAGCTGGGCAGTTGCTGGACCAAAGGGTACTCACGTTTAGAAAGGTCACAGGTGCTGAAAATTGCCCTTTTCAAGGATTGGCCAACTTGCACTTGGACACACAGCATCTGAGCGTCACCTTCCATCCCCTCCCCCACGCAGCTGCCTTTTCCGTGCATAGGCTCCTTATATGCTTCTTCTGTATTTCCCTGTATTTTCCCTTCTGTACTTCACCACCCTTCCCTCAACCTACTAGCCAGCCCTCTGCCAGACCGGTAGACACAGGACAGGTACTCAAAAGTATGGAACACACTGTGAGTTTCTGAGCACCCGTTAGGTGCCAGGCGTTGTTTCTGGTGCTGCAACAAAGACCCAAGGCCCATCTTCATGGCCGGAAGCTGGAATGGGTTGCTGGATGAGGTTGGAGGCTCAGTGTCCCCTGGGGCCACCCACCTGGATAACCCAAAGAAGGCGGGCTTTCCCAGGCACCTGCCACACGCCAGAGGTTACTCACAGGAGGAGAGCGGGCCTTGCCTCAATAGAAGAACCCTAGTGACACAGGAGCAAAGGGGGCACCAGCCTAATGACACAAAGAGGGAGGGAGGGAGGGAGGGAGGGAGGGGTTGCCGTAGCTGGTGGCAGACAAACTGAAGTATTGCTTTCTTCTAGTCAGCACACCCAGCCCAGGCCTTCCGGAAGAGTCTCATCCCACAGGCCTGGGGGAAAATGTGTGATCTCCGGAGGGACCCTTGAAATCAGGCCTGAGGATGGATGTGGGTCCCTGCCATCTGCCAATGGGGCTGCCAATGGGGCTGCCAATGGGAAGAGGCAAAAACTCACCTGGTTTGGCCTCGAAGGGCCATGAACTCAGCCTTGGATGCACAGGCATGAGTAAATGCTACCCCAAGGGGGCCCTGAGCTAGGAATCCCTAACGGTGGGACTTCCTAATCTTGGAGGGGCGGGGAGGGGGGTTGAAGCAGGCAGAGGGGTGGGATGGGAATCATGGAAAGAGGTAGGTTGACCTAATTCCAAATAACAGCCTGCTTACAGGGAATGTCTCCATATGGAAGATGACTTTCTTATTTACTAACAAGAAAAACTTTCAGGTGTTTGTCGGGAAATGGTACCTAAAACCTTCACAAACATTTAAAAATTGCACGTTTAAAGGAAATGTGCTACTTTTCCAATCATCAGATAGCACATTGATCAGGCTGTCACGAATTGAACGTGTGCCCTGGGCCGGACCCCAGCCTCGGCCTCTGCAGATATTTTCCCATCAGCCCCCTTGACGTCCCCCATTTTACAGATGAGGAAACTGAGGCTTGGAAAGGTTAAATTGCTTACACGGGCTAAGTACACAGGAAGGGGCAGAGCTGGGGTTTCAGCTGAGATGCTCCTGTCTACAAAGACCATTTTCAGGATGCCAGGTGGCTGCAGAGCGCAGGGTCTGGAGCAGCACTGACCCATGGAAAAATTACACGAGCAACCTATGCTGTTTACAACGTTCTAGTACCTACACTGAATAAGTAAAAAGAAACAAGTGAAATTAATTTTAGGGGGGCTTCCCTGGTGGCGCAGTGGTTGAGAGTCCGCCTGCCGTTGCAGGGGATGCAGGTTCATGCCCCAATCCGGGAGGATCCCACATGCCGCGGGGCGGCTGGGCCCGTGAACCATGGCCGCTGAGACTGCGCGTCCGGAGCCTGTGCTCCGCAACGGGAGAGGCCACAGCAGTGAGAGGCCCGCGTACCGCAAAAAAAAAAAAAAAAAGAAAGAAATTAATTTTAGTACTGTGTAATTTAACCCAACATATTCCAAGTAGCATCGCTTCAGTATGTAATCAGTATAAAAATTATCGACGAGCTATTTTACATTCCTTTTTTCGGTACTATGTCTTTGAAATCTAGTCTGTGTTTTATGCTTACTGCACATCTTGGTTTGGGTCTGCCACATTTCAAGTGCTTCATGGCCACACGTGGGCTAGCGGCTGCAGTAAACATCACAGCTCAAGAGAAAGAATAGTGACTATTTAACTGATGTGAAAATGCTGGTCAGATAATTCCCTTGACTTAGGGTGGAAGCTGGGCTTTTGTGGAAAGTTGTCTCAAGGGGTCTATTAAATATCATATTGCTAAGGGGAAGCTGGGACAAAGTGAGAGAGTATCACTGACATATATACGCTACCAAATGTAAAATGGTTGGCTAGTGGGAAGCTGCTGCATAGCACAGGGAGATCAGCTCAATGCTTTGTGACCACCTAGACGGGTGGGATAGGGAGGATGGGAGGGAGGAGATATGGGGATATATGTATAGTTATAGCTGATTCACTTTGTTGTACAACAGAAATGAACACAACATTGTAAAGCAATTATACTCCAATAAAGATATAAAAAAATCAAATTGCTTAGTTCTCCAACTTTGGGGAATCTCTTTTACAGATATCTATTAGGCATGGATATATGTACAAGGATGCTTGCTACAGCTCTATTTGCAACAGCAAAAACCAAAACCGGAAACACCCTGACTAGTCATGGGGGTGACGTGAGGGGGAATGGCATAGCCACCGTGTGAAATATTATACAGCCATGAAAAAGCACCGTAGGTTAGACCTAGATACTGTGCTTGAGGGAGAGAGGATCCCACTGATGTAGGGCAAAATCCCTCTATTTGTATAAATGTTGATATGTGTGCATATGTTTAAGTGAGAAAGGCTTAGAAGGACACACCCAGCTGTTAACCCTGGAGTCGGTGGAATAGGAAAAAGCAGATTGTTTACTTTGTCTTTATACACATCTGGTTGTTTGATTCCTAGAACAAGCAAGAATTACTTTATAGACTACCCATAATGTTTTCTAAAAAATCCCCCTATTTTGTCAAACCCTGCCCCTGGGTCCTAGGGCAGAACAGGCAACTTCTCTACCACTATTCCCGGCGCTTCGTGGGAGCTGTTAGTTTTTAGAAACAGGGTGAACTGGGTGAGGGCACAAGGCGACAAAACAAAAGATAAAAAACGTCGGTTCAAAATGAGGCATCAAATGGACTGGGCAGGAGGAAGAACCGTCACCAGAAACTTCAGAACATTCCCATCTGACAAATGAACCTATCTATGAAACAGAAACAGAATCACGGACACAGAGGACAGACTGGCGGTTGCCAAGGGAGAGGGGGTTGAGGGAGGAAGGGAGTGAGAGGTGGGGGTCAGCAGATGTAAGCTATCTATTATGTATAGAATGGATAAACAACAAGGTCCTACTGTACAGCACAGAGAACTATATTCAATATCCTATGATAAACCATAATGGAAAAATATATATATAAAAAAGAATGTATATATATGTATAACTGAATCACTTTGCTGTACAGCAATAATTAACACAACATTGTAAATCAACTATACGTCAATAAAAAAAACCGTAGAATCGACTTTTACGTTAAAAAATAAAAAGAACATTCCCATCTGGCTTGATCTGTGGATATCTGATGTGAACGCCGTTTGAATTTGCAAAACCCACAAGTAAGGGGGTTGTAACTTAATTTACAAAGGGTTCTTGATTGCAGAATATCTAGGGGTGGGACCCAAATGTTTGCATTTTTTAATTGAAGTATAGTTGATTTACAGTTGCTTTACAGTGTTTCAGGTGTACAGCAAAGTGATTCAGTTATACATACATACATACACATATTATTTTTCAGATTCTTTTCCATTATAGGTTATCATAAGATATTGAATATAGTTCCCTATGCTATACGTAGGTCCTTGATTATCTATTTTATATATAGTAGTGTGTATCTGCTAAGCCCAAATTCCCAATTTATCCCTCCCCACCACTTTCCCCTTTGGTAACCATAAGTTTGTTTTCTATGTCTGCGAGGCTATAACTGTTTTGTAAATAAGTTCATTTGTATCATTTTAAAGATTCCCCATGTAAGTGATATCATATGGTGTTTGTCTTTCTCTGGCTGACTGTGCCCCTCTGTTCCAGTTGAACTCTCAGCCAATGTGCACCAACCCAGGCAGCCCTTTTCAAAATGGAAGAACTGAAATAATTATGGAAAGCATCCTATTTTATTTTAATTTTCCCCTTCCCAAAATTTCCTCTCTTTCTCCAATCAGGTATAATGCCTAATAAGTACCAGTCCGTGCCACTTGCATCTCTGTAATGGAGCTGAAAAGCTTTCGAAGGAAAAAAAAAAACCACTCCCTTGTTAGAAAAAGGGTGATGGGGAAAATCCACCACTTGCCTGGGTAGAAGGAGGTCTCTGTAAGCAGCCTGAGCGCACGCTAGGGCAGGGACACCAGCCACAAGAGGGGCTGGGGGACCAGCATGTGCAATCACGGAGGTATTTTTCCTCCAAGTGCCTCCCAAAAGAAGACAAAAACAAGATAAAAATAGCTTCCATTTCTCCCCTAATTTGTAGTTTTCTGGTGTTAGCAAGGCTTATAAGACACATGCTCCCAATTAGCTGCTCTTCTTAATTTAAATGCTTCATAAATTATCTCCTGCGCGTGTGGATTATCACTTCATAATGCGAGTTAGCATTTAAATAAATAGCTGTGGTGTAGAAAATTAGAGAGGTTTACTTCTGAGGCGCTGGCATAATGAAGGAAAATACCATGGTGGCTGAATAGGGGCAGGGGGAGGACGTGAAAGGACATATAGGCGTATCCGTGTTTCCCGGAAAATGAGAGTTATTTGCAAAGTCCGTTTACCCGTTGCCGGCGTCGACATTCTCTTGTATGAGGGTATTTCATTGGCTCCATCCTTTTTTTAAAACTTTTGATTTTGAAATAATTGTAGACTCATACGAAGTTGCAAAAACAGTACAGAGATGTCCCTAGTGCCCTTCACCCAGCTTCCCCCAGTGGTGACATCTTAAATAACTAATGAAATATCACCACCGGGAAATTGACGCTGGTTCCATCCACAGGCCTTATTCAAATTCCACCAGTTGCTCCATCTTTTTTTTTTTTTTTTTTTTGGCCGCGCTGTACAGCATGTGGGATCTTAGTTTCCCAACCAGGGATTGAACTTGTGCCCCCTGCAGTGGAAGCACTGGAAGTGCAGAGTCTTAACCATTGGACCGCCAAGTCCCAGCCATCATTTTTTTTAAAAGCGGGCATTTCAAAGGCAGCTCAATGTGCAGTCCTTACGGTGATAACCGCTATCCTTTGGCGAGCACTTGCTAAGTGCTAAGCCTAATTCTGAGGCTTTGCAGTCAGTATCTTACCCAGTCATTACAGCGGCCCTAGGAGGTAAGGTCTTTTGTTATCCCCATTTTACAGATGAGGGAGCTGAGGTTCAGTGAGGATGCCCCTTATTCCCGGCCCCAAGCTGGTTAGCAATGGAGGTGGGATTAGAACCCAGGTCAAAATGATTGCAGAGCCCAAATGCCGACCCTCCCTTGGCACCTGGGTGGCGGCCACGGTGATGGGAGGGAGTGGAGCCCAGTTCCTTCCACCTCCGTGTTCTCTCTGCTTGATGTGTGCTGCCTCCCGGAAAGCAAAACCCTGACATCTGGCTGCTTATTCCTTCTTAAGAAAGAAACTTGGGCCATTTCCCAAGGAACTCAAATGCTTTGAGTGTTTGGTGAATGACCGTGGACATACAAGTAGGGTCGTAGGTGGTCTAATGGTCATGGGCTCTGGGCACTTTTGGCTTCATAAGCCCATTTTTTAAAAATCAAAAATTATATTTTACAAATAGGTACGTTTACTTTTTTCTTCTGCTTGGAAAAGAAATCAAAGTCCCATGAGCCCTGATCGCTGTGCCCCAGGACCTGATGAGTGAGTCAGCCTTGCATGTAAGACTCAGAGTTTCCAGGAAGCAGTTAACAGCACCTTCATGGGTTAGGAAAGTCATGGACCTTGAAGGATTTGGCCTTGGTGACTGTCACCCAAAACCCACCAAGAAATAATGCTGGACAACAGGCAGAATTTGGGGAAGTCCCATGAAATAATCTGGAGGTATGGCTACAAACCCAGCTCCCTGGAACTCTGGGGCAGGTAACAGAGCCCCAGAGCAGAAACTGCAGGGTCATTGGGAGTGTTCTGCCTGCCCAAAGTGTTCTCTGCCCCCTGAAGTGAGGCCCGCTCTCTTCTTTCTATCATTTTATGGGCCCCAAGTCAACGGCCACGCCCTCAAGTCCTGCACAGCTTTTTAATTTTTTTGGCCGCACTGCGAAGCTTGCAGGATCTTAGTTCCCCAACCAGGGACTGAACCCAGGCCCTCGGCAGTGAAAGCACAGAGTCCTAACCACTGGACCCCCAGGGAATTCCCAAGTCCTGCATAGACTTCTTTTTTATTTTTTTTGCTTTGTTTTTTAACTCCTTATTATTTGACCATATCTTATTTTTTTTAACATCTTTATTGGAGTATAATTGCTTTACAATGGTGTGTTAGTTTCTGCTGTATAACAAAGTGAATCAGCTATACATATACATATATCCCCACATCTCCTCCCTCTTGTGTCTCCCTCCCACCATCCCTATTCCACCCCTCTAGGTGGTCACAAAGCACCGAGCTGATCTCCCTGCCTGCACAGACTTCTAAAGTCACTTCTTGGAGTCTCATGTTTCTTCCACTTTGGGATATTTTTACATTGTGCTATAAACATAATCAGGAAGGTTGGTGATGGGAGACCCAGCCAGCCCCAGATTAGAGCTAACACAGCTATAATGGGCTTTTTTTGTTTTTTTTTGCAGGAGCATTCTGTTTTAAGGGAGTATCATTTTTACTTGAAAGATACGTTGCAATGGACTGAATGTTTATGCCCCCCTCCCCAACTCATATGTTGAAACCTAATCCCCAAGATGATAGTATTAGGAGGTGGGGCCTTTGGGAGGTGATTAGATGATGAGGGAGGAGCCCTCACGAGTGGGATTAGTGCCCTTGTACAAGGGACCCCAGAGAGCTCCCTCGTCCCTTCCGTCATATGAGGACACAGAAAGAAGTTGGCCTTCTGAAACAAGAAACGTGTTCTCACCAGACATGGAATCTGCCAGTGCCTTGATCTTGGACTTCCCAGCCTCCAGAACTGTGAGAAATAGATGTCTGTTGTTTAAGCCATGCAAGCGATGGCATTCTGTCATAGCAGCCCAAATGGACTATGACATATGTGGACCCCAGTCACTTGATAATGTGCCAGGGGGTCATTGCTCAAGTCAGAATGATTTCTGATGAGGATGACAACAGCCTTTGGCCCTCCTCTGAGGATGAACTGGAATTCCTACCTGGCTAGGGCCACCAGATTAGAATCTAGGATGTCCAGTTAAGTTTGAATTTCAGGTAACCAACGAATAATAAGAATGCCCTGTGCAATAATAAGTATGCCCCATGAAATATTTGGGACATACGTATACCAAAAAAGTTACTCATTGTTTATCTGAAATTTGAATTTAACTGGGTATCCTGTGTTTTTTATTTGCTGAATCTGGCAGTGGAGCCCAGCCCCTGAGCAGACCCCTTTCATGGCTCCTATGACCTGTCCCAGACCACCTGTTCCCTTCTTTCTGTCCCCCAGGAAATTACAAGTTTTCTTTGTGGTGGGGTGAGGGCAAGAATTTTGTGTCTTATTTAGCATCACCGGCAGTGAGCAATGTGCCTGGCACTACATACTGTCTGCAAATATATGTTGAGTGGTAACCTCACCCAGGGAGGTGTCTGTGATGAGATGGACCAGTTACTTAGAAAGTTATTTGCAATACTCTTTTTTTTTTTTTTTTTTTTTGTGGTACGCGGGCCTCTCACTGTTGTGGCCTCTCCCGTTGCGGAGCACAGACTCCAGACGCACAGGCTCAGCGGCCATGGCTCACGGGCCCAGCCGCTCCGCGGCATGTGGGATCTTCCCGGACCGGGGCATGAACTCGTGTCCCCTGCATTGGCAGGCGGACTCTCAACCACTACGCCACCAGGGAAGCCCCTGAAATACTCTTTACTGTAGAATGAAACCACCAAGCTGCAGCGTGGGTACCAAAGTGACCAGCCCTGGGCACCAATGTGACCAGCTCTGGGCGTCCTTACACCTGTTAGGTATGTAACAAAAATGGCCCCTTTTACTGAGTGTTTGGGAATCACAGGCACTGGGCAAAGTACTGGATGGAACCACATCAAAATGCCAGTGTTCTTCCGGTTTGGACCCACAAAGCCAGCCATTTGGGGGTTCTTCCTTGATGGGCATCATCTTCTCTGATTCTCATAACAACCCTTGGAGGCAGTTACGACTTGGCATCTCCTCTTTACACGTGGGGAGACTGAGGCAGACGGGGGTGAAGTCACTTGTTCAAGGTCGTTCTGCTGGTAACAGAGCTTGGGTTTCAGCCCAGGTAGCTAATCACGGCTCCCAAACCTGCCCATTGAACCACCAAACTGTATGCCCACGGGGATAACTTCCTGTATCCAGAGAGGGCTACTGCAGGCTAAACTAGATGTGTGAAAACCAAACAATCCATGGACGTGTCCCAGGAGCCTTCCCTGGCGCTGGTGCACGGGTCCTAGTCGTGACGGGAGCTGGCACTGACCTTCTCGGATCTCTGGATCTGGACATCCTATTGATCACATCCACTCCTTCTCTGACAAACCCTAGTCTCTATCTCCTGCTCTGGAGACATGGCCGGGGTGCCCTGCGTGTGTCAAAAACTCTGTTGTAGAACTGGGATTTGTCTCTTGTAAGGAGCTGCATTTATAAAAATCTTGCTTGCTTCCAAACAAAGTTTAACGTGCATTTTAAGATCGGTATCTTTTATTTAAGTAGGGGGTACGTGTGGTCCAGTGGAAGCTTTCCCCTGGACGACTGTGCTTTTCCTGGTCCCTGTTGGACAGTCAAACACTTAGGAAGGCCTTGTGCATTCATTCATTCATTCATTCACCCATTCTTCCATTCACTTAGACATGAAAATTACTGAAATATGACTCTGACTCCATTCATCCCAGGATGAAGCATGACTCCAGTGACATGGGATAAGTGTGGGGTTCACAGTGCATGAGGACACTGCTGGTTCCTATCACTCAAGGATGCCAGGGATCAAAGACCACCCTTGGAATGTTCTAAGCCCTTCGAAGCTCTTAACAAAGGGGCTTCTGAGAAAGTTCAGCCATTAGAACCAGAGGGAAGCCCACAGAGGAAACTGCCAGGGATGCGTATCAGGCGAAACACGAGTAGGGTTGTGGCAGCAGCTTTCTGTGCAGAGAACCTGTAGGGCATCACCGGGTTAGTGAAGCATGGGCGTGCAGGGATAAAGGATGGAAGCAGACAAAATGCATCCCCATCCCAGGGCAGGTTGGTAGGGGTATTCGAAATGCCCAGGGAAGTTTTGTCTGAAATAGTCAAAATTACATCTGACTACTTAAGCCTTTCCAACCGATCTGCTAATCATATTTCTTCAAATTTTATATCCCTGACCCTTGTAAAAGGATTGCATTGAAGACATGTTTTAAGCTGCATTTTAATAAGTCAATAAGAAAGCTCAAAATTATTTAAAGCTTCTTAAAGGGGATTATGTTTGATTTCTAAGGGGAATTCTGGGGTGTAGAATGGTAAAGATGCTTCATCCTTCTCTGATGGTTTTACATTTAGAAAGCACATCATTTTAGACAAAAACTTTTAACTATTTTATTGTTGGAAAGGGGGCAATTCAGTACAAGAAGACTTTTGCCACTGGCTGGCCGCATTAAGTGAGCTTGAGGTCTTCAGCAGGGGAAGGAATTGCATTTTGAGCTTTCGAGAAAATATTGGGATCCTCCTTTGCAGTTTGTTCCCTGGCCTTTAAAAATCAGAGTTTTCTGGGAATTCCCTGGTGGTCCAGTGGCTGACACTCCATGCTTGCACTGCGGGGGGCCCAGGTTCAATTCCTGGTCAGGGAACTAAGATCACTAGAAAGCCTCGTGGCATGGCCACAAAAAAAAAAAATCAGACTTTTCTGATATTCTGAAAAGGAAAGTCAGATTCTCCAGGTATCTGAGAGAGCCCAGCCTGGCTGTCATGTGTCGCGGGGAATAGAAAATTCTAGGCCAGGGTGTACAGTTAATTTTTGCTCTAAGGTTGGTCTACAGTGGGAACATCACGGGCCCCCAGGCTGGTTTCAGTCTCCCTGCTGAGGGGATGCTGGCGGGGGTGGACGAGGCCCACGTTGGGGCTGAGCAGATAATCCTCTGAACTTCCTCAGTACTGGCCGGTCACGGGGGAAATTCAGGGGAGTTGGGCAAAAGGCGAAAGGATAGTTTAGGAGCAGGAAAAATACAGAAGCCATGTGAGATTCGGCTGGCAGCTCTCTCTACATTGACTCATCTTTGGAGATACTTGCGAGGGAAGAGCTCAAACGTCTCACCTTGGCACTGAGTCAGAGGGTCCTGACAGCTGCCCTGTTGGTTTAGATCTTGTCACTTCCACCCGGAGTGCAGAGCCAGACTCCTGGGGACCCCCACCAGCTGCCCTCCCTTGTGGTCTCTGCTGTACTCACCACCTGTCGGACTCTCCTAAACAGCGGTACTGATCACCCCACCCGCCCTTGACTCACAACCATCCATTACTCCCTAAAGAAGACAGCCTGGCCCCCATACTCATCTTTCCCCTGGGTGGCTGGACCATTTTCTGCTGACGTTGTTTCTTTTATTTTTTTCAATTAATTTTTATTGGAGTATAGTTGATTTCCAATGTTGTGTTAGTTACAGGTGTACAGCAACGTGAATCAGTTATACATATACATATACCCACTCTTTTTTAGATTCTTTTCCCGTATAGGTCGTTACAGAGTATTGAGTAGAGTTCCCTGTGCTATACAGCAGGTCCTTATTAGTTATCTATTTTATATATAACAGTGTGTACATGTCATCCCAATCTCCCAATTTATCCCTCCCCCTCCCCTTCCCCCCTGGTAACCATGTTTGTTTTCTACATCTGTGACTCTATTTCTGTTTTGTAGATAAGTTCATTTGTACCATTTTTTTTTAGGTTCCACATATAAGTGATTACTGGGTGAAGTAAGTCAGACAAAGGCAAATATCATATATCGCTTATATGTGCTCTTGTTTCTGTTCGTGCTTTTGTGCCATCTTGGCACACGTTGTGAAAAGCTGCCCTGTATCTCTCTGTCCAACGTTCCAAGTCCTTCTCCAACGCTGCCCTTTCCAAGAGGTCTGCCCCGAGCCTGGCGGTCAGAGGAGCCTGCTCCCTCCTGGGAATCCCCATGGCTGTTATACTTCCCTTATGACACTCCTGCCAATCTCCTCTGTGCCCAGGGATTCTGCATCTGTCTTTTCCTCTGCTTGGTCCCAGGGGTCGCCAGGAACGCCACTCACGTGTCACTGCCAGAAAAATCCTACTCACCCCTCACCTGCTACGTCACAGACCAAGTGATCTGAGAAATCTTCCCCAAACGACCTCCCCTGGGGGAGAGAGTGGTGAGCTTCTTTCAGCTTCTGGGCCCCCAGAACTTGGCTTATCTATCTGGTCAAGCGCTGGCGTCTGATCTCCTGTCTCCTCATGAGCTGTAGTCAGGGACTCATACATGAGGTCAGTTCCATGAGATGGGGTCTGGCTCATCCTTTTTTATTTTTTTAATTGAAGTATAGTTGATTTACAATGTTGTGTTAATTTCTGCTGTACAGCAAAGTGATTCATATATATATATTTTTTTAAATATTCTTTTCCATTATGGTTTATTATAAGATATTGAATATAGTTCCTTGTGCTCTACAGTAAGACCTTGTTGTTTATCCATTCTATATATAAAAAGCTTACATCTGCTGACCCCAACCTCCCACTCCATCCCTCCCCAAACCCCCCCAAACCCCCTCTCTTGGCAACCACAAGTCTGTTCTCTATGTCTGTGAGTCTGTTTCTGTTTTGTAGATAGGTTCATTTGTGTCATATTTTAGATTCCACATATAACTGATGTCATATGGCATTTGTCTTTCTCTTTCTGACTTACTTCACTTAGTATGATAATCTCTAGGTCCATTCATGTTGCTGCAAATGGCATTATTTCATTCTTTTTTATGGCTGAGTAATATTCCATTGTATATACGTACCACATCTTCTTTATCTATTCATCTGTTGATGAACATTTAGGTTGTTTCTATGTCTTGGCTATTGTGAATAGTGCTGCTATGAACACTGGGGTGCATGTATCTTTTCAAATTATAGTTTTGTC
This sequence comes from Globicephala melas, assembly GCF_963455315.2. NCBI lineage: Eukaryota > Metazoa > Chordata > Mammalia > Artiodactyla > Delphinidae > Globicephala > Globicephala melas. The sequence goes on along the minus strand of NC_083319.1, from coordinate 4,555,939 downwards.
TGGATATATGCCCAGGAGTGGGATTGCTGGATCATATGGTAATTTTATTTTTAGTTTTCTGAGGAACCTCCATACCATTCTCCATAGTGGCTGCACCAACTTACATTCCCACCAACAGTGTAGGAAGGTTCCCTTTTCTCCACACCCTCTCCAGCATTTGTTATTTGTAGACTTTTTAATGATGGCCATTCTGACCGGTATGAGGTGGTACCTCATTGTATCAATAGTTTTTTTTTTTTTTTTTTTTTGTATCAATAGTTTTGATTTGCATTGGGTCTGGCTCATCTTGACACCGAGGTGATTCCCATGACATGCAGTTTGCTCAAGGCTGGGCAATGATAGTGTCCCCACTGTGCTAGTCAGCGTGGATGGCTGGATGGCATTGCTGTGTCATGTCGTTAACAGGATATGTCCACAAACGATATGTCCAAGTCCTAACCCCCGGTGCGGGTGAATGTGACCTTATTTGGAAATAGGGTTTTTGCAGATGTAATCAATTTAAGGATCTCAAGATGATACCCTAGTGGATTTAGGGTGAACCCCAAATCCAATAACTGGTGTCCTTATAAGAAAAAGAAAAGAGAGGTTTGAGACACAGACATAGGGGTGAGAGGCCAGGTGAAAATGGATGCAGAGATTAGAGTGATACACCCACAAGCCAAGGAATGCAAGGCTTGCCAACAGCCCCCTAGAGCTGGGAGAGAGGCATGGAACACATCCTCCCTGAGAGCTTCCAGAAGGAACCAACCCTGCTGACATCTTGATTTTGGACTTCCGGCTTCCAGGACTGAGCAAAAGCAAACTTTTGCTGTTTTTAAGTCACCAAGTTTGTAGCTATTTGTTGTGGCAGCCACAGGAAACTAATACAGAGGAGATGTTCAGCGCAAGAGAGAGGACTTCCTGACCTGTCTGTGCTGTGACACTGACTTCCTCAGGCCTCGGGCAGCTGGAGCCATGAACAGGCTCTTGCATTTACCTCGGTGCCTCCTATCAAGCTGATGGTTTTCTCTGTGCTCCAGGATAGTAAAAAGGCTGTAGGAGATCATACAGGCACCAGCCAGGGGGGCCCAGAGTCAGGTACCCCTGGTCTCCCAGTCCTGCCTCTGGCAATTAGCTGGGTGACCCTGGACATGCAGGTAGCCTTGCTGAGCATTAATCTGTAAAACTGGGATAAGAGGAGCCCTGCTTCATAGGTTACGATGAGAATTCATTCATTCATTCACCATTCAACAAAGATTTATTGAATCCCTACTATGTGCCAAGAATTATTCTAGGCACTGGAGACAGAGCAGTGAACAACATAACAAAAAAACGATCCCTACCCCATGAAGCTCACATGTTAGGGAGGAGAGAAAGATGATGATCAAAATTCAGCAGAAAAACACAGAGGTGGTGATAAGTGCTTTGCAGAAGCACAAAGCAAGCGAGGGGATGAGGAGAGGCTGGGTGCAGTTTAAATAAAAGGTCAGGTCAGGAAGAGTCAAGGGGTCAATGGGTGTCAAACACTGAGCCCTGACTAAGACAGCAGGCACATAGGAATTGCTCAACACATAGTAGCTGTTTGTACTTGTCCTATCAGCTCAGGCTGCTATAACAAATTGTCTCAGACTGGGAGGCTTAAACGACATTTATTTCTTGCAGTTCTGGGGCCCTGCAGGGTTGGGTTCTTGGTTTACAGACAGCCAACTCTCTGGCCTCTTCTTATAAGGGCACTAATCCCATTCGTGAGGGCTCCACCCTCATGACCTCATCACCTTCCAAAGGCCCCACCTCCTAACACCATCACACTGGGGATTAAGTTGCAATGTAACGGATTTGTGGGAGAGAACATAAATATTCAGCCCATAATGATACTCAGGACCAGGACTGGAAGGAGTTCCTGCTCTCCCTTTGCTATTTCTAGCTGCAGGATGCTCTGTGCATCCTTCTGCCCCTCAGTCATTTCAGGACCCTCCTCCTGGCTCCCTCTCTTGGGCATTCTGAAGGCCAACACAGGCATGGGGTGGAGTGAGGAGAGGACGGCTGAACTCACCAGGCTGCAGACTCAGACGGGCAGCCTGGGAGCGGGCACGCTGGGTCAGAGCCAGTGGGCGTAAAGGAGGGGTCGCTGTGATGGCTGAGCCAGGGGTGGGGGAGCTGCCACAGCCACCTGCTCCTTCATGCATCCAGTTGTTCCCGCTGGGAATATGAAAAAGCCCCAAAATTTGCAATTTCTTTGAAAACAAAGAGAGCTAAGCGGGGAGGCCCGTAGAGTTAGTGTGAGGAAAGGGGATTTGTTTTCTCCCTTTTCATCTACCCAACCTAACCAGTCTCACAGCTTTGCTGCTTCCACTGGGGCAGCTGGGAAGATGGGTATCAGCCAATGTACAGTAAAGGGTTAACTCAGCAGGTCTGCATTGTCCACACGCTGCACATTCTGAGAAAGGGCTGGCCTTGGCTTCTGGGAGGTAAACCTCTGACCTCTAAGCCTTGGGAATGTCCTGCCTGATTAGAGTGTCTAGTTTCCCTGGGGGTCTAGGCCATGCCAGTTGGCCCATACTAACAATGCGATTGATGGCAGGGATGCGGGGGAGCAGGTGTGGGTTGGGCCACATAGTATCAGCTCAGCCTCTGGAGGGGCTGGAGACTAAGGTCAACCACATGAGGGATCAGCCACATCTATGCGACCAACTCCCAGTAAAACCAGGGACACCAGGCTCGGGTGAGCTTCCCGGGTTGGCAATATCCTGTGCATATTGTCACACGTCCCTGACATCAGAAGTAGACCCTCTCCACTGGGAGAGGACAGCTGGTCTCTCCTGGACCCTGCCTCAGGCACCTCTTCCCCTTACTGATTTTAGTCTAGATCCTTCTGCTGTAATACACCACAGCCATGAGTATAGTGTCTTTTATGAGTTCTGTGGGTCCTTCTGGTGAATTGTCGAACCTGAAGATGACCTTGTGAACCCATGAATGCCACCCAAGCATTTGGCCTCTGCTTATCCCTGAAGTCTGTATATGAGACTGAGGGGCTTGTGCCAGCATCTCCGTGTGGGGGGCAAGATGTGTGTTGCAATCCTCTGTGGGCCAAAGAGAACCCACCCGGTCAGATGATTGAGCCTGTGATCGGCTGAAGAGGTGGGCACTCCAGCCTCAAGCCTTCAGACAGACAGCAGCCAGGGAAACGCAGGCGGATATCTGGTCTACCTCACAGGTTGCGCCGCAGGGTCAGTTTTCCCCCAGTTGCTCTGTCAGTGCCGACGGCACTGGGTGTGTGTTCAACCCTCCAGACTTCAGAAGGTGCACCCTCAGAGAACAGCAGTGGATTCCTCTATAAGCAAAACCCCATTGGCCTTTATTACTTTGAGCAAAGTAAAATTTGCTCCTGAATAAGCAAGAGCTCCCTGACAGCTCTGTCGATGCGAGGTGTCCTATTTGAAAAGATATGAGAGGCAAGGGACAAGAAATGGGAGGCTCCTCCAAGGCAGGTGGGGCCTGGCAAGGGGTCGAGGTGACAACGAGAGGACTACTAATCTAATGAAGAAGAGGGCTGGGCCCTTTAAGACCAAAGTGATGGAGTTCATTTGCATTTAGATCTCCTCAGCTCCCTCTTTCCATCTAAAGACAAATCCTCACAAAAGGCTGCTTAATTAGACCAAATTAGATTTCCGGTCAGCAGCTTGTCATTCATTACAAAATGCTGTTCTTTTCCATTTTGGTAATTATGGGCTAGTCTATACCAGTTTGTAAGCATTCACTCCAGCCGTTGAGTATGACTAGTATTCCTGATTTTGTGCAGAGGAGAGGAAGATTATTCAGTTGCACCAAATGTGTCTATTTTATAAGTTGAATAGACCATCATCACTGGAGTCTTTTACAATAGTGGATATTCTCACTCTTAATTCTTTAATGATTAATTGGAGGAGCAGCACAGAGCTTGTTAATCTCCAAGACTAAAAGCTAAGTACAAACAGACTTCACATGTAGCAATTACGCCATATATTTAAAATCTTTACCTGAGTTATGCAGCCCTATTCCATCTGAGAAGCCGCCCATGAAATCATGCATAGCACAGCCCCTCGTCCCGAGCCCTTAGTATTGCTCAGCTGTCTTTTGCACCGAACGTCTCTGGGGGAGCTCAGACCTTCTCTCCCATGGTTCATTCCCCCCTGCCAACCACGGAGCCTTGGTATTTCCCGTTTTCAGTTGTATGTAGACAAGGGTGGGTGGGTGTACAGGAGGGCCTTGGAGGACAGGGCTTGGTTTGGCCGATCCAAGGTCTTCATCATCCCATTCTCCAAATCCTTTCCATCCATTGTACACGGTGCAGCTCAGCATCTAGAGGATCTCCTACAAACCCGGGAAGAGGCCTCAAAGTGGCTGGGGGGTTGTGCCGGAGAAGCCATGGATGGAGTTCCATCCCAGGGCAGCACAGTTGGCTTTGCTTTGGTCATTCTGGTTGAGTGCAGGTGGGCAGGTCACCAGGCTCAGATGCTGCTGATGGAGGTGGCACAGGTAGCATCAACTCTCTCTAATAATAATCACCACCCAATCCTACCACAGATATTTCGTGAGGCCTGTTATGCGCGGGGCACTGAATGGTCTCTCCTCTCACCAGGCCTGTGAACTGGGTGGTGGTTGACGGATGAGCTGACAAATGGGAGAGCTGACACTGACACCCAGACCAGGCCGACCATGACCCTAAAGCTTTCCCACTGTGCTGCTCTGCGTCCTTGAACCAAAGACTCGGATGACCTGGATCCAACTCACGTGGATCCAGACATGCTCCAGAAAAAGAATGGCAGAGCCGGAGGGGCCCAGAGATCAACTAGCTCTGCTCCCTCATTTTACAGACGGGAACACCGAGGCCAGAGAAGAGGAGAGGGAGCCTCCTCCAGGCTGCCCTCCTGGATTGATCCTCCCCTTTAGCCTCCCATCTCCCAACCCTCCTGGTTGCTGCCCACCTGTCATAGTCACAAGGCAGGAAACTGTCAGTTCTGCTGCTCCCACTGAGTCCAGAAACTCCTACCTTCCTGTGGGCTCAGAGCAGACCAGGCTGGCCTTTTCCACTTTTTGCCCTCGTAGCTCAACTTCCTGGAGAGTTTAGCCCCAACAAGCAGATTTTCAGCCCATTTTGCGTACCCCTTAATATTACACTGGCATCTGGCCATTGATAAGATACAGCCCCGTGGTCATAAGACCCCCAAGCCACTGCTGACCTTTGAGATCTCAGATGCAGAGACTCTCTGGCCTGCTCTGAGCAGCATCACCTGGGTGCCTGAGCCCCTCTCTGGTCCCCCTCTCCCCAGAGTTCCCCTGCCCTCCTCCCCTTCTGGATGGTGGCCCCCTTGCCCATAAGCCCCCGGACAGTCTCACAAGCCCTCTTCCCTCTTACACTCCTGTCCAAGTGCCACCAACAGAGCTCGTGGTTAATGCCTCCCACGGTCATGTCTTTTTCCTCCCTCCGCAGCTAGATTATCATCCGTCTCTGAAAGCTCCAAGGTACCAAGCACAGTGTACTTTGCCCCGTACGTGGCTGCCGCCACCTCTGCCATATAAAAGAAGCATTGCTTAAGGCCCGGCCTCACTGTCCTATAAAACGGCAACCCAGAACCCACCAGGAGACAACCCCGAGGCTGCAGAGACAGGGGAGAGGTAGGACCCTGTTCTGCAGCGGCCCAGCTTTGTGCTGGAATCCGCAGCCGTCCTTATCAACCGGCTTCATTTGAGAGCCCCTTCCTCCCCTCCTGCGATCTGCTGTGCTAACAGGTCAGCTGCCACTTTGTGTTAAACTCCTTCTCACTTATTACAATACCAGTTTTTTATTGACATGGAAATAAAACTTACAATCAATGAGATATTATGAAATATACATCAAAACAAAAGTCACTAGAGCTGGCGTTTTCATCTGTTCTCGGGAAGGAACAAGGGTTTATCGGGGTGAAAAAACACTGAACATTTTTCTTCCCTACTACATGATGCGATTTTCAATGAATCTATAAAGAAAATGAAAACGTAAATAGAGTAACCAAACAGAATGAACCCTGCAGCTGTCAAAACTTAAAACAGTTCCATTTTCCTTTGATTTCTGTTTTAAGTTTTGAAATGTACATAGATCGTTCTCTGATTTTTCTCTTTCTTTTTTTTCTTTTTGGTAGGGAGCCGCTTTCTTAAATCTGACCCCTCTATGGCCACTGGCTTTGAGCCTTGGTAGCTGAACTGACCGAATGACCAAATGAATCCGCCATTTATGTCTTATGCCATCAGCCCTACCTCTGTGGAGGGGGCCTCTTATTCTATTCCTTCTCCACGGTCTGGAAACGCACCCCTTCCCTTGTTGGTGCCACACGGGAGAAGGAGGGCAAAGGAGGAGCCCTTCCCAGCTGGTGGGCACCTGCTGCGTGCTCGACACCTCACCTCGGTCATCTCTTCTAAATCTTGTCATTACACCCTGGGGTGGGGTTGGTTATCGCCATTTCACGAATCAAGAGGAACTGAGACTCAGAGAGGTGAGGAAGGATCAGAGCCTGGATTCTGTTCCCATCTGTCTACACCGGGTGGAAGCGGAGAGGACCTCTGAGACGGCCTACTTGAGTGATTTCATAGTTTTCTTAAAATCGAAGAACGCTTTCTTCCAAAGAAGTCTGACACGGAGACCCCCATAAATAAAGGGTGTCTCCCAGCGGCCGTCTGGCCGACTCAGGATGCGGGCTTTGTGTTCCGGGAGGCTGTCCTTTGCATCCACCTGAGGTTCTCTGAGCTCCACTCTGATCTCCTCCATGGTCCCGGGGACAGGAAACGCAGGGCCTAGGGAGGAGAGGAGAAACCGGCCGTGAGCATCCAGGTCTCTGGACCCGCAGGCCAGGGCTTCTTCTCCCCCTTCCCCCAACAGCAGCCTTCCAGAAGTGAGGCCACACCACACAAAGGAGGGACAGAATGGGAAACGGAGTCCATCCGGTTTCACTGGTCCTCGGGTTTCAAACAAATATTCGTGAAGCTCTAAGACGCCTCTAAAAGACACCTGCACCAGCTTCTGCCGTACGGACCATCAGAGCAACACGATCGGGGCGGGAAATGGTCCCGCAGCCCCGCAATCCACCTCCACCGGGTCTCATCTCCTTGAAGCTGAGCAACGTCTTCCAACCACGTTGTCCCAAGCGAGACAGCAGCCACTTCATTTGCATTTCTTTCCTCTCCCATCCCGAAGAGAGAGAGAGGAGTTTCCTAAATTGCTCGGATGGGAGGCATGGCATACCTCTCCTGTGGACGTATTCATTTTTCTTTTTATTGAGGCAAAATTTACATAAAATTAACTATTAAACTTTTTTTTTTTTTTTTGCAGTACGCGGGCCTCTCAGTGTTGTGGCCTCTCCCAGGCTCAGCGGCCATGGCTCATGGGCCCAGCTGCTCCGCGGCATGTGGGATCTTCCCAGACCAGGGCACAAACCCGCGTCCCCTGCATCGGCAGGCGGACTCTCAACCACTGCGCCACCAGGGAAGCCCTCAACTGTTAGCCATTGTTTCAATGTATGTTTCGGTGGCATTTAGCACCTCTACAATGCTGTGCACTCACCCTCTCTATTTCATTCCAAGACATGCTCATCACCCCAGAAGGAAATCTCGCAGCCACTAAGCAGTCGCTGCCATTCTCCCCTCCCCCCATTCCTTGGCAATCACTATCTGCTTTCTGTCTCTGTGGATTTAACTATTCTGGACATTTCATGTAAGTGGAATCACACATTATGTGGCCTCTGTCATCTGGCTTCTCTCCCTTAGCGTATGTTTTCAAGGTTCATGCATGTGTGAGGACTTCATTGCTTTTTATGGCTGACTAATATTCTACCGTATATGGATAGACCACATTTTTTCCATTAACCAGCTGCTGGACATCTGGGTGGTTTCCACCTTTTGGCCCTTGTGAAAAATGCTGCTGTAAACATGCATGTACACATATTAGTTTGAACACCAGTTTTCAGTTCCTTTGGGTTTATATCTAGGAGCAGAATTTCTGGGTCACACAGTAATTTGACGTTTAAGTTTTCGAGGAGCCATCAATTTTATAGCTAGTTCTCTGTTCACACAAATGGAGACAGAGTCGCTGATAGTTCCCCCCAGTGGACAGGCTAATGACATCCACCGGCTAGTATGACTGTTTCTCATTGAGAACTTCCCAGGCCCTCTGCTGAGAACTCCCCCTGCATCACGAAATGCTCCAACAACCCTCCGAGCTGGGTACCCCCATTCTACCTATTTTATAGGTGAGGAAACTGGGGATCAGAGGTTCAGCAGCTTGTTCAAGGTCACACAGAGTTGAGAAGCCAGAATTCCAACCTGGGCATTTGGCCCCAAACTTGTGTTTGTACACATCGAACTGTAAAGTCCCGGTAAGTTGCCAAATGATTTCTGTTTGGAGCTGGAGTGGGATGAACCGTAGGCAGGCAGCAGCCAATCTGCAATTAGCCAATAAAGCTGCTAATTATGCCCGGCTCAGACTGTTAGGAGACTGAGTCTACCTTCTTTAAGCACGCCCCAGCTGTGCGTTCCCAGAGCTGGGGGCTGGGGGCTGGGATTAAACCCCACACAGTGGGTAACGCACGAAACAGGCGAGTGACACTGAGCAAAGCATTACCCCGGTGATTTCTCTCCATCAGGGCGTTTAGCTTTATCCCTTGTGTGTTCAGAAAATGGCCAGTCTTGCCCATAACAGCTCCATTTACTGGGCATCCTCTCCGGATCCACTCTGGTGCCGAGATCATCTTGTTTACTCATCTCAGCCACAGACCTAAGATGTTGTGCTGTTTCCCCCGTTTTACAGATCAGGAACTTGGGGCCCAGATAGGTTGAGTGACTGTTTCAAGATCACGCAGGTGTAATTGACAGAGCCCATGTGGATCCTGACGTCCCAATTCGAGAGCCATACTTGTAAGAAGGAGTCCATCCTCATCACCTCCCAACAGCGGAGGTACCATCTCTTTTAGGGGCTTCTGCTGTTACCCAGGAGGAAGTTTCTGGGAGTTCCTTTCCCAGGACAGTGAGCTACCTCTTGAGAGTGGCTTGGGTCTGTTCATAATCAGGTGAGCCCTAGCCACTTTTCATTGCTTTCTTTTTTTTTGCGGTACACGAGCCTCTCACCGTTGTGGCCTCTCCCGTTGTGGAGCACAGGCTCCAGACGCGCAGGCTCAGCGGCCATGGCTCACGGGCCCAGCCGCTCCGCGGCATGTGGGATCTTCCCGGACCGGGGCACGAACCCGCGTCCCCTGCATCGGCAGGCGGACTCCCAACCACTGCGCCACCAGGGAAGCCCCCATTGCTTTTTTAAAAGAAAAAAAAAATCCAGATCATGGTGTTTGTTCCTTCCAACCTCTCATGTTTGCCTTTTTCGAAAGGCTGTGCGTTTCCCCTCATTCACCTAAACCTGCGGCTGAGTTACTGGCCCCCTGAGGCCGCGGGCTCAGGGCGAGGCATCCGCGCACTTCGCTGCCCGCTGCCTTCTCGGAGTGTAATCAAACATCAAGCTAAGTAGCAAATAAATCTCTCGATCTCATAAGCTGCACAGCGAGATCATGTAAATGCAAATGAAGGAGCGGGTTTCAAGCTGTCGAGGGGGAGGGGAGAGAACGCCGGGGCCCTGTCACCGTGACTGCCTCACGCGGCAAGGGCCATACATCAGCTGCAGTAGCGGTTCTGGCAGCACCGAGGGAGCCAGGGCTGCCCCGGGGAGGACGGAAAAGCCAGGCAGGTGGCAAAACACAGGCAGCCCTGGGTCGTGGGGACCAGGCAGGGGCCGGCCGAGTGGTGTGCCGGGCAGGCGCAGTGGGGCCCGGAGAAGTGTCTGCACTGCCTGGGGCTCCCCTTGTCCTGAGCTGGTGAGCTGGTCTAGTAATACCGACAGTGACAGCAGTAACGGAGGCCACTGGATACTGGGCTCCAATCCTTGGCCTGGGGAGGATTTACAGGTGAGGAAAGGGGACCAGACGATTCAAGTGACTTGCCCAAGGTCACACAGGAAGTGGCAGGGCGAGGTCTCAGCTCTGAGACATTAACAGGCTAGTTTCTGGTATCCTCCTGCTGGACCTGCGGCTCTCCCCTCCCCTCCCTTTCCTCCCCTGACCCAGCGGCAGCCAGCTCAGCCCCCATTATAAACTTGATGACGTAGAAGAAGAACCTTAACTTTGGCCCTTGGCAGGAGTATAGGAAATAGAAACTTTGGCTTTAACTCTGCCTTTTGACTTTTTTAATTAGAAAAGTAAAATCTCAGTACCCATCACCTGCGCCCACCCCCCCACCCTGCCCCTGCCCAAAGGCTGCACCTCCAAGGACACATCCTCACACAGTCACTTACGTTGTTATGTTTCCTTCTGGTATTTTTTCAATGAATTTTTTCTACATGGTTGTAACAATAGTGTATGTAAATTTTTGAATCCTGCTGATTTTTTTTCACTTAACGTTATTTTATATGCCTTTGATCATATATGGATGTGGTCTTCTGGTGTATGGCTTTTCAGTATCATTATGCGATGTTCAACTGCCACTCACACAATGCACATCGTTCAAAGAATCCGGCTTCTGAGACAACGCCGGAGTCCTTTGATGCATAATGCACCTTATTTCACATGATTGTTTATCTGACGTTCTCATTATGGAAATAAATAAATATCCTCTATGCTAATCGTGATCACAATTTGCATTTATATTGTGCTTTTCATTCGAGGGTCTTAAGTTGTTTTATAATAATGAACTCCCCCTCCATGAGCGAGATGGGACATGTGTTCAGTGTGCGTGCGTGGGCAGAGCCGTATACAGATATTTATTTAATAACCACCAGGCAATAACTGTGGGATTTCATGGAACTACGCTTTAATAGGATGTGAGAAAGCGCGCGGAGGCTTCTCAACTGTCGAGCAAACATACATTTAGTTTAGACTCTGGACGAGAGGGTTAAGTGAGCTACACTCTTCTGTGGCTGCCAGGAGGTGGGAGTGCTTCCTTCATGGGGCTTAGTCCTCATACATGAACACCTAAGATTGGTCTAGAGCCCAGGCATCACGCTCCCAGACAGATCTAAAACCCATCTTGGAAATGACCACCAGCTCGTTTGTCCAGAGTGAGATCCAGTTCAGACCGTCCAAGAAACCAAGCCAGTTAATTTCACCCATTTTCACCTCTTTGGTGGGAAATGGGGGCAAGTTAAGACTTTTTAAAAGTATATGAGGTGGGAAATCATTAGATCGGAGTTGCTGGGTTGGGTCACTTGTTCTGAAGTTGTCCCAGGAAAATGGGCTTTGGCGCGGCTCTGGGGATAGGGGTCCTCCTTCCTGGGTCTCAGGTGACTTTAGTGGGAAACGCCACTGGTACTTGCCTCTGGAAAGCCCCAGCGGTCCTGATGCTGGTGACGGGCTGCTCCAAGAGGACTTCCGGGCCAGGGGCTGCCTGCCCGACCCAGTTCCCACTGCAGGTTTCCAAGGCTTGTTCCTCGATGTTGGGTAGTGGAGGGAGCTGCCGTGCAGAAGGAACCCAGAGAATCCCAGGACCCCCTGGGACAGGGAGCGAGATGGTTTTAATTAGAGCTGAGAGACGGGAAATAAGGCAGCGAGGGATGACATCTTAATGAGGTTTAATGAAGCTGTCTGCTGATGGGGACAGCTGTCACCCAGAGCTGTATGCTAGCCAAGCCACTTTGTGACAGAGGAAACTCAGAAAAAGGCACAATCTGAAAGCAGCTGAGAAGGGCGGGGTGGCCAGGCTCAGAGCTGGGGTTTTTCTCCTGCGTTGGCCTCTTGATTCTAACACCTCAACAACAAGGGACTCCAGCTAGTAGGCCAGATTTGAATAGCTTCCAATATCTCACAATTCCCCTTTGTGCAAAGCTCAGGTATGCCTCTGAAAAGACCTTGAGGATGTGCACGAGGTGTCTTAGAATTCAGCCATAAGAAACAGGGAGGGCTTGCATTTGGGGGCTGAAAGGGATCCACCATCCCATCCCTTTCTGAGACTCAATTTCCCCCTGTCTCGTGGTGACCACGTGGCCTCCGTTATAGAGATGTTGTGAGGGGCCACTGTAGGTGAGCACAGAGCTATGAGGTCAGAGGGCTGGGTTTAACGCCAGCTCTTCCATTTACTACCTGGGTGCCTTTGGGCAAGTGTGAACCTCTTTAAGTTTCAGTTTTCCCAACCGTCAAGTGGGAAAACAACCTCCCAGTGAGGTTGGCAGAGTTCGGGGTGAAGCAAGAAACGCTCTCAGGACATAGTAAGTGCTCAATAAAAGTGTTTGCTAAATGAGGTCACGGGGCGTAGCAGCCTTGCACAAAGGAGGTGCCCAATTAATGTTCACTCTCTTCCTCGTTTCTTTCTTTACTTCTGTAGTAAAGAGAACAAGGTGCTTCCCAGGGATCCCTGGGCAGGGAGGGTGCTCTCAGCCTTCACATGACCCCAAAACTGTGCCATCTGCCCCAGGAACTTTGGACATTCCAGCTGAGAGCCACCTCTCATCCTATTGTGGGCTGGAGGGGCAGGCTACCCGTGGGACTCAGGTGGCCAATCAAAGCTGAGATTTGTGGCCACATCTCATCAGTTTCACAGCCAGTTTGCTTGCATCTAGAAGTTCAGGGTCAGAAGCTCCTCTGAGCACCTGTTTATCAGTCCTTAACTGGTCCCTGAGTTGCCCAGAGACGTGTAGTTTCCTCTGCCAGGCAGCTATTCTCTGTAGGCTTCTGGAAAGCCCCTCTGGACAAGCTGGGGAGGGAAGCCCAGGGTCGGTGCCGGGCCCTCCCACCTCTGGCTGGATCCTCTCTGCTGCTTCCAGGGAGCCCCTGGGAGAACCCTCAGCACTCCTGTTCTCACTGGCTGTCCCCCTGGGATCTTCCTCAGGTTGGCTCTCTCCCCAAAATGCCAATCCAAGATCTGGATCTTCTCTCCTTTCCAGCCCTGACCCAGGCATGACTCAGCTGTCCCGTGTCTAGGTCACTGAAATGACAGCTCTTCCCATAATGCACAGTCTGTACATCAAACGGCCTCCTGTCGCTGGGGCTCTCCTGGGCAGAAGGCTACTTACGTCCTCTGTGGGTGTGGAGGGCACCGTGCGAACAAGTCAGATGCACCTGTTCTGCGTGAGCAAAATCCAGTCTGCAGAGCTAAAGTCCGCGCACAGGACAAAACAATGGAGAGTCCCGGGCAGTTGCGGCTAAGCGCCAAGAGGCAGCGAAAACTGCGTGGAGTCAGATGTGGGTTCAAGTCCACCCTTGGCCACTCATTAGCTGGGAGGCTTTGGGCAAACAAGCCCCTACAGCTGTCTGGACCTCCCTTTCCCACCCGAAAACCCGTGTAGTTTCCAGGGCTGCTTTATGCGTTAGTGGTACCCTGGGGGGCAGTGAAGCGCCCCTGTGGAGCCTGGCCCGCGGTCGCCATGATTACGGTGTTGCTGTGGTCGGTGGTGGCGGCACCAGGGCGGGGTCAGTCGGCTTATCTCATCGGGCAGCTGAGCTGGTAATGGGTGAATACACTGCTCCTCTAGGGCGTTCACATGTTAACGCAGGGACTCTGAGACACACGGCCCAAACCTAAAGGATCAAACTACCAAGGGTGGAATTTCAAGCATGACGGTAATGTCAGGACTCCACCGCTCTTGTGACACGTGGCCGCCTTGCAGACGGATGCGCTCTGAGGGAGGGCGGGGGGGGGGGGCAGGACCGCGGGGTGTGAGGGGCACCCACATCAGGTCGGGAAACAGGACCAGTGCCCCCGAAGACTCCTTGTGCTGCTTGCAGCCACCGTCCCCACCCCCATGGTACCCGCCCTCCCGACTTCCGAAACCAGACATTAGTCATGCTGTGTTTGAACGTCACTGGCATGGAGCAGTGCCTGCCTTGTGTGTCCAGCTCCTTCTGTCCCACATTTGTGTGAGAACCACCCAGGTGGTTGTGTAGAGCTGTTCTCTCACTCCCGGTGCCATTGAGCAGTTCCTAACCTATTGGCATTTGGGGCCAGATGACTCTTTGTTGTTGGCAGTGGGGCCTGTCTAGTGCATTGTGGGATGTTTCGCAGCATCCCTGGCCTCCACCCACTGGAGGGAGGGTAGTACTGCCTCCTAGCTGTGACAACCAAAAACGTCTCCAGACACGGGCAAATGTCCTCGGTGGGGGCGGGGGGGGCACAATTGCCCCCGGTTGAGAACCACCCCTATAGAGTGTTCTATTGAATGAATATGTCACCATTTTTTTTTTAATCCACGTGGGATGGCTATTTGGGTAGTTTCCGGTGCTTGGCTATCACAAACTGAGCTGCTACGAGCATTCTCAGACATCCCTTTGGGTGGACTTGGGCACTCATTTCTGCTGGGTGTCCAGGAGGGAATTGTTGGGTTATCAGTAAGCATATGTTTAGCTTTCATAGATACTGCCAAATGGTTTTCCGCAGTGGTTGTACCAATTTACATTCCCACCACGAGCATGAGTGTTCCGGTTCATGTCTTTACCAATATCATCAAGTTTTTTATTTTGTACTTCTCAGAGGTTGAGCACCTTGACATATGGGTCCTGGCCACTTGGACATCCCCTTAATAAAGTGCCTATTCAAGTCTTTTGCTCGTCTTTCTATAGGATCGTCTCCCTTTTTCTTATTGATTTGTAGCAGCTCTTTATATATGATGAATAACAGCCCTTTGTCAGATATATGTATTGCAAATACCTTCTCTCATTCTATAGACTCACACATTTTTAGAGCTAGAGGCAGTCTGTGCTCTCCTATCAAACCCTCTGGTGGCCTTGGTTGTCATTACTTGTTCAGTTTGTCCTTTTAGCAAGATAAGGAATTTCATAAGGGCAGGGGGCAGTATGTGTCTGCTTTGTTCACCTTAGAACTCCTGGCACAGAGCTTGGTGCAGAGGAGATACAAAATAAATATTTGTGCAGCGAACGAATGAGCGACTTTCCCATTGGGATGACCTTTGCAGCCCAAGGCTTCAGTATTTCTGGCCGTCGTTGCTTCCTAGGCAACCCTCACTAAAAAGCGTGGAGATTGAGGCACCCGCCTGCTTCCGTGCCTCCTTCACCACCAGGCCCCGCCCAGTGGCAGCCGCTGAGTCTGTCGTTCCTCTGCGAGCTGGACTTCTGCCCACCTGCACCTGCCAGAGGGAGGCGGGGCCTCTCCCGGAGAAGTCACATTTTAATTAGCTTCCCTTGCCGTCACCTCACCGGAGAGGCCAGATCATTTTCATGAACAAATGAGGAGCCAGGGCTTTGTCTGCAGCTCAGAGTGAATCACACGGAAGGAAACTGAGATATAATTCACATACTATACAATTCACCCATTTAAAGTATAGGATCCAATGGCTTTCAGCATATACACAGGATTGTGCAACCAGCACCACAAGCAATTTTAGAACATTTTCGTTACCCCCAAAGAAGCCTTACACCCCTTAACCATCACGCCTCAGTCATTCCATTCACCTCTCCATCTCGGCCATGGGCAACCACTAATCCACTTTCTGTTTCTATGGATTTGCCATACAAGAAATTACAAGAATTACAAGAAATTCGGGACATTTCTTGTAAATGAAATCATAAAATATGTGGTCCTTTGTGACTGGCTTCTTCACTGAGCACCATTTTGTAACAGCCAGTCCAGCAAAATGCTGTAAGGGCCATTTTGTAACGGCCAGTCCAGACTGGCCATGTAACAGCCAGTCCAGGTTCTACTGCGTAATTTTGAAAGTGCCCTAAAGGTGGAGCTCAGGGCCCTATGGTGCCATAGACAAGGAAGTTTGCCTGTACTGAGGGCAACCCGGGAGGGCTTCCCAAAGGAAGTGGTTTTTAATCTCAGGCATTTATAGAACACCTGTTATGTGCCACCAGGAAAAAGAAGTCAATAGAAGCCATTAGAAGGCTGTGTAGGATCTTATATTCCAGGCAGGCTGGCCCGGCATGTGCATTCCTGGAAACTGAGAAGATCATTTCAGTTCTAAGCCCCAAATGAATAGAATGGATAGTAAGTGTTACCAGACCCAGATGAGGGAGAGGCCACAGTGAGCCCCAGGGTCCAGAGAGCTTGAAGAATAAGAACCAGCAAGGGGAGGGGCAGGCCAGGAGCAAAAGAGGCCGGGACTCCGGCAGACCCTTCAGGGGTGGGGAGTGGTCTATTATGCCTAACTCTCAGGACCACGTGGAGTACCCAGGAAGGCAAAGCTGCAGAGGTGGATGGGGTTGGAGGGTGCGGGGCCCAGACTGCCAGCCCAAGGGAGGGGTTTCCCCCAAGACAGTGATGAGCCATTATGGGTGGTCCCGCATCATCCAACTCTAAACGCCCAGGTCTCCGGGAGCCAGAGAAAAGGGGAGAGAGATTGATGGGACAAGGAGAAAGGGTGAGCCCGGAGCCACCAGACTCTCTGGACAGGCTTTGGTGAGGCCAGAGCCAGGAATGTCCTGGGAGATGTAACACCCTGCAACTGGGAGCCCACTGCCTGGGGCCCATGGGGGTGGGAGGAGCAGCTGCACCCACCCAGCTCAGTAAGGTCCATGGTCCCCAGGGGCCTGATTGTACCGGGAGCGTCACACACCTGGCTGGTATCTCTTTAGCAGGCGGATTTGAATGTGGGCTGGAGACACAGCCTGGGTTCAAATCTCAGCTCTGCCACTTCTTGTCCCATGTGGCCTCGTGCAACCTGTCTTGACCTCTCTGTGCCTCAGCTTCCCCATCTGAGACATGGGGGCAGTGATGGGCTGCCTCAAAGGGCAGCTGTGAGGACTAAGGAGGAGAGGCGTATGAAGAACCCAGTGTTGTGTCTGGAGCACAGACCTCAGCGGGTGTCCGTTGATGAAGAGCAACGATCTAAGCACCGTACAGGACAGGACCTCTGAGCTCAGGGAGCTGCTCATCCAAAGAGAAGCAGTGCAGCATCATGCTTAAGAGCTTCACCCCGAAGCCAACACAACTGCATTTGACATCCAGCCCCAGCCTTTAGGAGCCGTGGATCGTGACCCCGCCACTCTGGGTCTCAGCTTCCCCACCTGTACAATGGGGCAAATGATGTGGTTGATCATAGAGCAATTTCATCCCTACAAACCCCTTCTGGAGGGTTAAGGAGTTGACCAGAGACCCAAAGAGTGAGAATGGCAGTCCAGCCGCCAGGAGGGTGACAGTGGGCCTTGGCACCGTATCCCCACACCCTCAGGTGACATCCAAGGAGGCAGCTCCAGTGACGATGATTTGAGCCATCCCCAGTAGGAATGAAGGGTTAGGGAGGAAAGATGCCTCCTCCCTCAAGGGTGGCCCCAGGTGAGTCTCCGTGAACCAGGTCTTTCCGTCCATCTGCAAGATACATCATTTCCAGCTCTAGGTTGCCAGATCTGGGCTGGACCCCAAATACGGCTGCTTAGTGCGGGGTCCGTGCCGCCCCTCTCTCCTGCTGCACAAATGCACATCCTCCCTCAAGGCCTCGGTCCCGACTGCCCCCTGCCACGAGGGTCCTCCTGACTCTGCTCTCCTCACCCGCCCCTGAGCAGTAGCACAGCAGGCAGGCTTCCCCAAGGTGTCTCAACGCCCAACAACAGTAAGCGCTCATCTCAGGGAGGGCTCGCGTTCCACACCCTAGTAGCCCCGAGGTCGCCCCCAGGGCCTGGGGCAAAGCAGCACCCGATG
Organism: Globicephala melas; assembly: GCF_963455315.2. Taxonomy (NCBI): domain Eukaryota; kingdom Metazoa; phylum Chordata; class Mammalia; order Artiodactyla; family Delphinidae; genus Globicephala; species Globicephala melas. The sequence goes on along the minus strand of NC_083319.1, from coordinate 4,538,329 downwards.
ACTCCCTGTCACTGAATTTAGTGTAATACTGTTGGTCTGAGGTTCCACTGCTCACCTTGGCTCTCTGTCCTTCCCCCAACAGGCTGAACTTGGGAAGCCCCGGGAAAGAAGCTGCAGTCTGCCTGGAATTAATTTCAATTACGGACTCTACATCCGGGGGCAGGATGGAGGGGTCCCTGAAGGTGAGCAAGCTTCCTCTGGAGCCCAAAGGGACTTGAACGCTCTACCTAGGCTACTTCCTCCAGGAAAAGAGTCGAGGGGCCTGCCCTGCAGCACGATTCTGGTGGAAACCACAGTTTGCTTAGCCGAGAAGGACAGGACCACGAAGGGTCCAGGTCTAAGGTGTCAGGGAAATAGCAAGGGCCCCAGACAGCGTGCAACCTTGTCCCCAGGCAAGACTGTCTGTGCTCTGCACCTTTTGAGCTGCAAGCATAGACAGGCTCGTGACCAGCCCTCTGATCTCCCAAACGAGGTCAAGGCCAGGCAAACCCAGCTCCATGAAGGAGGCTCAGGCGTCGTCTAGAATCTCTGGGAATCCTGACCCCACCCTTTCAGGGGGCCAAGCAGGGCTGTCACCCAACAGGCTGCAGGTTAATGAGAAGGTATTCGTGCCCCAATTTCTTCTCTGTCAGAGGCCACGGATTCCTTTACTTCCCAGACTGATCTCCATGCCATGGCTCTGTCTCTCCCTGCCCTCAGCCATTGGACACTGGAATGTATTTAAACAGCAGCCTACCTGCCCCCATGAGCTGAACCGGAATTATATCGCCATGAACCGTGGGGCAGTAAAAGCTGGCCTGGTAACTGCCCGGGAGAATTTCCATTACCGTCAGCTCAATGACATCCGCATCAGTGACCAGGATGACCGGCGCCTCAAGAAGGAACCGCCCTCTCTCCCTCCGAATATGACGTTCGGGATCCGGGCACGGTAAGATGGTTGGCACCTGTGCCAGACGGCTGGCACCCGTGATGGTGAGGGGGCTGCTCAGTGGTGACTGAATTAGGGAACAATGTGGGAGCATGACTCTGGACTCCAGGGAGGGGCGAGTGATCCAGGCCTGGCCAATCAGCATATCTCACAAACCACGGCCAAAGTGATTGGTTCAGAGGCAGACATGTGACCCATGTCCCAACTCTGGAATGCATGACATTCTATAAAAGTAGAATGTGGTTGCATGTAATCAAGTCTCAACTCAAACGACTTTGATTTTTTTTAAGGGGAATTTATTGGCTCACATGATTGAAAAGGTAGAGCTTCAGGCATAGCTGGATCTAGGCAATCAGGCAATGTCACCAGCGTTGGGTATGTCTCTCCATGACCTGGCTGTGCTTCCCAGTTTGGGCTCCGTTCTCCGACAGGCTTCTCCCTCGTGTGGCAAAATGGCCAGAATCGGTTCCATTCTTACATCCTACACTTTTAGCGACCCCAGTGGGAGTGGTGTAGGAACTACAAAAGCCTTGAGATTAAGATTCTTTGGTCCAACTTCAGTAGCGTGCTTATCCCTGAACCAACCAAAGGAGTGAGTAGAAATTGTGACCTACACTGATTGGCCAGGCCTGGGTCACACTTTTGCCTCTGCACCAATTACTGAGGCCGGGGGATTCTGGTGCTCTGATTGGCCAGGCTTGATCCCTTGCCCCTCCTTGGAGGGGGCGTGGTTGGGATCAGTCCCCACGATGTACAGGGGCTGATGGTGGAAAAGATGCAGAAATAGAGGTTATGATCCAGAAGGAGAAGAACAGAACACGCTAGCAGGCAAAACCAGCAAATGTCCAGTACAACAGGGCTTCCCAACCCATATTACGTCACAACACAAGCATTACGAAAATCACTGATATTTGTACATTACATTGTACAGATAAATAGCAGTGCTGTCAGCCAGCAGTGAACGGCCTGGGGCCTCCAGCTGCCCCAAGTCCCATCTGTGACACCTGAGACTAAGCCTGTATCTTGGTGTCCATCTGTGTGGCACTGCCCTGCCCTGCCCACATGCAAGGCCATTGACAGTCTATCTCCAGTCCTTTCCCATCCCAACCCACTGGTCCGGGACCGGTGCCTTCCTTTGGCTGTGCTACTCAACTTTTTGGGGGGAGGTGAGGCTTCCTTTATTTCTTATTTTATTTTTTCTAATCATCTTTTGCTGTGGTTAAATATACATACGATTTACCATTTTTAGGTGTACAGTTCAAGGGCATTAAGTACATCCAGATTGCTGCACGACCTTCACCACCGTCCATCGCTAGAACTTTTTCTTCATCCTAAACTGAAACCGTGTACCCATTAAACAGTAACCCTCTATTTTGCACCCCCTCAGCTCTTGGTAACCACCCTCTACTTTCTTTCTGTATTAATTCGACTACCCTAGGGACCTCATATAAGTGGAATTATACAGTATTTGTCCTTTTATATCTGGCTTATTTCACTTAGCATAAGGTGCTCAAGGTACATCCATGTTGTCCTGACAGTATGGATCAGAATTCCCTTCCTTTTTGAGGCTGAATAACAGTCCATGGTGTGTATATATCACATTTTGTTTATCCACTCATCCCTTGATCACATTTTGTTTATCCACTCATCCCTTGATGGACACTTGGATTATTTCCACTTTTTGGCTATTGTGAATAACGCTGCTATGAACATGGGTGTACGCTATCTGCCTGAGTCCCTGCTTTCAATTCTTTTGGGTATATGCCCACAAGGGTAATGGCTGGATTGCGTGGGAATTCTATGTTTATTTCTTTGAGGAACTGCCACGGTGTTTCCCGCAGTGTTTCCCACCATACCTTTGTATGCTTTTCCCTCTGCCTTTCTCAGCGTCCTACCTGGTAGAATCTACTTGCTCATCAAAGCTCAGCTCAGCTTCCTCTCTTTGGTAAGCTTTCCCACCTCCCTGGCCTCAAACTCTACGCACATCTCTCTCAGCAGAAAGGCTCTTTGTTCATTGCTGTTCATCAGCCCTCAAAACCTGAAAGGTGGCACTAGAGACACATTGGAAAGTCACTTCTGGGCCAGATTAACTAATCATCTGTATACTGTCCTTCTCCCACCTTTGAAATAATGCCCAAGTCGATCCCTCGAGGCAAGGCAAGGTTCTCCAGGACTGCCTGGAGTGCAGAGGGACAGAGCCGCAGCTGTGTGACCACTAGACTGGTCCGTACTGGTCACCAGTGTCTTGAAGACAGCATGGTGTCCAGGAGGAGTCGCCCGGGCTTTTCGTCCCACCTTTGTTCCCAACTCTCTTTCCCTCCAGGGCTTCTGTTTCCTCATCTGTAAATAGGATATTAAGGCAGTCACTGGCATTCTGGGATTCTCAGGGTATGTTCTGTCTCTACGTCAATTTCATTTCATTGTCACTAAAACCCCATGCAGCCCCATGTTCATAGCAGCACTGTCTACAATAACCAAGACATGGAATCAACCTAATTGTCCATAGACAGACGAATGGATAAAGAAAATGTGGTACGTATATACAATGGAATATTACTCAGCCATAAAAAGGAACGCAATTTGGTCATTTGTAGAGATGTGGATGGATCTAGAGACTGTCATACAGAGTGAAGTGAGTCCGAAAGAGAAAAACAAATATCGTATATTAATGCATATATGTGGAATCTAGAAATACGGTACAGATGAACCGGTTTGCAAGGTAGAAATAGAGTCACAGATTTAGAGAACAAATGTATGGACACCAAGGGGGGAAAGCGGTGCTTGGCGGGGTGGGATGAATTAGGAGATTGGGATTGACATATATACACTAATATGTATAAAATAGATAACTACTAAGAACGTGCTGTATCAATAAATAAAATAAAATTCACAAAAAAGAAAGAAATTCAGAAAATAAAAAGATGTATATGTATACAAAGGAATACAGTACTATTCAGCCATCAAAAAGAATGAAATATGCAAATGCAGCGACATGCATGAACCTAGAGATGATAATACTGAGTGAAGCAAGTCAGACAGAGAAAGACAAATATCACATGACATCGCTTATATGTGGAATCTAAAATGGGATACAAATGAACTTATTTACAAGACAGAAACAGACTCACAGACATAGAAAACAAATTTATGGTTACCAAAGGGGAAAGGGGGTAGAGGAGGGATAAATTAGGAGTTTGGGAATAGCAGATACAAACTACTATATATAAAATAGATAAACAACAAGGTCCTACTGTATACAGAGAACTATATTCAATATCCTGTAATAAACCATAATGGAAAAGAATATGAAAAAGAATATACATATGTATATATGTACAACTGAATCACTTTGCCATGAACCAGAAACTAACACAACATTGTAAATCAACTATACTTCAATAAAAAAATTAAAAAGGGGCTTCCCTGGTGGCGCAGTGGTTGAGAGTCCGCCTGCCGATGCAGGGGACACGGGTTCGTGCCCCAGTCCGGGAAGATACCGCATGCCGTGGAGCGGCTGGGTCAGTGAGCCATGGCCGCTGAGCCTGCGCGTCCGGAGCCTGTGCTCCGCAACGGGAGAGGCCACAACAGTGAGAGGCCCGCGTACCAGGAAAAAAAAAAAAAAAATTAAAAAGATTTTTTTTAATTAAAAAAAAAACCTGTGCGGGAAGTAGGCAGGGTTACTTATCCAGCTGAGTCATGGAGAGATTAATTGACGTCCACAAGCTCACACAAATTTTTCACAGCACAGCTTGGCCTGTATTCTTAATCTAGTGTACTTAGGTTTAAAAATATGAGATATTAGAACACATAGCACATTAGGAATCACTTGGTTTGAAGCCCCTCTTTAAAACAGGAAAATAGAAGCTCAGAGAGGCGAAGAGATTTTCACAAGGTCACACAGCAAGTTGTGACCAGACAAAAGCCAGATCTCAAGCTAGGCTGGTGGACTCCCTGTCCCATGCTCTTTCTTCCATATCTCGCCTCCTTGGGGCTTGAGGTACAGCGTGATCCCCCAGAGTTTCTGGTCCTGGGGCTGCATTATTCTACATACAATGGAAAATCTTAAGTCAGCTGGGCTCAGAAAGGACATCCATTATCATCTAGCTTTCAATATAAAAATCTTAAATTGTGGGCTTCCCTTGTGGCGCAGTGATTAAGAGTCCGCCTGCCAATGCAGGGAACACGGGTTCGATCCCTGGTCTGGGAAGATCCCACATGCCATGGAGCAACTAAGCCCGTGAGCCACAATTACTGAAGCCTGCGTGCCTAGAGCCTGTGCTCTGCAACAAGAGAAGCCACCGCAATGAGAAGCCCGCGCACCACAATGAAGAGTGGACCCCGCTCTCCACAACTAGAGAAAAGCCCCTGCACAGCAACGAAGACCCAACACAGCCAAAAATAAATAAATGATTTTAAAATATATAATAAAAAAAATCAAATTCCAGGGGCTTCCCTGGTGGCAGCGGTTGAGAGTCTGCCTGCCGATGCAGGGGACACGGGTTCGTGCCCTGGTTCGGGAGGATCCCACATGCCGCGGAGCGGCTGGGCCCGTGGGCCATGGCCGCTGAGCCTGCGCGTCCAGAGCCTGTGCTCCACAACGGGAGAGGCCACAACAGTGAGAGGCCCGCGTACCGCAAAAAAAATAAAATAAAATAAATAAAATAAAATAAAATTCTTGAGGTGTGAATGAGCATGTGTCAATATACAGATCATGGAGTTTAAAAAAAAAAAACTCTAAAAAAAAAAAATCTTAAATTGCTATAAAACCGGGTGGCTGCAATTTCAGGGAAAGGATGTGATGAAGTACCAGCTATATCTTCTGTGATGGTAAATGGGCTTTGCATATGCAAATTGAATGGATTTTAAAATGGTATTTAATGACTATTTTCGTAGCAGACGTTAACATTAATTGCACAAAAATGAAAATGCTGCATTAGGTTGCTGTTAGCAGCAAATATCGTGGCCATAAAGCTTTATCTTTATCAACAGCAGCCCTTTCTGATGTGACAGGGCAGCTCAGCAAATTGCAAGCAAAAGGGCTTTTATGGAACAAAAATATCCCCCAAAGCAGGCCCAAATCAGCATCAATTTCGCTTTATTTCTTCATAAATGGAGGTTAAATGGCTGCTGGAAAAGCTTTTACTGAAATGCCCAACCTGCCCGCGAATCCCCTCTACCTTACAACATCAATGCAAGGAACGGTTAAAAAATCATCGCCCCCCCTCTCCATAATGGGGCTATTACTTTAAAGTTATGGGACCAAGGCCCATTCTCTAATGATCACCTTCTACAAGCCTCGATTGTATTTATTTCCTTACTTTAAAAGCATGTTAAAAACCAAACCCGATTACACCTGACTACCCGAGGACTTGTTGGGGTGATTTGGTCCAATAACTAAAGAAGCCAAGAAACAGATGACTACCATTTACTCACAACTACAGAAGATATGTTAAAAAATAAAGTTCCACTTCAGACTAAGTACACAAGAAACTTACTCTAAGCTAGGGATGCTGAGTGAGGGGCTGTAACTGCTGTATGAGAGAACATTCTGGCTACAGCTCTTCCCCCGGCCCCCCCCCACCATCAAATCCCCTTGCCCTTTATATATTTTACGATGGACAAAATAGCTAGATGTGAGGGGCAGTGCACGCATCCATCCGCCTGCCCACGCAAGCCCTCAACGCCAGGTAGGGTCAAAACCTGAATTTGGCATTATTCAGTTACTTCCTTTCCAGTTAGCTGATTTGCTTTGCAACCCACACCAATTTCTTACAGATTGTCACTAAATCAGGAAGGTACGTTTCGATCCACGAGCCTCTGGCTAAAAGGAAGTGGACACCTAAGCAATTATCTGGAAAAGGATGCCCGTGTAGACATGTGATCACAAGTAGGGGCTGAGGCCAAGTCAACCCACAGAGATGTTTGTTTGGCCCAGGCAGTAATTTAAAAAATCAAAAGTTTGAATGAGTTGCCACATTAAAAAAAAAAAATCAGGAGATCTCATATAAAACCCCAGATTTCCTGCTTCTCTTAAAACGTCAGAAGCCCAGGCAACCTGGGTCTGCACTCCTACCTGGCACCAGGGGATGGGGCTGAGCAGGGTCCGCTTTGGACAGATTCCACGCATGCCCTTCTGTCTATCCCAGTCTCCACCCAGCCTGGCTTCTCTCATTTTCTTGACCCGTCCGGTCCCAGTAGGCACTGAGTTTGCAGCTGCTGGTGTAGACTGGTCATCCTGACCCTTCAGCTGCCTGCCGCCTCTTTTTATGTCCTCTGATGATGGTAGGGCCCACCACTAACAGAAGCTGCTGTGAATTGAACGTACACGTGGCAGGCATTTGCACATATAATTGCTAATGAATCCTAGGAGGCAGGTACCATTCTAATCACTTCGCAGGCCAGGAAAGGGAGGGTGCGTGTCCCCGAGGCTGCACGATGGCAGAGCCTGGATTCGTACCCTGGCTAGCTGGCCGGCTTTGAGACCGAACCTCTAGGATCAGGTAGCTGGAAAGAGCTAGCACATTCTCACTCTGCCGTTTCACTGTCAAATCTCAGAATCCAAGTCAGGGAAGAATTTTAAGTTCTCATTACCAGCGTGTAAGACCATAACACAGATCTCAAAGCGTGCCGTGACCCCCGGTCCATAAACAGATATGTCTGGGGGCCAGAAATGTAACTATTAAAGAAGGGCTTAATTATTGATACATTTAAATAAGTGTTTGCAAATGTTCACATGCCCTCGGAACATCTTAATTGTTACTGCTCCTAATTGGTCCAACACTGTCGAAGATGATGAGACAGGGACGGCGGGGGACGGGGGAGCTGGGCAGTAGCTGCTGCTCCTGGCAGATTCTGGGCATCCAGGGCTCTACCTCCACGCTGCCTGGGAGCATCAGGCCACAAGCAGGGCAAGGATGATAGTAGGGGGATTCACCATTCAGTCAACGAGCAAACAGCTCCCTGCATGTCAGTATCTGACATGGGCCAGATGGAAGATGGGTAGACCCCGTTTTGAACTAATAACGGCAACTATTATTATTGTTATTAGTACGTGTCATCAGACATTGTGCCAAGCACCTCAGAAACATCCTCTCCTTAAATAACTGAACAGCTCAGTGAGTACAACGCTTACGTCCCCATCTTACAGAAGAAGAGACAGAGGGTCAGAGAGGGGAAGTCATTTGCCCCTGGCTGCTCTATAGTGGGATGGGGATTAGTCTGGCCCAGCCACCTGTGATGGTGACCTTGGCACTGAGCTGCCTTCCTAACAAACACAAGGATGGAGGTGACACAGGTAGAGATGCTACCCAAATTATTCCTGCACTAGATGGGGGCTGAGACAGAACATATATGGTGAAGGCCATCCTGTCTGGATTTTTCTTAAAGCTTTAAACTTAACCTGAACGCATCAAAAGAGCCCAATTAACTTCCCTTTTTTTTTTTCTTTTGCGGTACGTGGGCCTCTCACTGTTGTGGCCTCTCCCGTTGCGGAGCAACAGGCTCCGACGCGCAGGCTCAGCGGCCATGGCTCACGAGCCCAGCCGCTCCGTGGCACGTGGGATCCCCCCGGACCGGGGCACGAACCCGTGTCCCCTGTATCAGCAGACGGACTCTCAACCACTGCGCCACCAGGGAAGCCCTGAACTTCCCTTTTGATATGTCGCTTCCCGTCACCTTCACCTACCTCCCGATAAACAAGCTCTTTGACGGGGCTTCCGGAACTTTCACTACACTGGATGCTCCAGGCCTGCTTCAGCTCAACCCCAGTATCCCTGGTGCCAACCATAGTGCCTTGGCCGAAAGAGGCCTCAGTAACTATCCGCTGCATGAATGCATGAGCAAATGGCCACGTTGAAGTCTGAATATGAAGCCAGTAGCAACTCGGGTAGAACACTTAACTCATCCACCAATTAGCCTAGTCCAGACCCCCTCCAATCCTGGTACTGAAAGCGTTCTGACCACGGGAAAATAAGAAACACAAGAAAGCTGGGGAACGCTGCCAGCCCACCCTCCCTACTGCTGCTCGCCCAGCTATCAGATGCATCATCAGCCTGACACTGACAAATGTGAAGGATGGAGGGAATTTTACAGGCTGTTAAAAAAATGTTTGCTGCCTGACAGGCTTTCTGAATCTCTCTGCCAAGCTGATTTATTTTACAAATTTACAAAGGGCCCATCAATCACTCTGGGTTATTTTGTTCCTCCTGGAGCCGACGGCCAAAATCCAAGCCACCCACCCAAACTCCTATAAAATAACAATACACCCCTTCCCAGACACCTGTCCCAGGTATCCAAGACAGTTTCTGAATGGGGAGACCAGTTCCGGGTTTATTGCTGGCCTGAAACTCAGCTGAGTGAAACCGGGCTGCCCACAAGGGGGAGCACGTGGGTCTCGCAAAGACCCCTGAGCCTGCGTGCTGGCCTGCGAGGTACATCCTGCCACGCAACCAGACGCCCAGCCCCACCGATCTGCTCCCCAGCGCTGACTGCAACTGTAGTTTAACAGTTCTCTGCTTCTTCACCGGGTATGCAGGTCCTGGAGGGCACGGACACTGTCAGTTTTGTCCACCGCTACATCATCAGAGCCTGGAACACAGTAGGCACTCAATAAATATTTGTTGGAGAAATGTGGTCCAGGGCCTTTTAAGGCTTTGAGACGTTATTGAAAGGGAAGAGAAAGTTGATCTGACACCCAGAGATGAGATGGAAAAGCCAGAGATTCCTGTGTCATTCAGCAGACTCTCCTGTGCTCCCCTAGGATTGACGTTATGAATCAGCCTTGCAGGGGTGCTGCCTCAAAGACTGAATGTGTTCCTTGGCCACATTAATAGAGGGTGGTAGCAAGTCCAGATGAGGGAGGTGACCTACCTATTCTATTCTGCCACTCAGGTCACACTTGTAGCATCATTTAAAAATGTGGGTCATCATGGATTCAGGGGAAGGCCCATAAGCAGGAGAGTGTCCAGAGGGGAGACATCAGGTTGGTGGGTGGGACAAGGGGAGGGAGATCACCATGTACAAAGAACGTGGCAAGACATGAGGTTTTCCCTGCTGGATGAGAGAAGATGCAGACGGTTCTCAACTCTCTGAGGCCCTGCTATGAGGACAGTGGAGGAGCTTTGCTCTCAGAGGCTTCAGAAAACAAAACAAGGACCAGCGTATGTGTGTTTGGGGGGCAGTCCCAGTGGCTAATGTTTGCAGAGCCCTCACTAAGCGGCCGATGGATGTAACGCTGAGTAGACGCATCATCTCATTAAATCCTCACGATTTTGCCAAGTAGGGACGGTTATCCCTGTTTTATAGATGGAGAAACTGAGGCTCAGAGACTCGCTTGTCCAAGACCACACGGCCAGTCAGTGGCTGCAGCAGGATTTGAGCCACGTTTCCTTCCAGAGCCGGTGTCCCTATCCATAGCCTGCGCTCTTCCAGGAGGCCGAGGCAGGATGCCTGGAGCGGAGGCGAGTCCTCACAGCAGGATGGCATCTGTGAACAGTAGCCACTCACTGGGGGCGGGCTTTCCACAGAATAACTCAGTTAACCCTCGCCAAGGCCGGCACCTCCATTCAGCCACTAGGAGCCGAGGCATGGAGAGAGAGGTCGTGTCCCTTAGCGGGTGCTGAGGGAAGGCGTGTTTACTCCAGGACAGAAAAAGGTTCTTGCAGGAGGTGGAGGTGTTGGCTGGCACGTTACAGCCTGGCTGGGGCCTGGGACACCCCACAATGGACCCGACGGGGGACAGGGGTTCCTCCGCCTCAGAGCCAGCCTTCCATGGGCCTGACCTGGACGGAGTTCTGTTACGAGGGGCCCAGGCGGGCAGGTGTAGCTGAGGAAGGTGGTGATCTGAGGGCGCTACCCTCTCCCTCCTACCTTCCTGGAAGCCCAGCCTCTCAGGGCCCCTGCCCGACTGCCTGCTGCACCCCCTCGCATCTCCCCAAACTCCTGCAAGGCAGCTTTGTTGCCAGAGCCCCGGAAGGAGGCATTTTTCATGCTTTGCCTTTTTCCTTCTCGGCTCTCCTGCGGCCCAGACAGAGATTTATTCCCAGCCCGAGGCTCGTGGCATTTGGAGCAGAGAGGAGCTGATGGGCCCATAATGGATAGGGCCGCCGCTCCCCCGGGGCCTGTCCCGCCCGAACCCCATCCATCAGGAGCAGCTCAGTGCCAGGGTCAGCGCTAACGAGGCCGGGCCACTCCCCCTCGGGGCCTGCCCGGTTGCATCTCACAGGCTCTGGCTCCCGCCTTTGATTTTTCCAGAGCTGGGCTCACCCTCTTATGTCTGTGGGCGACGCATGGGGAGGGGGCGTGGTGCCCGGCCCGGCTGAGGGCCCCTTGTCCTCACTTCCGCAGCTTCCAGCCTCGACACAATTAGAGGGGTTGCTGGGGTGCAGCTGGTCTGCCCCTCTCGTGACACGGTGTCCCCGTGACACGGTGTCCCCATGACACCACTTGGCCTGTGGTCACAGACGAGGGTGGGACAGAGGCCCGGGGAGACTGTGGGTCACACTTGGTTTTGCTCACTGCTATCTCCAGTACCTGGAATGTAGGAGGTGCTCGATAAATGCTTGTTGACTGACTGCATAAGAAAGAATAGACAGCTTGATCGCGATCCATCCCCGATGCTGGGAACGGCCAATATTCTAAGGCTGAAGACCACCAGTGTCTGAGCACAGAATTACCAGGCGCTGAGCTCCAGCTGTCGTTATTCCCGGGCTTCTGTAACAAATGACCACAAACCTGGTGGCTTCTAACAGCAGAAATCTATTCTCTATAACGTGGAGCCCGGAAGTCCAAAATCGAGGTGTCACAGGGCCATACCCCCTCCAACGGCTTTAGAGTAGAATCCTTCCTCACCTCTTCCAGCTTCTGGTGGCCCCCGGGGCTCCTTGGCCTGTGGTCACATCACACCGTTCTCCGCCTCGTGGTCATGTGGCCTCCTTCTCTGTGTGTCTGTGTCTTCTTCTCTTTTGTCTCAAATAGAGACACTTGTCATTGAAGTTAGGCTTCACCCAAGGAATGCAGGATGATCTGATCTCAAGGTCCTTAACTTAATGACCTCTGCAAAGACTCCTGTTCCAAGTAAGTTCACATTCCTGGGTTCTGGGGCTTAGAACCAGGACCTATCTTTTGGGGGGCGGTCACCCACCACTCACCCCACTACAGTCACCAAAGCGTCTTAACAGAAAGTCCCGCATTCTAGATACTGGCTTTTGAGAAAACCACCTTTAGCATTATTATTTATAATGGCTGCCCCTGGAGTCTTGTTACACATTACGTTTCTATGAAAAATATAAAAGTGCTTTGTAATCAGTCAAGAATTGTGATCAGCCAGAATGTGATGGGCGTAAATGCTTTCCTGAGAAGCAGATGTTTCTGCCAACCCTTTCTTTTGTGTTTATGAGGAACCTCTCCAAAAAAAAAAGAAAAAGAAAAAGAAAAGTTCAGAAGCTACATGACTAACTGCCACGAACCCGCCACTCAAAGTTCACAAATGTCCCCACTCGGCCATTTCTGCTTCTGACCCTTTTATTATTATTATTATTATTATTAAAGAAATAAAATGTAGCAAACACAGGTTGAAGCCCCTTCTCACCTCTCCCTAACCCCACACCCTTCCCTCTGTTCCCTAAGGACCATCCTAAGGTTGGAACGGGCATGCTTTCCACCCACATGTTCACATTTTTGCTCTACCCTTAGACGTCCTTAAATAATGCATATTATTTAGTGTGGTTTCATACCATTTAAGTCACTTTGTGTGGTGGCTTGCTTTTTCACTCTGCATGTTTGCAAAAGTCACTGGGTCCGCTGTCCGAATCACCCGCCTTGGGGACATCCATCTCCTGTCACCGAACACCCACCTTGCTTCTCGTTTCCCCCATGATGACGAGGCACCCGGCACACCTCACACACGTGTGCGGGGTTCCTTGAGGTCATGGTCCACACGCAGAGTTTCCGGGCTCAAGAGGGACCTCCTCAGTTTATGCTGGTGCCCCGATGGACCTGGATCTTTCTCCCAACGCTCTTGCTACCACCCTCATACGCCCTGGCGGGGATGCCCCATCTGGTACTCACCTGTTTCCCCAGATGCCAGGACCCCCCTGCACACAGATTCCCAAGGGTCTGGAGGATAGTTCCTCCTGAGTCACATCCATTCAGCTCGGTGGAGCCTTTTCTCTCCAGAGGGGCTCAAGTCACAGCCCGCTGTGCTGGGAGCGGGGCATGCATCAGGCGGGTGCAGGGAGAGCCCCCAAGTTTCGGGCTCAGGCACTCGAGGTTGGGAGAAGCTCCCTGGAAGCCCGTCCAGCCCCACTGCCCATCCTGTCTCTCTCTGCTGGGCGCCAGTGCGGGGACTGCTAATTGAATTCACCCTTGTGAAAAATGCTAACAAATTGCAAATGACCTCTTAGACAAATTTAGAAGTCAGGAGTGTGCTAACTAAGCCTCCCTCCTCTGTCATTAGCTTTTATGTTGGATCCACAAACAATTAAAAAATAACCACCAGCCCAGAGGTCCTCTCCTCTAATTAGCTCTAAGAGTCCTGCCAGGGAGAGAGGCTGCACCTCAATTACCGTCCCTTCCTCCAGGCTAGTTAGAAAAGACAAGCTCTCAGGCCAAGGGGGGACAATTAAGAAAAAGGTGGTGGGGGTGAGAGAGGACGAAGGGGGGGGGGGGCTGCAAGGGTCCCTAGGGACCAGAGCTGATGGTCAGCCCACTCCATAAAGAGGTGCCGGTGGCCGCCAGGCTGGAGGGGCCTCTGCAAGGAAGAAGCTCAGAGCTGTAACCCCCAAAGGGTGCCAGGGACCACGTGGCCAGGATCCCCTAGGGGGCGGCGCATGCACCCTCAGAACAGGGCAGATGCCTGGAACCCAGCCCAGGCCTGGCGAGTCAGACGGTCTGATAGTGGGACCCAGGCAGCTCTACTTTCAATAAGGTTTCTGGGTGATTCTTATTCACCCACAAGATTGAGAATCTCTGGCCTCAACAGGATGAGGGGAGGAGAGACAGTATGAACTGCAACTTCTGCTCTGGGCTGAGGCCTGTGTCTTCTGGCTCTAGGGCAGGACTTCCGTGGGTCCTGGGCACTCTTGCCTTCATGAGCCCTTTCCTCCTTAAAAAAAAATAATAATAATTTAAAATATTTTATGGCTGTGCTGGTATAAAGATGAATATAATCCAGGCTGGATTATTTTTTTTTTTCTGATTTTAAAAGGAATTAGAGCATTTTCATGGGTCCCTAGGAGTGTCCTGGGGCCCAGGCACAAGCCTCCTGGGCCCAATGGGCAAGTGACCTCTAGTTTTCCCCTTCAGGCCTTATCACCCCTTTCCTCCTCCAAGGGAGTCTCCTCTCTTCTCCCACCCCTCCCCGCCCCTCCCAACGCCCCCTTTCTGGGGGGAGCATAGATGAAGGCCGAGAGCAGATGAACACCTGGCCTTGAAGCCTGAAGACTCCAGACTCAACATAGCGCTCTCCTTCTCCCGTGTTGACCTTGAGCTCATACATACCGTCTCTGTGGGCCTCCATTTCTCCATCTGTAAGTGGGACCAATACTGTCTCCTGCTATGTCAGAAAAAAATGGTCAGTAGGGAGTTCTTTGAGGCTTTGGGAAGGAAGAGAGATACCAAGCATTTTGTTATTTAAGTGCTGTGGAGCTGGGGTTACACCATCACATGTCTGCAGAGGCCTGGCAGGTCAAAGGGCGAAGCCAGCCCTGCGTGAGGCAATAGGGAGCAGTGGGGACTGCATCAAACTCAAGGTCGAAGGGTGGCAGCTCCAGCCAGTTATTGACAGTTGGGAATGTGGGCCCAGTGTTACCAGATGATCTAAGGTCTCATTAAGGGAAGCCAGCCACTGGGATTTTTATGTGAGTTCTTCTGATTTAAAAATGTATATATTGTGTACAAGAATTTTTAAATGCTACAGACCAAACTAAGCATGTCTTCTATCTGCAACCCCTTTAGGGCAGTATTGCCAGATATGGACCCTGAGCAAGTTATTTTGTCTCATTGAACTCTTTATCAGTAGTTCAATAGCAATGTCAGTCATTCTTTATCAATCAGTTTCTTTATCAATAAGATGGGAGATGACATAATAATAGTTCCTCTCTGGTAGATTTATTTTAAGGATGGAAACAAAGCGTCCCAGGCCCATGGGTGCAGAGTAGGAGGGAGGTAGGTGAGGTTAGGAAGCATCCTTGAGGTGCCAGAGCTGTTTTGTCTCTTGACTGTGGTGGTGGGTCTTCAGACCTACACATTGGATGAAATTGCATAAAAGCAAATACACCAGTGAGTATGAGTCACTTTGGTGGCATCTAAAAATGGGTGGATTATTCCATATCAATATCCTGGCTTTGATTTTGTTCTTTAGTCTTACCAGATGTCACCACTGGGGGAAACGGGGTAAGGGGTACACGGGGGTCTCTCTGTATTTCGTTTTTTTTCCCCCCTCCCTCTCTCTGTATTATTCCTTACAACTGCATGTGAATCTCCAGTGACCTCAATAAAAATTTCAATTGCAAAAAGAAAGAAGGAAATAAGTCTTTGGTAGCCTGTGGGCAATGTTAGCCACAATCACTTATTACTAGAAACAGTGGTGCTATTTTAGGCACAAGCAACGTTTTTTTTTTTTTTTTTTTTGCGGTACGCGGGCCTCTCACTGTTGTGGCCTCTCCCGTCGCGGAGCACAGGCTCCGGACGCGCAGGCTCAGCGGCCATGGCTCACGGGCCCAGCCGCTCCATGGCATGTGGGATCTTCCCGGACCGGGGCATGAACCCGTGTCCCCTGCATGGGCAGGCGGACTCTCAACCACTGCGCCACCAGGGAAGCCCTAGGCACAAGCAAAGTGCTCGGTCACGGTCACTCAGGTCACCCGCCCACAGATGGGCCTGTTCGGGAAGCCTCAGGTGGAGCGGAGAAGGGAGGCTCCTGGAGCCCTGGGGCTCACTGCTCGGTGCCGTCTGAGCACGCGTCTGACTTGGAGAAACACCTCCAGCAGATGGGAGAGAAGCTGGGTCTCCTTAGATGGTGCCACTGTCGGCTGTCCCTTGTGGGTTGGGTTCTGATTTAGAGCAGCCCAGAGAAGCCCAGCCCTCCAGCCTCTCCCCTCCTCCAAAACCAGACCCCGCAACGGTCTACAGCGTGTTCTGAACTTCACACCCAACCGAGGACGTGCGGCCCGTCCCGGAGGCCACCATCCACTCCTGAGCCCTCGAGGCTGTGCCGGCATTGGGACCAGGGCCTCTTCCACCCCCCCGGGAGCAGCAGACCGCTGGCACATTAGAGATGGATTTTAATTTTATTTTAACAAAATAGCTGTCTCCACTGGAAGAAGCATCAAGCGCCAAGTAAGGACCCGTCTTGAGCGGAATCACGTTGAACAGACCTCGGTGCTGTCATTGATTTTCCAGGAAGAAAAAAATTGCCTCTGGCTACTAAACCGAATTAGTAGTCACTGATGACCAATTATTTTAGCCCGCTGTGAACGGAGAGCCGCACTAAAATCCGGTTTGTCAGACCCAAGGCTCCCTTCTCAAACACCTTTCAACAAATGTGTACCTAATGTCCCTCAGAAGCTTCCTCCAGCTTCCTCTCTTCCGCCAAGTTCTCCAGCTCCACAAAGTTTTAATGAGCAGCCAAGATGAAGGTGGGTTTGCCATGAAAGGGGCCCCCTCTAATCCACAGAGCCCTCCTTGGCAGAGAGGAACCGATTCTGCAAATCAGAGCTGTCAGCCCTCGCCGCCCCCTGCACGCGCAAAGTGTCAGCCTAATGTTTGCAAATGATAATTTCCATTTCCCTTGCTTGTCCCCAGCTACCTTCATCGGAGATCAACCCCTGGTCTGGGGTTATCAATCACGAAGCAGCAGAAGATGGATTGGATGGAACTAATTTGAAGTTTCTTGCAGGCCAACCCCGAGTAGGAGCTGTTCGCATTTCATTTTATTCCCCATTTTCCGCTCTATCAGACTGAGGCTTTTTTTTTTTTTTTTTTTTTGCGGTACGCGGGCCTCTCACTGTCGTGGCCTCTCCCGTTGCGGAGCACAGGCTCCGGACGCGCAGGTTCAGCGGCCATGGCTCACGGGCGCAGCCGCTCTGCGGCACGTGGGATCTTCCCGGACCGGGGCACGAACCCGTGTCCCCTGCATCGGCAGGCGGACTCTCAACCACTGCGCCACCAGGGAAGCCCTCAGACTGAGTTCTGACACGGTTTCGTTGTCGGTGGGAACGTTAGGGCGGTGAGGAACTTTTCCGACAGGTTCCTGCCGAGTTATCAGCAAATAATTTGTCGAAGCCCTCGGCGGTGGCCTCGCTGGCCCAGGTCACTCAGAGCTGCCGTGGGGGTCACTGAGTGCACAGCCTAACTGTCGGGACCTGGCATCTTTAGAGCCGGGGAAGCTGGATGGGGACCCTGGCTCTGTCGCCTGGCCCGCTCCATGATCCGTGAGCAAACTGCGGGCCAGTTGCTTGACTGCTCTGCGTTGTCAGTTTCCACATCTGAAGGCAGAGTTGTTCACCCTCACTTTCAAGGTTATGGAAGCATCAGGGAGATGGCAGTTGGAGTGCTGCCAGTGGGCTTGGTGTAGTAAGTGCTCATTTAAAAATTAGGAGGCATTTTTGAATGGCTCTTATTCTCCGATGGCCCTCAGGCGGGTCTAGGGCTGTGAGGCGTGGTGACCGCTAGGCCTGATTCCCATCTTTGTTCACGCCCCGCCCTCTGTCTGGGTTCCCCTTGCTTCATTTCTCAGCTCAGTCCCCTTCTGCTCATCCCCAAAGACCCGTCAAAAGGCTCAGAGGGGACTTTGCTTGTTCCACGCCTTTGCTCAGTTCACTGGCTCTCTCCTCTGAGTTCCAATGGCCGCGTCTACACTGACAATTAGCCCTCTGCTCTGCAGGGGGGCAGGGCTGCAGGATGGATATGCTCAAGGGTTTCCCAGGCAAATGCAATATGTCACCCACGGGCTGTGTGGTCTTGGGCAAGACAGTGAACTTTTCTGGGCCTCAGATTTTTCATCTGTGAAAAGAGGGTATTAGTATCTGTCTCTAGGTTAGTGCCCTAAGGATACAGGTAGCAGGAAGAAGTGTGAGCTGTGATGATTATCGGTGTTTCTGCTGCGTGCCCTGCGACCCCAGGGTGCAGACAGCACGTCCCCATGAGCATGTCCCCACACCTCATAAAACCTGGCCCATCACAGCGAGCTGGTTATTGCTCCTGGGTGGGCCAGATGGATGGACGGACAGATGAGTAAGTGAGCACAGAGTTGAGATCCCATTCACAAGATGTGTAGCTCATCTGCTGTGTCTTTCCTCCCTCTGGAGTGGCCTTGTATCCTCACATCCTGTTCCCTTCCTTTCCACTAATTTACGCCGCCACCCCCAGCAACAGTTCCAAAGTGTGGCTGTCATCATGCCCTCCCTCCTCCCTCGCTCAGAAACCATCCATGGCTCCCTAGTATCTTCGTGAAGACCTTCCTCTGTGATGACTCCTGCCTGGGCTATTTTGACCTCAATCTGTCCCCTTAGTTCTTTTTTTTAAAAAACAACTTTACTGAGGTATAATTTATAGATAATGAAATGGTCCCTGTAAAAAAATTTTTTTCATAAATGTATTTATTTTATTTATTTATTTTTGGCTGTGTTGGGTCTTCATTGCTGTGCGCGGGCTTTCTCTAGTTGCAGCCAGCAGGGGCTACTCTTCGTCGCGGTGCGTGGGCTTCTCATTGCGGTGGCTTCTCTTGTTGCAGAGCACAGGCTCCAGGCACATGGGCTTCAGTAGTTGTGGCGTCTGGGCTCAGTAGTTGTGGCGCACGGGCTTAGTTTCTCCACGGCATGTGGGATGTTCCCACACTAGGGCTCGAACCCGTGTCCCCTGAATTGGCAGGCGGATTCTTAACCACTGAGCCACCAGGGAAGTCCCGGTCCATGTAAAATTTGATGAGTCTTGACAAATTTATACACCTGGGTATCCATTGAAGAACTCCTGTCTAGCCTTCTTCTCTGCTGCACAACTCCTCTAATTCAGCTTTGGGAAGGGGCCACTGCCCCTGCATCACCTGTCCTGACTGTGCCCTCTGTTTCCGGGGTGGGGGGTGGGTTGGGGGGTGAGGAATTGCCACTGTTGCCCCTTTCAGGATCCAGGATCCCCTGTGACACACCTGCTTCAATAACTGAGCCCCTATGATGGAGAGAGGAATCAGGGGTCCATGGCTTGGCCTCAGTGCCTGGACCCTTTCTGCAGGACTCAGGGCCACCCCTGTCCCATCACTGGGCTCCGCAAGGAAAAGCTCGTTTCTGCCAAAGGCCCCCTCTTGGGCGTTGCAGTTGAGGAGGCCAGTGTCCTCAGGAAAGGGGTCTTTAAAGGTTTCCGGGGCCACTCAGCATTTTTACAAAGTGCAGACTGTCTAAGCCGGGCTGCACAGTGAACAGTCCAGCCACAATCCCTGTCCCATGGAGCTCAGAGCCTAATGGGAAAGGCAGACACTGAATTGATCAGTTGATCACTGTAAATATCAAAAAAAATACCTTCCCAAGTGTAAACAGCAGCAGGGGAGGCGTAGTCGACAGAGCTAAGGGAGGCCTCTGGGCGGGACCACGGGATGGGGAGGGGGCATCTCCTTTAGGCCAACCCCCGAAGTATGGGACGGAGTGACCGGGGAAGGTGAGGGGGCTCCCGGGAGGACACGGGTGCAAAGACGGCACCCGAAGGCCAGGGCCTTTGAAAACTGTGCTGGCACCCCAGGGGCAAGGAGAAGCCACCAGTGGGCGTTGAGGAAGACAGCATCGGATTGGCACTGTTGAAAAAGCCTCAGTTCCTATGTGGAGAGGAGGGTCTGGTGAGGGAGGACAGTGTCTGGGAAGGTCTGGGGTCCTACATGAGAGTAGCCAGGCCCCCGGGTTTGGCCTCTGTCTGAGTTGGTTAGCTGGCAGCCCCTTGAGCCCTTTTGGAAATGGATTCACATTCTCTTGGCTGCAGATAGCATAGCCTGAGGGGTGGGGGGGTGTCCAGGCTGGGCCACTGAGTGTGCTGTGTGACCCTGGGCCAGCCATTTGACCTCTCTGGGCTTCGGCCTCCCCACTCCCACTTTTCCCATCTAATTTAGTGAGGATAAATAATTCAGATCTTCTGAGTGGACCCCCTCCAGCTCCTCCAAAGAAAGCTGCAGGTCGGGCGGCTGTAATTGTGACCGCAGGGGCTTACGTCCTGTGGCAAAACTCGTTCATTTTAGGCTGGAAAAAATACCTTTTTTTTATTATAAAGAACTACGTTTTCTTGAAAAAAAAAAAAAACCCAAACGATAAAAAACCTTGGACATGTTTTAAGGTAGCAGCAAAAAATAGTTGTAGAAGAAAACAAGAAAAATGGTTCCTAAAGGTGCAAGGGTCTTTAGGACCCCCGAAGGGTTGAATATACGGAAAACGCTGAAATTCCCCGGTTTGGGCCAGTGGGGCCTAGAAGGCCTGGCCACCCTCGGCTGCTTGTGGTGAAAAGGACGAAAAACAAAGAGCCCGGCCAGTTCTGGTGTGAGGTCAGCTGAGCTGTGCATGGTGGGGTGGCACGGGGATGGAGGCAGTGAGCTGGCATCCTGACACTGATTCAAACCCAGATCCGTCACCGCCATCACTGACTGTGGCCCTGGCCGAGTCATGTGACCTCTCAGGTGTAGGTTTCTTGTTTTGCTCTATTTGCTGCGAAAGTCACATAAAACCAGTAAGTAGACTGGAGGGGGAGGGGCCCCTCACCCCACCTGCCATGTCTGCCCCCTTCCCCCAGCACCGTCCTCTGAGGGCTTCCTTCCAGTCATCTTTCCATCCTTCACACCTGTGTCGACGCCCTCACACGGGCGTGGCTGTTTCTCCCCACCTTCTTCTTTTCATACTTGACCTACGTCTTGAAGATGTTTCTGGGTTATTACACATATGGCCGCTTCATTCTTTCTGGTAGCTATATAATATTTCCTGATAAATGGGAGCAAGTGGGAGGGGCGGGGGAATCGGGGACGTGAGTGTCCTGGCCTGGTTCAAACCTGCTCTGAGGCTCGACTGCTTTCCCAGCCCCTTTCCCGTGTGAAGTCTCAGGCATCCATGGCTTCCCTGCTCACTTCCAGTTACAAAAGGCCATCCGTGTGCACTAGTTAATATGTCCAGTCTAGTGTAATCATCAAAAGTTGCAGCTTCACCGGGGGGACAGTTTCTTTCCTTCCTGCTTTGGGAGCTCAGTGGTAAGGGGCAGGGGGTGAGCTGCTCTCTGGGGTCCTTCCCTCAGCTCCCACACTCCTCGGCTGGAGGGTGGGTGGAGGGCGTTACGATAGGCCCTTCTGGTATTAGTACATTGCCCAGTGTGATCTGGTAATATTTCACTTAGTATTTTTTCATTTGCTCTTCTTCTTTTTTTTTTTTATAAATTTATTTTTATTTTTGGCTGCATTGGGTCTTTGTTGCTGCACGCAGGCTTTCTCTAGTTGCGGTGAGCAGGGGCTACTCTTTGATGTGGTACACGGGCTTCTCATTGCGGTGGCTTCTCTTGTTGCAGAGCACGGGCTCTAGGCGTGCGAGCTTCAGTAGTTGTGGCACGCAGGCTCGGTAATTGTGGCGCACGGGCTCGGTAGTTGTGGCACACGGGCTTAGTTGCTCCACGGCATGTGGGATCTTCCCAGACCAGGGCTCGAACCCATGTCTCCTGCATTGGCAGGCAGATTCTTAACCACTGCACCACCAGGGAAGGCCTTCATTTGCTCTTCTAAGTGAGACTGACCAAGACATTCTCCTTGTCTCAGTTTGGGATCATAACATGATGTGGGAAGATTTTTTTTCTTTTTTTTTTTAACTTTTTATTTTGTATTGGAGTGTAGTTGATTAACAATGTTGTGATAGTTTCAGGTGTGCAGCAAAGTGATTCAATTATACATGTAACTATTCTTTTTCAAATCCTTTTCTCATTTCGGTTGTTACATAATATTGAGCAGAGTTCTCTGTGCTATACAGTAGGTCCTTGTTGGTTATCTATTTTAAGTGGGAAGCTTTTTTATAAAAAGTTCTGGAAAGTCCTGGAATACTGTTCTCAGCAAGGTTGGGAGGGTGCATGTGTGAACATACCCGGGCCTGGTACCCGTGGCTCTATTAACATTTTCTATAAGCGCTTCAGTCAACTTTGATCGTTTATATTTTCCTGGACAAATCACCCATTTTGTTTTGGTTTCACACTATTAGCACAAAGTTATACCTAATACTCTCTTATGATTAAAAGAAACATCTTACCTGCTCTCAAGGGCAGCTCCACGTTCCGTGGCACCAGGAGCGTATTCAAGTTTGGGGGTTCCCTTTAAGAAAAACAAGTTCAAAATCATGCATACAAATTTAGGCATAAAACGGAATACTTAAGTAGAATGAGAAAAGAAATCAGAACAAATTAAAATTTTAAATTAGCTGACAAATATCGTAAACCACAAAATCCAGAAAAATAACACATTTTAAAAGGATTAATTGCCTGTCACACCCCATATGCATTTTTTCCCTACATTTTTTGGCTCCATCCTCTTTGATCACCTCTTTGTATGACAGTAATTTTGTAATATTTTTTCCATAAAGTAGAAAGACAGTTTAGGCTTTCCTCTAGCATGCTTGATTGCATTTTGAAAAAATATTTTACTTTGAAATGATTACAGATTCCCAGGAAGTTGTAAAAACAGTACAGAGTGATCCCGTTGACTCTTTACCCGTTGTCCCCAATGATAAAATCTTACATAATTACAGTGCAGTATCAAAACTGAAAGACGGATGTTGGTACAATACACAGACCGCATTCAGCTTTCCCCAGCTGTTTTTTGTCTTGTTTTGTTTTGGTTTGGTTTTGGTAGCACCACGCGGCTTGAGGGATCTTAGTTCCCTGACCAGGGACTGAACCCGTGCCCTGGGCAGTGAAAGTGCTGAGTCCTAACCGCCAGACCGCCAGGAAATTCCCCAGACTTCACCGGTTTTACATGCACTCCTTTGTGTATTTAGTGTCCACGCATTCTATCACGTGTATATTTGTGTAACGATCATGATACAGAACCGTTCTCTCACCTCAAAGACCCCCACCCCCACCCCATACACTCACATAGTGACCCTTCTCCCGAATCCCTGGAACATTCCAAGCATGGTATACACATGGAATCATACAGTATGTGACCTTGTGAAACTGGTCTTTTTCACTCAGCATAATGGCCTTGACACCATCCAAGTCTTTGCTGTGTCCATCGTCCATTCCTTTTTACTATTGAGTAGTATCCCGTAGTATGCATGGACCACAGTTTAACTACTCACACATTGAAAGACATTTTGGCTGTTCCCACTTTGGAAATATTACAAATATTCCAGCTACGAACATTGGTGTATAGGTGTCTGTGTAGACGTAAGTCCCCATGTCTCTGGAATAAATGCCCAGGAGCGCAATTGCTGGGCCCATATGGTAGGTGTATGTTTGGTTTTCTAGGAAACCAGACAAACCATTTTCCAGAGCATCTACACCATTTTACACTCCCACCAGCCATGTATAAGAGGTTTAGTTTCTCTGGATCCTTGCTCTGGCACTGTCACTATGTATTTCTTATTTTAGCTGTGCTAAGAGGTGTGTAGTGACATGACAGGATGCTCTTAATTTTCATTTCTCCAATGGCTAGGGATGTTGACTATTTTTTCATGTACTTATTTGCCACCCATATACCTTCTCTGATGAAATGTCTCTTCATGTTTTGCCTCTTTTCTAATACAATTGTTTGTGTTTATTTCTTTTACTGTTGAGTTTTGAGCGTTCTTTACATAGTCTAGATTTGCCAGATACATGGTTTGCAAATATTTCCTCCTAGTCATGGTTTATCTTTTCATCTTTTCAAGAGACTCTTTCACAGAGCAGGAGTCCTTAATTTAGAGGAAGTTCAATTTATCTTTTTTTTCCTCTCCTGGATCCTGCTTTTGGTGTCAAGTCTAGGAACTCATCACCTAGACTAGCCCTAGGTCTCAAAGATTTTCTCCTATGTTTTCTTCTAAAAGTTTCACAGTTTTACATTTAAATCTATGCTCCATTTTGAGTTAATTCTTGTATAAAGTACGAGACTTGGGTCAAGAGGTTCTTGTTTGTTTTTGGTTTTGTCCATGATGTCCAATTGTTCCGGCACCATTTGTTGAAAAGGCTATCCTTCCTCTCCACTGGATTACAATTTCCGTCAATTTACTCTCTTAAATTTCTTACAACTCATATATAGCCTGATTTATAATACCCTGAATTATGAAATGTATATTTCCTAAAATTTTGCCTAATCTTTCTTTCTCTGGCTCCTTCCCTCCCTCTCTTCCCCTTGGTTTCAACAAAGCATAATTACTGAGAGCAGCGCCATGTCAGTCCACATCCCACAGAAACCATGCCTGCTGGCATTGGTATTCAATGACCAAGACCAGTTATAAACCCATGACAAATGAACAGGAGAGCTTCTGCTTATGAGGGTACCTGGCAAGGGCCGTCTGAGGATGGACGGGTCAGGGAGAAGCCCTCTGAGGAGGTGACCAAACAGCTGAGACCTGAAGGCAAAGGAGATGCTGAGTGTCAGGGAGGAGTCTGGGGAGGGAAGGGCTTTGCCGGCCGTAGCCCGGCATCTGGGTTGAGTCTAAGAAATGGGAGGCTGTCAAGGGCATTTTAAGCAAGGGATGCTGTGATACACTTTACGTCCTGGGTTTTCCCCATGTCAGACAAGCCTCTCCACCTTTTTATCTGATTTAATGAGCCTGAGCAGAAATGGGCAAAACCCGCTGGGCCTCCGTCAGCCAGTCAGGGCTTAGGCTGTTGTAACTTACAAGGTTTGTCAGCTCTTCTGCTCTGAGCGCCACCCCCCCCGACCCCGCCCACCTCTTCCCAGTAATAAGAACCGCTGGCTGGAGCAGGACACAAAGATGGTCAGCGAGGCTGCAGGAGGGCTGCGAGGGTGGGTTCGCGGTGATGTGGGCAGTGGGGGCTGCTGGGAAAATAGCTTTTCTGTTGTGAATGGCCTCTTGGGGTAGATCTTGCAAGATTACGCATCTCGTGTCATTAGAAAGCATGGCTATAAATTAGGCTGCTCAGAAGCATGGGGTGTGTAATAATTAAGTAATAAAAGTCACCACAGGGGTAAGGGAACAGGAAAACAAAGAGCCACTGTTTGTAGATGCACTGCAGGCTGCCCTGTTAAGAGACCTCTGAGCTCAAGTGGCATTGCAAAGCCACTGACGCTCCACTCAAGCGGAGTCCCGGGTCAGTCTAGTCCCAAAGAGGTCCCCATGGAAGGGAGGTGAACTGTCCTGGGCGCGCACACAAGGCAGGAGAATGGGAGGGGGCTGGGAGGAGGATGTTTAGGGTCCAGTCCAGCTCTTTGTGGCTGGCTCTGGAGCCACAAAATCCAACACTTGGACCGGCCCAGCAGGCAGTGGAGGACAATAGGGAAGGGAGAGGACTTGGGCTAAATGACACTTGATACTCAGCTCAAGCCAATTGTTGCCATGTAGGAATGCAGACCCACTTGGCCAGAACGTATACATCTTCAAGACAATTTGGAAAGCTGGGTTCCTTTAATGTAAAATTTCCCAGTTTTTAAGTGTTGACAACAATTTCAAAGACTTTAAAGACCACCGTGAAGACTGTATAAAACACAAAGCCAGAAGCCCCAGGTTTGCAGTCTCGGGTCCTTACTGTATGTGAGCTTTGAGAGTAGCCTCACTGCTCAGTCCCTCCATTTCCTCATTCCCTCGTCTGTGAAATAAGGTCACAGGGGAAGAACAGAGGCTCTGAACTTTTCCGGGGGCATTTGCACCTTGGAAAATGTGATGAAAGCTGTGGGCCCTCTCCGCAGACATGGTGTCTATACACTCCTGTTCAGAGATGGTGGTCTGCGACTCCGTGGGACTTCCGGGGGGTAAGAGCCCCAGGCCTGGATGATTGATAAGGCCTTAAGCCCCGAAGGGTGGGTCCTGGGCACAGCCTCTGCAGATGCCCCAGACCCATCGAACCAGAACATGCCTCGAACAAGATCTCCCCCCACCCCGTGATCCACGCTCACGTGACGGTCTGCAAAACGCTGCTGGAAGGCTCCTTCTGCTGTAAAAGACCCAGTGATGTCTGGTTTCGGGAACTTCTCTGGACAGCACGCGTCGGCACCGCAGTTTCTCTTGGTGTTTCCCAAAGTGTGGGCTGAGGAACCGCCATGTGTTCATTTCCTGGGGCCGCCGTAACAAATGACCACAGACCTGGCGGCTTCAAACAACAGAAATGTATTTTCCTTGCATCTGTCCATTCTGGAAACCAGAAGTTTGCAGCTGAGGTGTTGGCAGGGCGGTGCTCCCTCCAGAGGCTCTAATGGAGAGTCTTGCCTGGACTCTTCCAACTTGCGGGGGCCCCAGACGTTCTCTGGCTTTTCTCTGCCTCTGTCTTCACCTCACCCTCTCCTCTTCCCTGTATCTCCGATTCTGTGTATATTTTATGAGGACACTTGTCATTGGATTGAAGGCCTACCCCCCAAAGCGATTTACATACTGTTAATCCCATCTCGACATCCTTAACTTGACTACATCTGCAAAAGCCCCTTTTCCAAATAAAGTCATACTCACAGGTTCCGGAAGTTAAAATGGAAACATTTGGGAGGGCACCATTCAACCCACTCACCCTGTATCAGAACTACTTCCTATATTTGCTAAAAATGTTCTTTCTTGGGCCTCACCCCCCAGGCTTCCTGGATCAGAACCTCTGGGGAGGGGGCCCCAGTGATTTTTATGCATTGAAATGTGAGACCCTCTGGTACAGAAATATGAGGAGGCAGTCAGCTTGGACCTGAGCTGAGTGATGGAGAAGGTGATAAAGACCATTTGTGAGGGAGGGTGGGAGGGAGGGAGACGCAAGAGGGAAGAGATATGGGAGCATATGTATATGTATAACTGATTCACTTTGTTATAAAGCAGAAACTAACACACCATTGTAAAGCAATTATACTCCAATAAAGATGTTAAAAAAAAAGAAAAGACCATTTGTGATCACAAGGAAGATGAGAAAGAAGTGAGCGGGGAAAACAATGAGCTTCATTCCCTGGATTTTTCCTCTTTGTCTTTTTACTTCTTATTACGAAAAATTTCAAACATGCACAAAAGTGTAGCAAATAGGGTAATACACATCCATGATCAACCCTCATCACACAGCTTCCACCACTCTCAATTTATTCTGTCACTCTTGTTTCATTTTTTTACTTTGTTATTTTATTTTACTGTGCTCTATATTTTGCTGGAGGTTTTTTGTTTGTTTGTTTGTTTGTTTGCGGTACGCGGGCCTCTCACTGTCATGGCCTCTCCCGCTGCGGAGCACAGGCTCCGGACGCACAGGCTCAGCGGCCATGGCTCACGGGCCCAGCCACTCTGCGGTATGTGGGATCCTCCCGGACCGGGTCACGAACCCGCGTCCCCTGCATCGGCAGGCGGACTCTCAACCACTGCGCCACCAGGGAAGCCCCTTGCTGGAGGTTTGTTTAAAGCAAATTCTAAACTACACAGAATTTTACCTGCAAACCCTTCAGTAGGTATTTCTAACATTAAGACGTAAAGCAGCCACAATATCATTATCACACTCCACACAATTAGCACTATTTCCTCACGGCTTCTGAAACTCAGCTAGTGTTCACTTTTCCCTCAAAAAATACCTTTCCGGGCTTCCCTGGTGGCGCAGTGGTTGAGAGTCCGCCTGCCGATGCAGGGGATGTGGGTTCGTGCCCTGGTCCGGGAGGATCCCACGTGCCGCGGAGCGGCTGGGCCCGTGAGCCATGGTCGCTGAGCCTGCGCGTCCGGAGCCTGTGTTCCGCAACGGAAGAGGCCACGGCAGTGAGAGGCCCGCGTACAGAACAAAAAAATTAAAAATAAAAAAAAAAAAACCTCATTCCTATCTCTAATTACATGTTGATATGATAATATTTTGGATATATTGGGTTAATAAAATACATTAGTAAAATTAATTCCACCTGTTTCTTTTTACTCTTTTTAACATGGCTACTAGAAGAATTTTAGTTACATGGCGGCCCACATCATATTTCCATTTGACAGTGATGGTCTAGAAGTCTGATTACCTTTGGGCTCACTTTGGGGTTTGTTTCCCCCAAAGTGTTTGGTGGGTGGTGCTACATACCTCCTATTAATCACTCCCAGCCCCACATCTGTCACTTCCAGTGATGGTAAGATTGATCACTTGGGTAAATTTTATGTTATGCGTATTTACCACAATAAAAACAAATTGATCCTTTGGTCCAGCTGCTGTAGCCTGACACATCCATTGTAAAGTTCCCCATCAGCCTTCCACCTAATCATTGATTATTACCTCAATCCATTATCATTAGGCGTTGCAAAGTAATGATTCTCTTTCCCCAGGTCTGTCCTTCCTCCTGCATTTTATTAGCTTTGGTTCTTCTATGAAAGAACTTTTCCTCATCACCTATTAGGTTACCTTGAGAGGGTCTCACACACAGGGCTGCCCCACTGCTCTGGGACCTTAGGATGGGGATGATAAAAGTACCCACTTTACAGTGCTGTGAGGAGTGGGGCATGCAAAATGCTCTACACAGGGTAAGTTCTCCTTGGCTGGAGACCCTTGTCAAAGAGAACTAGAGCGGAGGCTAAAGGCAGTAAAGACGGATTTCATTCAGTACTATTGCAAAGGGGAAAGTGACCTCGCTCAATTCTGAATACAACACAAGTGGGGATTTATAGGCAAGGAGCAGAGTGGATGGAAAATTACTACGAAGAGACTTCAAGGGTAGGGGGATTCTTACTAAACTGACTTAATAGGACTCTTGGTAAAGGCAGGCCAAGGTGATCAGATATCAAGGGCGGGGGGATGGACTTAGCAGGGTTCTTTGCTAAGGCAAACTCTTCATCTGGCCAAAGATAGATCCCAAGAACGAGCCCTGATCAAAGAGAGGGCTCTGAGAAGCCTGCCTAAAATCTGGTCAGGGAGAGAGTCTGTCACCATGTCAGGCCCAGCACTTGGTTGGTGGACAGTAAGTGTTTGTTGAACAACTCACACGAGGCACCGTTTCTTCCACGGCTGCAGAAGGGCCAGAGAGAAACTCTCACAGCCTTGGGAGAACACTTTGCCCTGTAGCCCTGATGGTCAGGTGGGCAGCCTCTGGGGAGGGGGGGCCTTCACCGACCTCAAGCCCATCTGACTGCTTCCCCACAGGCCTTCCACCCCCTTCTTTGATCTGCTGCAGCATCGGTACCAGCAGCTATGGGTGCAGGAACAAAAGGCCAACCAGAAAGCCATCAAACTGGAGAAAAAGCATAAGGTAAACGCAGTGCTCAGTCCAGAGTGGATGACTGATGGGGTGGGAGGGAAGAGAAGGGAGGGGCTGGGGGAGGCAAAGCCAGAGCTCAAAAGGATGCCGCCTGTGCATGTCTATTGCTGGGGTGTGGGCAGGGCTGGGGAGTCAAGTTGCTTGTTGCTTTGCTGAAAGGGTCTCGGTGATGATCAGGTTCAACCCCGACTTAAGCCCCGCCGGCATCACCAGTAAACTGGCCCTGTGTGCCTCTGGGGCAGGATCGGGACCCCATCTCCCGATTCCCGTCTGGGGACGGTCCCACCAAACTCCATGTGACCCCACACATCTGGAAACCAGATTGTCCACGAATCTGACCTGGCCCGGACAGAAATGTGCCCCGGTCTATCTATAAAGAAGAGGTTAGGAAGGCGAAGTCCAAAGAGAAAACCCACTTCTGGGAGGGTTCCGTAAAGACCGCGTTTTATGAAACGTTAGGATACATTTTGTTTCAAGTGGATGACTAAGCCCCATGCTAACCGCTCCACGTACATCACATACATCATCTTATTTGCGCTGGATACAAGCCTGTGAGCTGGGTGTCACCCTAGTTCCCAGGCATGGAAATCGAGGCCCAGAGTGGTGGTGGCCACACTGGGAAATTTGAGCTGAGGACAGAATGACCCCCAAGCACCAGCAATTGTTAACGGTGTGCGCCTAGGTGAGATTTTTACCTGGAAAAACATCTTTAGCAGTGAATTTGCATTGTCACTTATATTTGAAGATACTAAACGTGGTACCCCCTTTAAAATAGTCTGAGAGGGCTTCCCCAGTGGCGCAGTGGTTAAGAATCCGCCTGCCAAGGCAGAGGACACGGGTTCGAGCCCTGGTCCGGGAAGATCCCACATGCCGCGGAGCAACTAAGCCCGTGCGCCACAACTACTGAGCCTGCACTCTACAGCCCGCGAGCCACAACTACTGAGCCCACGTACCGCAACTACTGAAGCCCGCGCGCCTAGAGCCCGCGCTCCGCAACAAGAGAAGCCACCGCATTGAGAAGCCGGCGCACCGCAACGAAGAGTGGACCCCGCTCACCGCAACTAGAGAAAGCCCGCACACAACAGTGAAGACCCAACGCAGCCAAAAATAAATAAATAAATTTATTTTTAAAAGTTTAAAAAAATAAATAAAAATAAAATAGTCTGAGGTTCGGACTTTTGGAGCACTCCGGTTGGTCTCTTCTCCAGTAGATCCGGATCAATGACGGTAAAATCAGAATTGCTTTATGCTCACGTAGCACTATGTAGATTTCATTAGAAGCACAGCTTTAGTGTCTTTGGTTGTTGCAACGATCTCACCAACGCCGTCCCTCCTCCAGATTCCGTGCAGAGAACTGGATCCAGCACGCAGCCTGTGTTCATGCCTTTTGCCCCGCTGGACACCCCATGAGGTCCGAGTCTCATCAGATCATTCAGTTTGTTTCATTTTCAGATGGAGGAACTCAGTCTCAGAGAGGTTAAGTGACTGGCCAAAGGTCGCAGCCAAGCCAGGACCCAGGTGTGTCCCGCCCCAAAGTCCAGGCTTTTCCTGATGGTGAGGTCCCACTCTTGCTGATTACGGGAAAGCTTAGGATTCAGCAACAGTGCCTGTGATGTTCTAGGGACAAACTGGGGAGTGGAAAAGTCTTATCAGGGATCCCGGCACCCTTGGGACCGGCCAGGAAAGGCTGCTGGGTGGAGGGGCCCAGGGCTCCCCAGGCCCAGCCAGGAGCCAAGGCCCCTCCTGGCTGTTGTCAGCGGTGGGTGGAGTCCGAGACAACCACTCCTTAAAGAGCAGAGCGTTGTAATAATACTTTAAAGCAGCCCATGACTAGTTTATTTGTTAATGGCTCCAGAAGGAGTCAGCTCACTATGGTAACGGCCAGTTTCCGAGGGAGCATTGCCATTACACGCTGCTGCTTTCTAGCTCCGATCCGGAGTCCTGGTTTTAATTAGTAGCTATTTCACAACAGCTCAGAGTGTCACAGGTCCTCAGAATCCCGGGCCTCCAAAGACATGTCTTCTGAGTCTAGAGACAGTCTCATAGCCAGTGCCCCTCAGTTTTCAGCAGAGCACCCCTTAAGCAGCCACTGTGGGCGGCTCCACCCCCAAGCACTGGTTGGGGACAGGTGCCAGCCTGGGGGGGTGTGAATTTGAGTGAGTCACTGCTTTGCTGGGGTCTCAGTGACCTCACTGGGCCAAAAAGGGGGTCAGATTAAATGGGGGCCTGCAGAGCTGGGCCCAGCACATAGTGGGCCCTCAGAAAATACTTGTGCAAACCATCCCCAGAGTTCTCTTCCTGTCCCAAGATTCTCTGTGGCCATCAAACGGCTACAAACACCCAGACCCACCGATGGCTGAGGGCCTGATGAACAATTTATTAGGGTTAAGACCTTTGATTTACAAGGTCAAACTGCCCCCATCCTAGGAGAAGCCTGTCTCTTCAGCATCTCAGGATGTCCTGGATTTTGGAAGATGATGACCCCAAATGAAATTCTTGGAAACAGCTTCCATTTAGTGAGTAATCATCTTGGACCAGACACCCTGCTCAAAGCTAACTCCACAAATCCTACAAGCACCTGTTCGTTAGGCATCGGTACCCGCATTTTCTGCAGAGGAAACTGAGGTTTGGAAAGGTGACGAGACTTGCCTTCATTCCTCCAGTTCTGAAGGCCAACAGCTCCTTCACCCCGGGCCGGGCAGCCTCTTGGCTTTGGTTCAAAGATGAAGCTTCAAAGCTGTTCTAGAAAGCGGAGGGGAGGGCTTGTAAGTTATCCACAGATGCGTTCAATAAAATTAATATAATTGATCAACAAAATCAATCAAGCAAAGGGGTCCGATGGGGTGGTGGCATCTTCAGTTAGGCTCAGGTCAGCTTTTATTTGTCGGGTGCACTGTGTGCCCTGCGTCCTCTCTCACACCCCCTTCTGCAGTGGCCCATCCTCTCTGGGTCACTTGGGCACCAGGGCATCGTCCAGCTCATCCGCTCTGGGTGTGAGGTTCCCCCTCTTCACACTGAGGCTGTAGTTATAAACAAGAGGCCCGTGTTTACCAGTTAACTCCCCTGGGGGGTTTGAATTTTGACAAGGATCACAGCCGTGCGCTAATAAGGCCTGACTGTGTATGGAATTCCCCCGGGGCATACATTGAAAATGCAGACTCCAGGGCCCCTCCCCCTCTGGTTCTAAGGTTGGAGGCCTGGGCCCCTCTGTTAGTCTGCTGGGGTGACCATAACAAAATACAATGGACTGGGTGGCTTCAACAACAGAAACCTTGGAGGCTGGAAGTCCAAGGTCAAGGGGCCAGCGGAGTCGGCTTCTCTGGAGGTTTCTCTCCTTGGCCTAAAGACGGCCACCTCCTCGCCATGTCCTCACATGGCCTTTCCTGTGTGGACAAGCCTGGTGTCTCTCCTCCTCTTAGAAGGACACCTGTCCTACTGGACACAACCCCACCTGATGACCTCCCTGAACCTTAATCACCTCCTCAAAGGCCCATCTCCAAATACGGTCACAACTGGGGGTTAGGGCTCCGACATGTGAATTTGGAGGGGAACGCAATTCAGTCCACAGCAGACCGCATGAGCTACAGGACCCTAATTATGGGCCTGCCGGCCTCTGTTCGTGGGCACGGGGCGTGCAGCTAAAGAGGAGGAGGACCGCCTCTGTGCCTCTGAAATCCCACCCCCAGAGACCTCCGAGGCCCTGACCCAAGCCCCCAAATCCCTCCCCCCGAACAGGAGTCCTCCTTCCTCTTCCACGAGCAGACCATGCTGAGGACCTGCCCCACAGAATGGCAACAAGCATCGAGTCATTCATTCTTCATTCAGACACTGTGGCGTCCGTGGTAACCACCGGGGCTGTGTTAGCCACTGAGAAAATTACAAGGGTGTCTGGGACACACCCCTGCCCTCAAGGTGGCTGCATGTCAGAACCCAGAGAGTTCTAGGGCCGAAACTAAAACCAAAATAACACGCTCCCAGCGTCCCATGGTCCCACCCCCAAGTCCACTGTGGTCACAGGCAGGGCCAGGGGTGCAGGTGCACTGAAATCAGACAGGGAGAAGGGCCAGAGCCAGGAGGAAAGTGACGCGTGGGTCTGCAGCACCAGGACTCCCAACTCCTCGTCGTGGCTCGGGCTTCTCCAGGGAGCCGGTAACCATCTTGCCTTGGCATTTCTCGGGCCTGCAGGTGATCCTTGGGAAACTGTATGAGACCCGGAGCAGTCAGCTGAGGAAGTACAAGCCGCCTGTGAAGCTGGACGCCCTCTGGCACGTGCCCCACTTCCAGAAGGTCAGTCTCGCCTCCACCTGCCCCTTCCTGCACCCGGGGGGGATGCCCCTCACCTTGACTGGTCTCTACCTGTCCTCTAGACCGTAGAGTTCTGTGGGCTTCTACCCATCGACTGGCATAACAACAACAACAATAATAATAATAGCAACAGGAATGACTAACATTTTGGAGCCCCTCCTAAGTGCCAGGCACTGAGCTCCACTTCATTGGCTCTTCCCACACGTGGAAGCGGGGAGCTGCTGCTATCACCCCCATTTCACAGCAGGAAATGTGGAGAACACTGGTGAGGGCAGCCTTGGGCTGAAGCTGGGCCATCTGACCTCGGAGTCTGGGTGTCTGTCCACTGGGGCAGACGCTGTCTGGACCAAAACCCCCTCTACTGATGGGATCATTGCACCACATCCTACACTGGGGACCTGGGGGTGCAAGACAGTCCCATGCCATCAGCGCTAAACCTCCCGCAGAGGGGCATCCCTGGGGAGATGGAGCAAATGTCTCCTGTGGGCTGTCATGCACCCAGAATGATCTCGCACCCACCATGCTCCGGCCTCAGGACTGACCCAGTGTCCATTCGGCCACGTAGGCCTGTCGCACCGTGACGGGGCTTCTTCTTTAGCAGCTTTTAGCAGAAGAAAAAGGAGGAATAGCCGGGGCCGTTGTCAGAGGAGGGGAACCAGGAGACTTGGGGACAGTGCCACGGGATGGTGGGGGCCGTGTGTGCCCAGCTCGGGCACAGGGAGCCTTTCTAGGGGCCACCAGGACCATGCCTGGTCCCGGGAAGACAGCCGCACAAAGCCACATTCCCAGACAGCCCAGGCCCGGCCGCTGTGTAGAGTTAAACTGCAATTTAGACAGTGAAGGGGCCCATGCCTTCCTGAACCTAATGCAATCGAACAGGCTGCCAGAGAAGCCCACTAGCCCCCCTTGATGTCGCTCTCATGTCCTGCCCAAGTGGCCTCCATCAGCACGTGTCAGTGGCCAACCGCCCTACTGCTCATCAGCCCGTGCCGTCCCTGCACACGCGGGCAGGACTGGGCACCCAGTGGGAGGAGCGGGGAGTCACCGAGCTGCTGCCCCGTTATCACTCCTCCGCCCTGGCCTGGGCAGTGCCCCTCATCTTTGGTTCCTCCGCCTCCCCCAATTTCCTGCCTTTTTATCCACATCCCTCCTCCCCTTTCTCTGCCTCTCACACTCGGGAGTTTCGCCTACCGCCTCCTTCCTGGCCCGTCTTCTGTCGCCTTTCCTCTTTTGCTCTTTTCTCTCTGATTTTCCTGATGTTGGACGTCCATGGGGGATGCAGGCATCCTGGGGACCCTGCCCAGGAAGGGATGGGACCCACGGCTCCCTGGGCACGAGATGCCCTGCCAGCAGTCTGCTCTACAGCACTGACCCCCAGCCCCTCTCAGCCCCCTTGTCTCCGATTTAGAATCTACAATTAGCTCCCAACCCAATGGACCCAGGAGGGCTCAGGTGGTCTCCCCGCAGCCCATCGGAGCGAGGAAAGGCCCCCCTCCCGCCTCCACCACCCCCACCCCAGGTAACATGGATTCTGCTGTGTCAGGAGCCCTTGTCTCACCCGCAGGTAGCCCCGCAGCCTGGCCCGGAGTAGGATTGGAAATCCAGATATAAATGAGTTTCTATTTCTAAAAGAGGGGATTTGACTCAGCTGAGCTCAGGTCTCTTCCAGTCTTTAGATTGTTACAAATTACCGTTAGGAACACGGTGGCCCACCTGTGATGCTACCCCTCTGTGTGCGCTAAGTCATTATTTCACACAAGCACCCTTACCCGAGTGGTACTGAGGACAGGCAAAGATGGGTTTCATTTTCCTTGCCCAGCAAGTGGCTCGGCCTGGAACCCAGGTTCCTCTGACTGCAGGGCCCGAGCTCAAAGGCACCATCCATTGTGTCATAGAAATAACGAGAAACAGAATAAAAATGCAAGCCCCGGGATTTATCGGGTGATTTTTCATCTTTCCCGGGGATGTTCACAGGCTTCTGGAAGTTCAGCTGCAGGAATCTCAGAGCAGGGCTGGTCCCTGGGCGCCACGCGGTACAGCCCAGCAGAGGCGCTTAGAGCCCCAGGGCGCTGCCGCCACCGCCGCGACCCTCGGTGCCCTCCCCGTTGGGAAATACCACCCATGAACAGTATTTATTGAGCTCTTACTGTGTGCCAAGTGCTGGACATGCATTATCTCCTAGATATCATACTCTTATTCTACTGACTCGGAGACTGAGGCTCAGAGAGGGGAAGGAGCTTGCCCTGTGAGAAGGGAATGCCGGCCTTTGAGGCACGTAGCCACATTGCAGTTCATTACTTAACCAGGCCATTCGTTGTTCAATGCCCATCTTCTCCCCTAAAGTGCGAGCCCAGGAGGACATGTCTGTTGTGTCTCCACTGTGTCCCCGGAGCCCAGCCCAGGGCCTGGCACCCAGCAGGTGGCCAGTAAATGTCTGTGGGAAGGATGAATGAAGGAGTGCATGAACGAATGAATCACCAGCGCAGCCCAGGAGGACAGACGAATTTAAAAGCCTTTCACAGACCCGATGAAACCCCCTTCCCAACCTAAAGGTCCCAGGGCCCACCAGCTGCAGCAGCCGACGGGGTCCGGACTCGGAAGGGGCGTGGCCAGAGCTGCTCCTCCCGCAGGGGTTACTGCTGTTGAGGCCCCAGGAGGGTCTTTGTGTCTCGTGTCTGTGCCGATCCGCCCGGCCCCCCTTCCCCACCCGGCCCCATTATGAAAGGAAAAAGCGCTTCCAAAAAAGTGGAATCTGTCACGGTGATGGATAACCTAAATGGACTCTCCCAGCTCGCGAACAGATGTCTACGCTGAACTCTGTCAGAAATAATTAAACACCTTTCACACGGAAAAGCAGCAGGCAGGGCGCGGGCGCTCCCGGGCTGGGTGAGCGCTCAGCAAAGCTGGCTTTCCATCCATCCCCACCCGGCACCGCGCGGGGCACCTCCGGATCTGGGCCCAGAGGGAACAAGGAAAGGGGCAGAGACACCCCTCAGTAGGGTTCCCTGTCCGGCCACACGGGGTCCAGCGCTATCTCCTAGTCTGTGCGACCAGCCATCGCCACGTGAGGGCCAGGGCCCAGAGGGAGGGTTAGCCGACAGCTGGCGAGTGGCCTGTCTGCCAGGATGTTCATAACAGGCCGCCAGCCAGCCCCCAGGCCTGGGCCAGCAGCTGGACCTCCCTGGGGCTCAGTTTCCCCACCTGAAAATGAGGGGGGAACACTCGTTCTTGAGGGTCTCTTCCAACCCAAGTTTCCATGACCAAGGAGCCATGTGGCGTGAGGCACGGGGTCTCGTGGAGGCCGCAGACACCGAACCCAGAGTGAACCGGGACAGGTTCTCATTTCGGGGACAGGACATGAACTCATTGCCTCGTTCCTGAGTGGGGGGACCCCTGGGCCTGGGGCCACACCCTCTGTGCCTGGTGGCCGGGCTTTCTCTGCGCCCCCCTCCGCAAGGCGTGCTGGGGGCCAGCGGGGAGGGAGGAGGGGGCAGCGCTGTATGTCTGTGTGCGCGTGACTCCAGGGTCAGCCAGACCCGGGCCACGTGGTGACCCTGCCATTTCTGACCTGTCACGTGGCTTGACCTGTCCAAGGCCCCATTTCCTCTTCGGTCAAGTGGACCAGTGGGGCTCCTCTGGCAGGGCTGTTTGATGAGAATACGGGTACAGTGTTTAGCAGAGCGCCTGGCCCTTATCAAGCTACCAATAAGTGGCAGCTGCCACGAGGGTGGTCCTGGTGATCATTCATTCACTCACTCACTCATTCATTCACAAATCTTATCTGATCATTCATTCACTCATTCATTCATTCACAAATCTTATCTGATCATTCACTCACTCACTCATTCATTCACTCACAAATCTTATCTGATCATTCATTCACTCACTCACTCATTCATTCATTCATTCACAAATCTTATCTCTGAGCACCTTTATGTCAGACCCTGTTCTCAGCACTGACCATATACTACTGTAGGGCTGCTGGCGACAGGCAACAAGTGAGGTGGACAGACGGACAGGCGGACAGGTAACTGAGCAGGTGGACCACTAGACGGGGAAGTCTGAGAAGCTCCAGCCCTAGGCGTCCAGTTCTCACAGCCTGAAATGCTGGGGAGACGTCAACCTGAGCTGGCAGCCCCGAGTTCGGGGGTGGGGATGACTGCCCACAACGAGAACCGCAACAGCACGATGCGGACTCGGGTTGGTCCACCCTGTTCTGCCTTTTGTGTGCCCGGCTGGGGTTGGGGGGGGGACAGGGCATCCCAGCTCACCCAGGACAGCCCTCCTTGGGTCTGGTTGGGAGGCAGACTAAGTAACAGCACCCCCTCTGCTCTCAAAAGTGACCCAATCAGAACCATATATTCTATGGTCTCCTATGAAATCAAGAAAAACAGACGGTTTATCCCTCTTTACAAAAAGACTGCCAGCGATAACAGCCCAAAGACAGAGGGGTGGGTGCCCCTAAATATTTATAGCAGCACTGACGGTGGTGAAAGGCTGGACATCGCAGGCAAGTAATGGCTTAGGTACGTGTTGGGAGATATTACACAGATATCGCAGAGATAATATACAACGTCATGAAATATTATACAGCCACTGAAAATATTGACTTCAGTCTGTACTTATCGACACTTTAATCATCTTTCCCCACTTTCATAATAATTTCCCCACATATTATGGGGGAAAGAACCTGTGCTGCGTGACCCCGTCTGCATGAAGGCACACATACACCACACAGGGGGGTCTATGCTCCAGGACAGACGTCCGGAAGGAGAGGCCCCGAGTAGCGGCAGCTGGGATCCCTGGGGTGAGCTGGAGACTGTTTTCCTTTCTCTGATGCTCTTCTCTGCATTGTTTCCATTTTTATAATGAGTTCCTGTAACTTTTACAAAACCAGTAAGGTTTTTTTTTTTCAATGTTTTTAAAGGATGGGGACTCTACATCCTTCCCCAGGGTGCCTGTCCCTGTGCTCAAGCCCCTTTCAGCCCTGTTCCTCCCTACGACTCACCGAGCACTCCCCATGCTGCCGGCCAAGCCTGATTTCTCCTGTTCAGTTTCCATCAGGCATAAAGGTTAGAGGCTGGCGCTCAGCCCCAGTCGTGAAAGCGGCTGACTTGCGGAGTCTGGATCTCTATGGCCAAGTCCATGTTATAATTGGAGATCCAAGATCCATTTTAGAGGGGGGTTTGCCCAAGCATCTCGGGGTCTCCACTTCAACCCGAACACTCCTCCTCTCCCCGCAAGCCCTCACCTTTCCTCTACAGCCCCGATACCCACCGACATTACATAGTCATTCAGTCACTAAAGTATGAACAAATTGACTATATTTTCATTTGGCTTTTGGGTTCAGCCCCACTGCTTTAGAATAATGGCCCAAGCTATTAAGCTAACAGTTTGATTTACA
The DNA here is from genome assembly GCF_963455315.2 of Globicephala melas. Lineage (NCBI taxonomy): Eukaryota > Metazoa > Chordata > Mammalia > Artiodactyla > Delphinidae > Globicephala > Globicephala melas. The sequence goes on along the minus strand of NC_083319.1, from coordinate 4,499,377 downwards.
AGCTCTTGTGCTCTGAACGCTGGGATCAGACTCCTCTCTTTGTGGAAGACTAACCCTGCCTCGGGTCTCCTGGGCCCCTGACTCACTAATAGAACAGGAGACGGTAGGGAAAAAAACGTCAGCAGTCAGCCAAGCAGTGACGCCCAGAGACGCAGCTGATTAGTGAAAGCTGTGAATCTAAGAAAAGGATTTTCTTTCCCACCTTTAAGCTCTCTTACAAATCATAGCTGGCTGGAAAGTTAGCTCTCTGTTAAAGCCCCAGGGCGGGCTCTCAGCCCGTCCACCCTGCTGCCGCCACCTCTCCAAAGGGCCCGCACGGTTCAACTAAAGATGGACCGTTCTCTGCACGGGTGTCTCAAGCCCCAAAGTCACTCCTTCCAGACCCAGGAAGGGCAGATTCCAGATGGACTGCCCCTCCCCTCCCTGAGGTCCCTGCACCAGTGATGTATTTTAAGAATCCCGTCGGTCTGTTGCCTCAGAATAAGAATCTTCCCAGGTTGCCGTGTAGGGCACTGAGAGCACACGGGGCAATAGGAAGAATGATTCAGAGGCTCTGATGCTCTTGCCATTTCTTCCCTAAATACAGATTCCCCCCTCCCCTAATAAGTCAGATCAGTATGCAGAAGGGGTGACTCGCGAAGGAATAAAAGCAGGGGCTTAATTGGTTTTACATAATCCGGCACCTCGGAGAGACAGAATTTTTAGGCACCTGCTCACGAGGTGACATTGCTGCTCAAAATCCCAGTGAGCTGAAGCTCTGGGGGTGGGGACAAGAGGAAAAGGGGCCGGGGAGGGGGGTGGGGTGGGGAGAGGAGATGGCGGCAAAGTTTCTGGTGCAGCTGGAGAAATCTTGAAGTCCGAGGGAACCCGGGTCATGGAGGGAGGTGGCAGGCATCCTGTGGGATGTGGGAGCTGGCACTTGTAACAAAACAGCCCTGCAACCTGGGCACCCCCAGCCTGGCTGTCCCCATAATCTGTCGGGCACCCCTGGGAATTTTCAGTTTAATCCAGAAAGCACTTCACCCCCCACTGGGTGTGAAAATATTTCCAATTTCGTGTTGAAAATCAACCAGAAAATAGACTAAGACGGCTTGTTTTGACATCAGGCATCTATTTCTAATCTCTGGAGATAGCTAGAATCTCATGTTGAGTTTTGGGAGTTGATAGGACTTGCCAGGTCCCCAACTGCTTCTCCCAGCTCATCCCCAAGAGAATAAATCCCCCATGATCTAAAGAGAATCTCCCGGGCTTAAGAAGGAGTTCGGGTTAACGTCTGCCACCTCTGGAATGACTTCCTCCACGTCTCCCTCGTTTCCACATGTCCCCACTTGTCAGCCTCTGTCACCAGGCACCGAGGCTGCAGGAGCGATGGGGTCCGAGCCGCCTGGCACGTGGCCAGCAGGAGGGTCCCGCAGATAAACAACATTCGATGATCTACTTGGATAAAGTCAAGGTTTATTCAAACTGAGGTTTGTCAGAAGTGCAGGCGAGATGAATCCAGAGGCCGGTATCCTCATATCTACAAGCCGTATGCAACACACAGAGCCTCCCTGGTTTCCCTCAGAGATGCAAAGTTCGTGGGCATCAGAGAACATAACACGTCGGAGAGGAAGGAAGATGATGGGGATGTTTTCTTGGCTTCTTCCCTTCTCCTCAAAGAGAGCGTGGGAAATGATGCCTTAGCAGTGCAAACAATGTCAGTAGTTGGACCAAAGTCCACTGGCTGGAGGTGCAGAGGGAAGGGCGTCCAAGAAGACGGCGCCCCCAGATGACAGCACAAAAGCCACACCCGACAGCTCACACATCCCAAGCGCCTCTCAGAGGCCAGGCTGGGTGCCTCGATGGATGGTCTCGTTTGGTGTCAATGCTCACAGAAACCAAAGCTTGGAGGCTTCAAGTCACGCGCCCCAAGGGTCACAGTTAACAAGTGTTGGGTGCTGGCTGAGCCCTCTGGCTGGCTGCCTCCGGGCCTTAGGCCCTGGAAGAGTCGATAAATACCAAGGACCTGCAACTGAGGTCAGGGGCCAGTGGGGGCTAAATGCAGGACCTGGGAAGGAAAGAGAAGGGCGGTCAGGAGCTCGGGTGTTTATAGGTGTCCAGAGGGTCGTGGCCAGCCCTGCTCTGACTGACTTAAGCCCTCGCAATAAACGAAACTTGCCACTGCCCTGCTAGCCTTTAGACTTTGACAAAACCCCGGAGCATCTTTTAAATGGCAGCTTGGCCCCAAGGCTAAAGAGGAAAGAGGCCATTGATGGAGGGGGGTGGGGGGTCAGGCTTGCTGTATCAAAAGGCCTGAGGCAGAGACAGAGCCCAGCAGGAGGGCCTAGCCTGTGGGCTCGTAAACCACACAGATGCGCCAGGTGCCATCCTGCCTCGGGCCTGCCTCTGCATCTGCATCTGTAAAGTGGGCATCAAGTGAACTGTGGGTGCAAAGCACTTGGCTTGGGCCTGGCCAGGGGAAGGTCACGGAGCAGGAACACCTCTGGGTTAGACGGGGCTTTGCCATCTGCTCCTCTAGATGAATGGTTCTCAGACTTGGCTGTGCCTGGAGTCTTCTGAGGAGAGGTTTAAAATGCAGATTCCAGGGCCCCACCCAGGACCCCGAGCCAGTGGGTCTGGGGTAGCCACCAAGCCTGCGTTTTCAACAAGCAGCTCCCCGGCTCCCTGGGTCAATGTCAATTCCTCCTACACAGATATGGTTAAAGCACACGTTCCCCAACGCAGGCTGTGCCCTTTCATACATTTGCCATAAAGCAGGTTGGGGCTTCAGAAAGAAACGTCCTATTGGAGGCAAGCTGTCGTCTGTTGAACAGGTCAGGATCTGATGAGGCTCTCTTCCTGGCTTACAGATGGCCACTTCTCGCTGTGACCTCACTGGGCAGAGAGAGAGACAGCAAGCTCTCTGATATCTCTTCCTAAAAGGGCGCTAATCCCATCATGGGGGTCCCACCCTCATGACCTCACCCAAGCCTAACTACTCTCAAAGGCCCCACCTCCAAATACCATCACACTGGGGGGTAGGGCTTCACATATGCATTTTAGAGGGACATGATTCAGTCCACAGCAGCTTCCTTCTCAAGTTCAGTCCAAGTCTGCCTCCTCTCTCTCCTTCAACCTTCCGCCTCAGGGTTGTGTTTCTCCCTCTGGAGCCCCATGGAGCCACATGCTTCCCCTTCTAAGCGACAGCCCTGCAAATACCTGAGGTCAGACACTGTTTTGTCCTCAATGTCCAGGTTCTGGATTGTTCCTTGGGGCAGCGTTCTGAATGTCGATAGGTGGGACCCTGTGTTGCAGGGACAGTGGATTGCCCAGGTGCTGTGACCTCTGCCACCCGGTATGCATTCCCTACCTCTGTCCACAGTCACAGAAGATTTGTCAACTTGAACTGCCTTTCTACATATTTTTGAACGAAATTGTGGGTACAAATATTGCAGAAAATAAACCCCTCTTCTATTGATACTTAGAGATTTAGCTGAGCAAAGGAGATGGAGAGGATCTTTAAGGATGCTTGAATCTCAGAGGCGTTTCTAAGGGCTGTTGCCTTATCCCAGGTTCCTAAACCTTCCATCCATCCATCCATCCACCCAGGATTTGCTGAATGTCCACAGGGCGCCCCTAACAGTCGAGTAAGGTCCCCTGTCTGTTGGCATTTCCCCGGAACAGTGTCTGGAACGTGGCATCAGCATCTTTGCTGTCTAGTTGAGGACACCTAACTCTAATATCCCTATCTGTGGCTTGACAGGGTCAGCCTTGTCAACCACAGAAAGAGTCTGCGCCTTCTTAAAGGATACTGGAAAAAAATTCTTCCTGCTCATTATTCTAATAAGAGAAAAGGGGAAAGACGACACCAAGCCCCACCACAGTGTACCCCACCCCAATGGGCCATGGACACGGCACAGCCGAGTATGTCCCCGGCTTCCCTGGCAGCAACACAGGAGTTGTTCAACAGCCAAAATGAATAAGCGATACGGCACTGACGGGCACTGCACGGACGGCTCAGCAAAGGACTTAATTTGCAGCCAAGCACAAAATCAAAGACTCTGTCAGCTGAGGAACTGTGCGCCTGGATAACCACCTTGTGCTACCTGGGAAAGCACTGTCAGGTAAATTTCCAGAGAAAGTAATTAAGGAATCCCCATTGTCTAACTTCAGCAGCAAAATTTGAAACTCTGGAATTTGATGCTCGCCAGGGATCTGGTGTCTCCTCCCAGCTTGATCCTTCATCACAATGAACAGTAGAAGTTTATGAAGAGATCGGCTGGTGCGTCTCCCTCTCGCTCTGCCGAAGATGCTCTCCAGCGCCGTGCGCGCTCCCGCAGGCATTGTCTTGACGGGGAAGCAGTAGGCAGCAAATGAGATCGCCGCTTGTGGGACGGGGGTGAGATTAATATACAAATATATAGCCCTCTCTGAGGTCTGGCAGGCACCAATTAATATTTATCAAGTACCCACAGCTAGCACGATACTGCGTATCGACATGGAGAACATAGAGTCCGCGGCGTCGGGGAGTCTACCCTCTGACTCAAAAGCTACAAGCAGATAGATGCTCCGTGTGCTCGGAGGCCCCCGCCCGCCATCGGGAGTTTGGGTTAATATTTACAGCCAGTGGCCTCTTCTTTCTGAGACGATGAGGAATTCTCAAGCAGGCATCATCATCACTGCGGCCTCCATGGGGTGAGCGCCCAAGCCTCTGGGGCCCACCCCACTCACAAAGGTTCTCCATCAACACATCTCCTTCCCTAACCCCCTCCTTAGCTCTTCCTTGAGTTTAAAATAAGAGAAGTCCATTAAAGTAAAAGAAGTCCTGCTGTCCATTGGAGCTTAGAGTCCAGCGTGACCCTCCATACCCTGATATTTCTAAGTGGGGTGAGCGGGCGAAGCATCCCGCTGGAACCGCCCACTGCCCCCTCGCGGGCTGAGCCCCTCCAGCCGAAAGCCTCTGGGCCACCTCCCAGAAGAATAATGCCAGCCGGTGCCCATCATCTGGGCTCTGAAAAGGAAAGGGGAGACCTTCCCCCACCCCTTCCTGGCAGCTCCGCTTGTCACGGTGCTTTTGCTGACAACCCCATTGAAAACAGCCCTCGCTGCCTCGCTGTGAAGCCTCCTCCTGTCTCCCATTCACTCCTTCCTCAGACGGTTTTTGAAAGCCGAAAAGTCTGGAAAAACACACACTCCCCCCAGCCCAGCCCCCGGGCCCATCACCGAGGGAGAAGGGGCCGCAGCTTGGGTGAGCAGGCCTGCCGAGCGTCCTCACCCGGCCCCATGGTGCACCGCCTCCAATTAAATCAAAATGGTTTGTTTTTAATGGTCTTTTACACTGACAAGTGGGCGATCATTTTGGGCCCACGAGCTGTCAGGGAACTGAGGCAAATCCTCCGTTGATAATGCCCAATGCTTCCAATTAGGAGCTGAGGCCGCTCCTGGCGCACTAACGATTCCCCAGCCGCCCCCCAGGCCCCTTTGGCGCTGGCTGTTTCTTCTTCCTTCTCCACTGCAAATTACTGACACAAAACGGAAGGCCCCGCGTCTCCTCCGCCACGCCAGGCCCGGGCCCTGTTGGGCTTAATGAGCCGATGGAAGTTTCGTGGCTCCGGCGCTAAATTCTTTTCTTGTTTGACAGCTGCTCGGCTAAGGCGAGTGTTGACCTTATAAAAGATTTAGTGTTTCTCATTATTTTCTGTCAAGCTTCACAAGTGATGGCTGTGCGGTTATCATTTGCATCCTGGGGTGCGTGTGCGTGTGTGTGCGTGTGTGTGTGTGTGCGTGTGTATGTGTGTGTGTTGGACGGGGCTCTGAAGTGGAGACGGGGAAACGGGAAGGGGTCTTTCTCTCCCTTAGTTGCATTTGGGTCCCACACACCAGCTACTGGCTTGACATCCTTCTCGGGCTGAGGTGTTTCAAAGAGAACGCAGGATGCAAAGCAGGGAGGACGGATGGTTCGACGGCTTCGGGGCCTCCCAGGTGGAGCTCTGGTGGAGGCGCCTCGAGGCCGGTGGACTCCCAGAACCTGGGGGCGACAGCCCAGCCAGGGCCGGACGTGCTGGGCAAAAGGATGGGCTGAGGTAGACGTGGTCCTGAGGACAGTTTTAGGGCTACACTCAAGACCTCATCACAGGGAACTCACCTCTTTTCTTACAGGCCCCATTGAAAGCCATCACCAGCAAGGTTTTTCTCTCTGCCCTGCATCCTAAATGAGGATTTAATGTTTTTAAAAAAGCAGAACCGATTTTTTCTAAGTGGCACGTATTATCGTCCCCTGTGGGGTGACTATGGGAGCGTGTGTTAGTCTTTATTCGGCTCCTGCACCCACGCCAAATGGGGGCCGCTCTATAAATAACAAGACTCCAGGGAGTCCACGCTGGCTGCTCCAACTCCCCTCTTTCAATCCCTGTGTTCTCCCCTCACTCTAACCTACCCACTGGTCTTCCCAGGTGAGGGTGCCCCGAGGTTGCCTGAAGAGGGAGAGAGGCAGTTAAGGGCAGGTGAACCCATGGATGTCTTCTCCCAGGGGTTCTGAGTCTTTGTTCCTCCTTGTTACCATGGGAGACTCTGTTCTGACCCTCTTAGAGCAAATACGGGGCACCCTCTCCCTTCCACGCCCATGGCAGACCTTGCTAATCAATCACCGCACACTTTTTCATGAGCCTAGATTCAGCCTGAGAATATTTTATGACAGAACATGGGCATCAGCCACCATCACGGGAAGGGCAGCCTACTTGCCATCCCTGCCTTAGATGGGCCATTTAAATAAACTGCTAAGGATCCTAAAAGGCCTTGCCTTTTTATGCTACATCAAGATGATTTTTATGTAAAAGGAAATAAAATATAATCCACCAAAGGAAAATAGATACATTGGACTTCATCAAAATGAAAACCTTCGGTGCTTCAAATGATGCTATCAAGAAAGTGAAAAGACAACCCCCAGAAGAGGAGAAAATATTTGCAAATCAGATATCCCATAAGGGACTTGCATCTATGAATATAAATATTACTCTTACAACTCAGTAATGAAAAGGTAACCCACATTTTTAAGTGGTCAAAGGACATGAATAGATATTTCTCCAAAGAAGATGGACACAAATCATCAACACACACATGGAAGATGCCCAAAGTCATCAGTCATTAGGGGGATGAAAATCAAAACCTCAGTGAGATACCTCTTCGTACCCGAGAACTAGGATGGCTGTAATAAAAAAAAAGACAATAACAAGTGTTTGCAAGGACACAGAAATCAGAACACTAATACATTGCTGGTGAGAATTAAAAAATTGTGCAGCCACTTTGGAAAACACTGTGACAGTTCCCCAAAAGGCTAAACCCAGAGTTTCCATGTGACCCAGCAATTCTGCTCTTAGGTGTATACTCAAGAGAAATGAAAACACACATCCATGCAAAAACCTGTACACGAATGTCCCTAGCATCGTTATTCATAATAGCCAAAAAGGGGAAATAACCCAAGTGTCCATCAACTGATGAATGGATAAACAAAATGCGGTAGACCGTACAGTAGAATATTACTCAGCAATAAAAAGGAATTAAATAGTGAAACACGCTACAGCACGGATGGACCTTGAGGATGTGTTATGCTGAGTGAAAGAAGTCAGTCACCAAAGACCATGCACTGTATGATTTCGTCATTAGGAAATGTCCAGAACAGGCAAATCCAGAGATAAAAAGTAGAATAATTGTTGCCAGGGGCCAGGAGGAGGGAAATGGGGAGTGATTCCAAAGGGTACAAGGTTTCTTTGGGGGATTATGAAAATCTTCTAAACTTAGATTATGCGGGTGTTTACACAACCCTATGAATATATTAAAAATCATTGATTTTTGCACTTCGTTTTTTGGAAGAAAACTTTTTTCTTTTTCCTTTTTTTAAATTTTAATTTTTATTTTATATTGGAGTATACTTGATTTACAATGTTCTGTTAGTTTCGGATGTACAGCAAAGATTTATACACTTTAAAAGGGTAAATTTTATCTCAGCAGAGCTGTTTAAAAAAAAAAAAAAACTTGAAAAAAAAATAGCCCACCTGAGTCAGACGAGTACTCATCGCCCAGATTCTGTCGTTGGAGCCTTGAACAGGGGGATAATTGGCACCGAGACATAGCCTCAGATGGTGAGGGAGGGTCTTGTGTGTCCCCAGCCTCCCCAGTGAGCTGTTATGACTCTCGCTTACCTGCAGCCTATTAAACGTAGACACTGAAGAAGCAGAGGTGGGCACCAACCTGGAGTTTTTTGGAAAATTCAAACACCCCGCCTTGGTATTACCCTATTATTTATCTACCAGCGTCTGGCAAGCAGGTTCACTGTTCAATTTTGATCTCAACTGCCGCTGACTAGCCTTAGCTAATCCTTGGGAATGATCTAGAGATACTGTTTGGCTTCTAGAAATAGCAAAACGATTCTTATGTTCAAAGACACGCATGACTCTCTTTTCTTCTGCCGCAGTAAGCCTCAAGAACTCCACAGTCAGTGGAGCAGAAACCTGGTTCCCAGGTCTGGCTTTGCCGCTTGGTAGCTGGGTCTCCTTGAGCCAGTGTCTTAACCATCCTGAGAATCAGTTTCCTCTCTTGTCAAGTGAGGGTGGTACCCCCAGCCCTCACCTGGGGGCCGTCACTCTCCCCCCTTCACCTGACACGGTACCCCGAGGTCCCACGTTAGACCTGGTGGGCAGGCAGGATGTTTGTTTTTCTAAGCCCGGGTTTGGATGTTCTTTGAAAACACAGCATGTGTCAGCAGGGCGGGTCAGGCCCTGTGTCCTTGCTGCATTTATTTTTGGACCACAGAGAAATTGGAGCCGGTAGCAGAATAACAATTTAGGGGACCAGATGTCTCAGGAGAGACTGCCACCCTCGTTAATTACTTACATGACAGACCTGCTACATCAGAGCCCAGGACCCACCGTGCCCGCCGACATCCTGCATGGATTTGTGTTCTACGGGGCCTCTGACCTCCAGCTGCCCGAGCTTGGCAGAAATTACTGACCTGGGACTGATCCATAATTTTCAAGTACCTCTCATTAGAGGAGACAGCCCCTCAATCTTTTAAAGCAAAATCTCTCCCAGTCACCTGAGCGGTTGTCACTTAAAAAAAAACTAAACTAAAATCTCTATAGCTGTCATTTTTTTTTTTTTTTTTTAGCTCTTTGGAAGATTTTTTTTTTTTTTTTTAAATCCGGCTATTTTTTCCTCACATCCTACCTTTTGCCTTCTTGGCCCCCAGACTTGGCACTGGAGGGCTTGGGGTCCAGTCGGGGGACCACGGTGAGGCTCATGAGGGAGGTCTGGATAGCAGCTGGCCCGGCTGCCCCGTCGGCAGGATCGTGGGAAAGCTGCTCAGTTTGTGAACCTGACTGGCGGGTGGGTTCCTCCCGCTGGGGGGCACAGCCAAAGTCACACGCCACTGGTGGTGACACTCCTTTTGGCAGCAAAACTCCGGATTCAAATGGAATCAAACACAAATCTCCAACAAACAGCTCTCGTAAAACAGAGGAACTGTTTCTCAATTGCAGGTGTGTGGGGGGAGAGACCTCTGGCCCTGTGTCACTTCTCCAAAACGCAGTTTGAAAATCACCTCTTGTGTTTTCATCTTAAAAAGACAAAAAGGCAATACTCCCTTACAGATAGAACCCAAGCACCCTCTGCTTCCCTGTTGTCACCCCCTCCCTCCCAGAGGCAATGCCAGGCATGACTTCCGGGCACGTTCTTTCCTCCCATTTTTTTCCGTTTAACTAGATTCATGCACAGGCTTGAACAACACAGGGGATCGTTTTGTAGGTTTTACGTTTTTCACGTAAATGGCCTCATACTTATGTTCCATCTGTAAATGAAATTTTCCCATGCAACATTGTGTTTTTGGCTCAGCTGGGCCTGGAGCAGCCCTGTTCCACAGAACTTTCTGTGACGATGGGCGTGTTCTGCAGCTGCCCTGCTCCATGCAGTAGCCCACGTGAGCACACGGGCTTATGAAGCCCCTGGAACGCGGTTTGCGTGACAGAGCGACTGAATTGTTCATTTTCGTCGGACAGGCCCTCTCTAGAGCGGTCATGTTAACTGATGCCGATTATTCCACTGCATGAATTCACCACCTTCGTATATCCAGTCCCCACTGATGGGCATGTGGTTGTTTCCAGGATTTTGTGTCATGTTATAATGAGGATTCTTGTACACATCGCTTGGTGGACCTTTTTGAAGGTCTCTCCAGGGTATGTACCTAAACATGGACTCGTGGGTTCATAGGCTCCAGGATTTCTAGCTAAAGCCAAGTCTCTCTCCAAGTGGTTGTACCAATGAGCACCGTCCCTAACAGTGTATGAAAGTTCCCATTTCTACTGTCGGACTTACGACTATTATTACCAATCTGACGGGCGAGAAATGGTATTTCTTGCTTTGTTCCCTGATCACATACTTTAGGCTGAGCGCCTTTCCCCGTGTTTGCTGGCCTTCAGATTTCCCCTCCGTGACCTGCCCTGTTCATCCCTTCTGCCTGTTTTTTTTTGGTCGCCGTGGGACTGCAGCACCCCTTTCACCCTCACCTCATCCCCACCTTATCCTTCAAGTCTCTGCTTCTATGTTATTTCCTCGGGAAGTCTCCTCTGGCCCCAAAGTGTGAGTTTTTAATTCTCTGTATTATAAGCTCTTACAGAATCTGGTACTTCTTTTAATAGTCAGCACAACTGGACTTCCCTGGCGGTCTAGTGGTTAAGACTCAGTGCTTCCACTGCAGGAGGTGAGGGTTCAATCCCTGGTCGGGGAACTAAGATCCCACACCGCCAAAGAAATAAATAAATAGTTAGCACAACTATAAGCGAATAATTAGTTGTGTGATCATATTTTTATTACTAGTTTCCTGGCTCTATGACAGTAGAGGCTTTAAATTCTCCTTGAATCATGGTACCTAGTGTAGAGTCTGGTACACAGTGGGTACTCAATAAGTATTCAATAAGTGAAATAATGAGCACATAGATAAAAGGGCAAGGGTCACACCTTATCCCCTAACCCAGATCACATGGGCACCTTCTCTATAGCGGCACCAGTTTATTCCACGCAGCGATTTTCTGTCAAAAGTGGATCAGACTTTTCAAACAAGCATAAAAACAAATACCAAAAGGTCTGATTCACGCAGATCACTTTGGCACCAAAGAAATTAAATTAGAAATCGGTCACAAACGTAACTAACAAAATTGCCTGGAAATTTAAAACCATATTTATAAATAACTTCAGGACCAAAGAAGAAATCCAAACAGAAATTTGATAGAGATTAGATGAAAAGAGAACCAAACAAAAATAAAGGTAACTCAAAACTTGTGAGATGAGATAAAAGAAAATGTAGAGGGAAACACAGTTGCCAATGCTATGTTGTATAAATGTTAATACTAGAAAAAAAAGAAGAAAGATTAAAAGGTAATTATAGCTAAGCAGACAACTCTAGATGCTAGAAAAAGAACAACAGAGAAACTTCAAAGAAGGAAACCAGGAAGTCAAGAGCAAAATTAATGAAATGTCAAAGGCACCATTAAGGGCATCAATCAGATGAAAAGTTGGCTCGTTTTAAGTAGATCAGAAAAGCACAGATGCTTTCAGATGAATTGGGAACTGGGATCCAGGAACCTAGATCCCCTGGGGTGGCGTGGGGCCCACAGTGGGCAGGGCGTGGACCTCAGGAAAAGGCGATGCTAGTGTCAGCTCTGCCCGGGACCACGGAGACCCTGGGAGAATCGCTTCCCACCTTTGGGTCTTGCGTTTTCCATCTGTATCATGGGAGAGTTGGATTCAGTGATCTCCGAGGTCTCTTCCAACCCCAGGTTTCTGGGAATCTTCGTTTATTCCAGTCTGGCTGCAGAGAGGCAAAGGGTGTTATCCAGGGAGGGGATTACCATCTTAGGATGAGTGCTGGATGCAAATCTTTTTTAAGGTGTGCCAGTCGCCCACCTCTTCTCGTTCCTCATCTTTGTCCCCCAGTCACACTGACTGGCTTTCATTCCCTCCCATTTGCGCAAATTTGCTCAGGGTTTGGGCTGTTCCCTCCCATCTAGGACACTTTTGCCTTCCTCTTCCCCTGGAGAGCTCTCCCATCCTCTCCAGAAAGAACTTCCTGCGCCCCGGATGGAGTTAGAATTCCCCAGTCCACAGTCCTATTAAATTACCATTCAACAATTACACGTCTGATGTGTTCAGCGGCCACCTCCCAGGCCATCTTGCAGGGCCCGTGTGGGTCTGCCTTATTCACCAGCGTATCCCCAGGGTGTACTGTGCAGCGCGGGCGCCCAGTCTGCACTTCGCCACCCCGCCTGTCCTGCTCCCAGGGCTGCTGGTGGGCCGGTGGCGCTCACCTCTTATTTACCTGCACTGACCTAAGAGCGACTCAGCTCCATTCAGCAGAGCTGTCTCCTGCCAAAGCCGTTACAATTTCTTAGCTCCAGGCGGAGACAGACTGCAGATGGCTTAATTTAGAAGCATCTCAGAAGGAATTCTTTGCTCCACAGCTCTTCATCCTTTGACTCCGGGGGTCCACAGGGTCGTGACCACAAGTGCTTGAGGCCTGACTTGTAATTAAGACCCTCATCTCTGGCTGAGCCGCTATTTTAGGAGGAGAGAGCGTGCGTGCGTGCGTGTGTGCGTGTGTGCGTGCGTGCATGCGTGCGTGCAGGATGGGAGCCACACCGTTCCCAGCAGTGCCTCTCACTTGCCTCATTTCCTGAGCATTTATTAAGAGAGTGGAGATTATCGGTAAAGATCTGGGGCCAGGAGTCCCACGGCTCTGGGTCTCTGAGACCTGGGGCAAGTGACTTAAGCTTTTGGGGCCCCTGTTTCCCCATCTGTAAAATGGAGATAACGTCTGGATACCCTGCGGCTTGTGTGAAGTAAGTGCACTGCACCTGACAAACGGCAGGTCTGTTACTGTAACAGCGTGAGGGTCCCAGCCGCCAGCCTCCGGAACAAATGCGGCAGAAGGGCGCCTGCTTCTTGGCATTCTGAAAGCTGGAACGCCCCCCTCCGTGGACTCTCATGTTCTGCTTGGGGCTCTGCGGATTTCATGGGTACAGAATAGGGCCCCTTTCCCTTCTCTTTCTAAAGGACAATCTCATGAGCGCAGGGGGTAAGCTCTTGCTTGAGTTAGCTCTCAGGACAGTCGACCAGCCCCAGCAACTAAGCATCTCCTTCGGTTTTTACCTCCAGATTCACACATGACCCCTCTTCTCCTTCTGCTGACACCACTTCCCCTGCCGTACCTCCCTTCCACCTCCCTCATCCCAATCCTTCCAGGCCCACCTGGCCTGAGAAGCCTTTCTTGACCACCCGAGGCCAGGTGAGTTCTGCCCTCCTCCTTCCTTCACTGTCTCATTCATTCATTCACTCATTTGTTCACTCTTCCAACTTTGTTTCAACACTTCCTGAATGCCAGGCCCCATGTCAGGCACTGGCTGTCCTCAGGGAACAGGGCAGGTGCAGACCCCACCTCTTAGGGCTCTGGGGCTGGACACTCACCCAAGCTCCCCTGGATCCACCCCCGGGAGGACTTAACTCCGCAAGAGTCCGGCAGGAATGGGACTCCAGCGACATCGGAGACCACATACGACACGCTGGCCTCCCGCACGTCAGCCCAGCGCTGCTGAGAACACAGTAGGTGTCAGAATGTGTGTGGGCAGTCACTGGGGTGAACCTCCTATGCCCAAAACACCCCTTTGGAAAACCAGGGGAAAATGGAGCTGGGAATATGCCAAAGTACAAAGGGGGTGGTCCTTCCCCATCCCCGGCACACAGGTGCTTAATAAATACTTTTTCAGATGGATGGATGGATGAATATTTCTTCCTTGACAAAGTTTCTAAGGAATGGGAGATTGCAGAAAAGGAAATATTTCCTAGGGCTCTCTTTTATTTGTGTGCTGGTTTTAACCTGATTACCTCTAAGCTGAGCAGCCCTACGGCCTGGGTCCTCCACCTCCTCAGGAGATGAGAGTGAGTTCTGAGCCTGCGGCCACCAGCACCACCCACCGTCAGCACCAAATCAACACCACCCACCGTCAGCACCACCCAGCGTTCCTGCGTGCTGAACTACTCAGGGAATGGCTTGAGGGCTGCATTTGTTTCCCAAGGCTGCCCTAACAAACTACCAAACACATAGTGCTTTAAAGAATAGAAATTTATTCTCCAACAGCTCTGGAGGCCAGAACTCCAAAATCCAGGTGTCAGCAGGGGCACACTGCCGCTGAAGGTTCTAAGGGAGAAAATCCAGGTGTCAGCAGGGTCACACTGCCACTGAAGGTTCTAAGGGAGAAAATCCAGGTGTCAGCAGGGGCACACTGCCACTGAAGGTTCTAGGGGAGAAGGCTTTCTTGCCTTTTCCAGCTCCTGGTGGCTCCTGGCGTCCCCAAGCTCTGGCTGCATCACTCCAACCTACGGCTCTGTCGTCGGGTGGACTTTTCCTCTGTCTGTGTCTTCTGTCTCTTACAAGGATGCTTGTCATTGGATGTAGAGCCCACCTGAATATTTGGGCTGTTCTCATTACAAGACCCTTAATTACATCTACAGAGACCCTTTTTACAAACAAGGTCACATTCACAGGTTCCGGGGTTAGAATGTGGATGTAGCTTTTGTGGGGAGGTCACCATTCAACCCTTTACCAGAGCCACAGCAGGACGTGTAGAGTTGCAGAGATGTGGTCTTGCAGAGCTGTGCTTCCCTGTTAAGAACGACTGGTGGCCGGGCCCTAGGGACAGAACTATTGCCACTCTGAATGCTACAGATGACCATGGAGGTCTAAGAGGCCCAGGCGGCTGGGCATCTAAATCAGCCGGGGTACTCAGGAGGCCTCACCGAGCATCTCTATCCGCCTTCCGGGAAGCACGGGTGTCAGGAAAATCATGTCACTGTGTAAAAATTCCCACCCCTTGCTGGAGGGGATACAAGATGTACCTTGGAAAAGGCCTCTTGTTTATGGTTACTTTCCTCCTGCACAGTGTATTGGAACTTCTCTCTCCTCAATAACTTCTGTGAGGCCACCTGGCAATTTTTCTGCAACTGGAGATTGAGCTGAGAACAAGATCGTGGTATGATTGATTGAAATGAGCTGACACCAGGCATGGAGGCTGGGTCTGGGTGGGGCTTCGGTGACTGTAGGAAGGGCCTTCCCGGGTGGACTCGGAGTTTTGGGCTTGGCCTCAGGCCCTGCCCCGGTGACAAGAGCCCCAGATGATCCTGACGTATATCCCAGAAACCCGAAACCTGAGGCCGGAGCTGGGATGGCTCCCAGAAATGCCGCCACACTTGCAAAGGGTCCATGAATCTCTTGTGCTGTTTGTACGTTAGGACTTGTGGGTACTTATTTTCCCAGAGGAGAGGGTCCTGGCTTTCTGCAGGGTCTCCAGGGTCTCCACACCCCCCAGAGAGTGAAGGATGCAGTTTTATGTCCCGGAATAACTAACCCAATCTACTTATCACCATTTGATTTTTTTTATGGGTTTCTAATAAGCATTTGCAGCCCCCAACCCCCTTTTCACCCCATGAGGGAGGTTCAGGGAGTCCCCCCACTCCCCTGACACAGCATGAGTGGCAGCTAAGGCAGAATATTCCAGAAGGAGTCTAGAACTTAGTGCCCAGGAGTTAGTGAGTGGGGAGTGGGTGCTAAGGCAGATTTTCTCTGCCACTGATTCCCTCTGGGGCCAACCCTGGACCAAACTCTGCTCCGGGCCTCAGTTTCCTCACCTGTAAAATGAACATGGTCAGGTCGGATTCTGTTGTGCCCTCCTGTGGCCTGATGTGCCTGCTCTCCCCTGATGGCAAGCATGGCCCCCTGGACCTGGGGTCTGGGTCTCACTGACCCTAAGCCGTGGCCCAGACCTTGGACTGTGGGGGGGGGGGGTCTGATGGGGTCTGGAGGGAGGCAGCAGATGCAGGACCCAGGAGGCCACGTCAGCTCTGCGTTTTCTGCTGTCAGGAAACCACTTTGGGCCACAAGCTCTGGTTAAGGGTCATGACCTCCCCCCAGGCCCCTGTGCTCCTCCCATGGGGGCCAGAGTGTGGGAGGCCGAGCACAGAGACGTTCCCTACAAGTTTTCCCTCTACTTCCTTTTAATACCTTATCCTCTCCCAGTTTTTCTTTTCTCTCACCTTTCATCACGGGAAGGCTGCCTGCAGCTCTGTGGTCTCAGCTAACCCCGTCCCCCCTGGTGGTGAGGGCACCCCCGGCCTGGTCCTGCACCAGAGCCTGTGGCCATCCTGGCCATGGGTCCTGCCGTATCTTGAAGCAGAGCCTTCAGCTGCTCCTGCGGACCCTCATCTGGGCCACCATGTCGCCTTGTGGACTTGAGCTGCGGGGCGCCCCAAGGCCAGCACGCACGTGGCCCCCTTAGCCTGGGAAAGCCCTGCTCATCCTACGAGCCTCCCCTTGTTCCCCAGAGAGGCCCCTGACTCCAGGGAGGGTTAAACCCACCTACCTGTGCTACTGACGCCCCCATCACTGCACTGATTCTCATGAAACAGCTGTGTAACCATCGCCCACGTTTGCTCCCCCTCCCGCAGGAAGAGTGAGTCCCTCGCATTCATTGCGGTACCCCAGTGCCTGGCACAGAGCTGTGCTCAGTTAATACGTGTGGCTTGAACGAGCGAGTGAATGAATGAATGAACAGCTGCATAAATAAACAAGCAAGGTTGAACCCTTTCTACCCCTTAGTTATCCTAAAAGAGAAATGCCATTTTACGGGAATTCTCTGGCATTTGGAGGTGGTGTAACAGACCCAGGAGACAGGAGAGGTTTCCACTCACCACCATTTCTTGAGAGGCAAGGGCAGGCCAAAATACCGATTGCATAAAATTTTAACGACAGAGGCCCCCCACTCCTTGAATCTGGGTCTGGTTCTGGCGCAACTGAGTGTTGGCCCCTGGAGTGCGGGGTGGCCTCAGATGGTCCTGCGGTGACGGAGCGCCAACCGTGCCAGGAAGCGCCCCCTTGGAGCGGGCGGCTTGTTTGGGGTTTTAATGGTGGAGAATCAGCGCGTGAAGGATGATGCTGGCTGTGAGGTCCCACTGCACGGGGGACCCCAGTCCTCAGCAGGTGACATTTATCATGTACACGTCGTCCCGGCAACGAGCTGGACAGAAGGACAAACAAGGGCACCGGGCAGCCCTGCTCTCGCACCCCTGTCCCATGTCACCCCTCACTTTACCCCCCAGCACCAGGACAGCACTTTCCCTTCACTTCTTTCCCTCTGACGGCGATTTTTATTATTACTCTAAGATGGAAGTAGGGGGCGGGCCAGGGAAGGAAGGGGAGCCCCCAGGCCGAGCCCCCGAGCACTCATGCCCACTGACCCGCTCTCCCTCTGTCCACAGGTGGGCGCCCGTCTCGATACCTTCCCCACCGAGGCCCATCGCCAGAGAGCCTTCAAAGCCCACCGGGAAGAGTGTGCCGTGCGCCAGGGAACCCTGCGGATGGGCAACTACACCCACCCCTAAAGCCTTCTTGACACAGTAGAAAATTCCCTGAAGGACTCACCTTTCTTGCCCCAACTAACATAAGACAGTCCCCCATTGTTCTGCAGGCTCTGCCTCGGCCAGGACCTCAGATTCAGGTCTTAGTTTGATCGCTTTTGGTAAGAGCCCCCTCTTTAGAGTTAGCCACACTCGCTTCCCTTAAGCCCCAGTGACCCTCCACTTAGGGACCGCCCTCCTCCTGCAGGCCCCCCACCCTCTCTTCTCAAGCCCTCACCTGATAAGAGAAACCCAAAATCCAAGGCAGATTTTAGACTCCAGGCTAAGGGGCGATTCTGAGGCTCTGCCCTCAAGTGTTAAGAACAACGCATGTATTTGCTGCAGAAAGTGTGACAGCGCCGTGCTTTGAAAGCCCTCATTTCATATTCCAAACATGAGTTTTAATGGTTCCTTTTGGGATTCCTGATATCTCTCCACGGCAATACCATCTCTCTGGGACCTTTGAGGGCAGGAAGAGCCCACGTTCCTTACTCAGAGCGGCCCTCACCTCCTCAGTGCTGGGCCCAGATGGGCTCCTCCACAGGCACTGACCTTGGAAGGTCACCCCGCCCCCTCCTGAAAGAGAGAGACTTCCGGGGCTGAAAGCACCCAGGCTGGGGCACTTTGCACGTCAATCTTTCTGCAGGTCCTTTGGCTTCTCCCCCAAATTAGATACTGATCTATTTTAAATTAAAAGTGCTCTTTGTCATCTTCCTCCTGTGCCTTTATTTGAAAGCTAGTAAACCTATGAGCAGTGTAAGAACAGACCTCAGACTCTTTAAGGGAGCTGACCTCCAAGACATCGCGACAGCACCTGCAAAGCCCATCGCTGACCTTCAACCCACAGCCCTCCCTAGAATGCCACACTCATTTATCCAGCTGCTCCCCGGATGTCTCCACTCAAGCATCCGGCATTCATCTCAATCCAAGACAGCCAAGACAAAACTCTGGATTTCTTTCCGCCAAACTCGCTCCTCCCTCCTTTTTTCCCATCTCATGCTTGAGACCACCCAGATGCTGAAGACGAAAACCTTCACGACTCTGTTTCCTTCACGCTCTCATCCAATCCATCAACAAGCCCATCGACGTTACTTCCAAGAATACCCTGATTCATCCCGTCTCTCCGAGCCCCCATCATCTCTCTGGAGACCTGCAGTAGGTTCCTGAACCACCTTCCTGCTTCTGCCCACAATCCCTTCTCCACAGCTTGTCACCAGCCCACCCCTTCTTGTCATTTAGATCTTCGCTCAAAAGCCAAGTCGCCCACTCAGGGAGTTCCCTGGTGGCTTAGTGGTTAGGATTCCCGGCTTTCACTGCCATGGCCTGGGTTCAGTCCCTGGTCGGGGAACTGAGACCCCGCAAGCCGTGCGGTGTGGCCAAAACAGAAAAAGATATGAACGAGTCCCCCACTCAAAGGGCCTTCCCTGGAGTAACCCTCAGTTAAACCCACACCAGCCTGTGTTATTCTCGGCAAAGCAATGAGCCCCTGCTTATTGCCTGTCTCCTCTTCTAGAAGGTAAGTGGCGTGGGATCAGGCGTCTAAGGGCCCAGGGCCCAGACCTAAGGGCCTGTGGAATGACCCGCTGCCTGAACGTCTGCTGTGGTTCCTGAGCCACAGGCTGAGGACCTGGCGGGGACCGTCCATCAGCCTAGGCCGGGAGACACACCGAGTCTGGTCATCAGCCTAGGCCGGGAGACACACCGAGTCTGGTGACCACAGATCTGAGCGAATTTCTTGAGCAGCCTCCCCACTCCCAACACACACACTCACTGCAGCTCCTTAGAAGCTAATTCCATAAAAATGCCACACACATTACCAACCCCCTCAGGAATCTGGTTCAGTGGGGGGCCTTGACAGACCCCACCCCATCCTAAGGGCCTAAAATTCCCCTCCCACCCCACGAACCAGACAAGCATCCCTACTGGTCTTTGTTGAAGCCACCCTGCAGCCTTCTGACCCCCGGGGGGAGCGACCCCGGTGAGGGAGCAGGGCCGAGCCTGAGGGGCCTGGCCACTGAGCAGGCAGCCGTTCAAGGGCATGAAACCCAGCTCCACTAAGTAATTTCTGTGTGACCCCAAGAAAGTGTCCTAACCACTCTGTGCCTCATCTGTGAAACAGGACCCTGACACACCCACAGTTTTCATCAAGTGAAATTAGATAATGATTACATTCAAGAATGTGTATAGGGCTTCCTGGTGGCACAGTGGTTGAGAGTCCGTCTGCAGGGGACGCAGGTTCGAGCCCTGGTCCGGGAGGATCCCACATGCCGCGGAGCAACTAGGCCCGTGCGCCACAACTACTGGGCCTGCACTCTAGAGCCCGCGAGCCACAATTACTGGGGCCCGTGCGCCTAGAGCCCGTGCTCTGCAGCGGAAGAAGCCACCGCAATGAGAGGTATGCGCACAGCAGCGAGGAGTGGCCCCCGCTCGCCGCAACTAGAGAAAGCCCGCACAGCAACGAAGACCCAACGCAGCCAAAAAATAAAAAATAATAATAATTAAATACATTTATTAAAAAAAAGAATGTATAATGTGATTAGCACAGGATCTGGCATGTTTAAGCAATAGATGAATGCGAATTATTATTTTCTTCTTTTTAATAAAGCACACTGCAAAGGGACAGCCGGAACTCTGTGAGGGGTCCAGGGCAGAGGGCAGGATGCTCAAAGCCTTCGTGTCCAGATGCATCAAGAGGGTCAAGATATTTGGACTTGAACCCACTCTTTTGTTCTGAAATCCCCAGTGGGAAGGGCGGGGGGGTGACACGTCAGGACACAGAATTTCCTGAAGGACCTGAAGTTAGGCTGTATCCACAGAAGAGTGAGCGATTCTGCTATGGCAACGAGCAAGGTGCCCCACTGCTCAGTGGTCCCTCCAGGCCTGCTTTTCCAAGGACTGGGCCAAGGGGGAGAATATGGACTTGGCCAGAAAAAGCGCCGGGACATCTCTTTTGTCCATCCGATTGCTTCTTGCCTCAGAAGCAGGCAGACCGCGCGCTGTGGGACTCGAGGGGGTTGTGACAGACGCCCTGGGAACACACCTGCACCCTCTCCTGGAGTCTCCCCAGCCTCTGTGTACTCCCGGGCCACGCTGGGGTGGCTCTCAGCAGGTTTCCTCAGCTGCTTGTCCTACAGCGCCACCCTCTGGCAAGTCTGAGTATGAGGCCAAGGAGGTGCCTGGCCCTTCCCTCTCGGCCTCCTTCCCTCCCCCAGCTGGGTCCTTCCCTCCTCATTAATTATTTGTGCCTCCACAAAGCCCCAGGTCCGATTCTGGTCTGATTCCGCCTTCTCGGGTATCCTGTCACATCGGCCAAACGCCTGTCCTGACTCACGCTGACTCTGGCTGGGGGGTCGCCTGGCACAGCTGGAGTCCCCGACTATCCTTCCTGACCCAGGGTAGAGTCCCCAAAGGTTCCAGCCTGCAGGGGCCTTAGGGACCATCTGCTAACCTCCCTGCACCACCATCATCCCCACTCCACAGATGGAAAAGAGATGTCAAAGGAGGCCTGAGTTCACTCAATAAGCCGGCCCCAGGCTAGTGACTGGTCCACTATGCGTTCCAGAGCCTGTCCCTTCAAACCACTCCTCAATTAAAGATGGGCGGAAATGGGGGGCAGGGCTTAGCTTTCCACCCCAAGTCGTCCTAATCACCTGCCGACAAATGCCACGTGAGCACGGCTGTCGCCAGAGATACGGCCTTGAGCCCCTGTTTTTGTTCATTTCCCTGCTGGTTGGCATTTGGGAACATTCTACCTCCTGGTCGGGTTTCTTGGCCAAACCCCACCAGAGATTTAACCAAACAAAGAGGCCCATGTGTACTGTCCTCACGAACCACAAGGAGGCAGCTGGTCTGGACCCACAGCTGGTCAGCTTGAAATTCTCAGAAGTTCCCTTGGAGGTGGAGGAAGACAGTGCCCGTGTTGCTGCGCACTTGGCAGGAGTGGGGGGGCAAGCGCGGGCCTGGGGTGCTGAGACGGAGCCTTTGGAAACAGGACTCACGAAGCTGGGAGGGGCTTAAGGACATGTCTAGTCCTTCCAGAGAAGAAGAGGGATGCCGTTCCTCAGCAGACAAACTAGGACTAGAGCAGACCTCTTGGCTGGTAGGTCCAGCTTTCTTTTCCTGCCGAACGCCCACTGACTTCAGTCTATTTCCAGTCTCTTTTATCTTTTCTTTCTTTTTTTTTTTTGGCCACAAGCCGGGATCTTAGTTCCCCGGCCAGAGATTGAAGCCGGGCCACGGCAGTGCAAGCACCGACTCCTAATCACCGAACAACCAGGGAACTCCCAATTTCCAGATTTTTAAACTAGAGCCCAAACCTCATCGGTTCTCCCTTGGCCACACACTCCCACTCTGATATAACCAGATAACTAACAATTTTCTCAGCCAGAAGAAAGGAGAGGGGGTTCTGGAGTCTGACATCATGCAGGATTTTTATCAGGGATGGTAGCAATGAGCGAATGGTGATTGGTGTCTGATCTCTGCCTGCTAGGGGGCTTCTAGAAGCCAGAAGAGAAAGCACTGCTCACAGGCCAGAAACCCAAAGCCAGTCCCGGGAGGTCCCTGCATCCAGTTAGAGATGGCCTGGCTTTTTGGCTCACTCATCCAAGCTCCCCAACTAGCAATGGTTTAGAACCGCAGATTTGGGGGTCTAGAGCAAGGACACATGCATGACAGCAAGCAGACCAGAAGCTCAGGCGCCAATGTGGGCCTGCGTGACAGTCACACAGGTCTGTGTTTCCAATCAAAAACATTCTCTGGCATTTATCCTTCTTGACCAAAACAGTCTTTCCGCTGCATTTCTTTTTACTTGGGAAACCCTTTGATGCTTGAAATCATTAAAAAAAAAAAAAAAAAACCACGAGGTTGGCTCTTTATACAGGCTCCTAGAACTGAATGAGGGCAAACATAAACTTGAATTCACAAATGGGAACTAATCTCGGAAGGGGAATTTAGGTTGATGGACGTCGCTGCACTCTGTGAGATCCACGCATGCAGGTCCATCCTGTCATACCCCCCGTGACATCACAGCCTCTAGCCCAGGGAACACTGTGCAGGACAGACTGCATGTTTACAGGGGAGGAAGGAAGGGAGGGAGGGAGGGAGGGAAGAATAGAGGAAAAGAAAGAATATCTTCTCTTTCTGGTTTCAGGAGCTCCATGTGGTTTTGAGCTAAACCAACAAAAATGACTGAGAACAGCATGACCTTGAAACCCACAAACTGTCCAAATCCTTGTCTGGCCCATCTGTTTGCATTAGCACCCAAGCTTGGCCCGCAACAGCCAAATCCCTTGTCCCCTCCACGTCACAAACCGGTTTTGTAGGAAGGCCCAGAGCAAAGCGCAGGGTGGGATGGGGGGATGGGGACCTGACTTCCCCAGTGGGGGCCCTAACCGGCCAGAGGAAGAGCTCTGCCTGTTGTTCTCCATAGTCGTGATTTGAGAGGCATAATTGGTATTCTCCAGGACCCCAGCCACGTGTAGAGTCCTCCCAGTGACCATGTGAAGTGGGCGACATCACCCCCGTCTTACAGCCGAAGAACACATGGCCCAGGAAGCGTCTGCTCAAGGTCACAGAGCAGGGCTGGGACTATGGTGAGGCAGACAAGGCCCTGGCCTAAGGTACAAACCTTCTGACCTTCCCCCAAACTCAGGAACCAAGACAAACAATATTTTAATGTAATATTTTAACATCAAAATTGAAAAATCCCTGATGGACAAAACAGCAACAGGTGCAATAGGGACTTGTATGCCTCACCTCACCTGCCTCACCTTAGCCCCAGCCCTGGATTCTAGGGCCAGGAGTCGACTTCAAGCCTAGCGGATTCTGGAGTCCATATCCTTGGCCACCCCACCCCACCGGCGTTACACTGCCCCGGCCCCAGCTACTCAGAACCGTGATGACAGCACTCACGCTACAATCCTCCAGGAGCAGAGAAGAAGACCTCAGGACCATTCTCGAAAAGCTTTGAGCACATCTGCTCACGTGGCTCTGCCTGCTAAGCCAGGGAGCAAAACCGGCCCAAAGAAGGCCTTTTCCACGCTCGGGGCAGTGGGGTAAGAAAGTCGCTAAGAACCATCGATCAGCCATTGGCCCAGGCACTGACCCAAAGTCAAACCCAAGCCGAGAACCCCAGGTAGAGCATGAAGGACGTGGATTCTATAGGCAGCGGCCACATCATAGCCGGCATGGGCCTCTCCTATCCTTGCCTCTCACTACAAACCTCTGATGTTAATGTCTTTGGACCAAAGGGAAAGCTGAGGTCCAGGCAAGAGAGATGAGCTGCCCAGAGTGGAAGCGGGGCCAGAGCCCAGGCCTTCTGAGGGCCAGTCCGTGCAGCCGCTTCCCTGCCCTGGAGAAGAGCGAAGCTTCCTCCTTTGTTGCCGTCGCTCTGTGAATGCATGCTTTGAGCCCTTCTAGGGCTCTGGGTTCATTGAGAGACTGAAGGTTTAAAAGCAATTTCAAAGGACTGGATGGGCAGGGGCTGGCATCGGAAGCTAGAGAACCCAAGAGAAGTGGGAAGCTGGGGAGGAGGTGTTTGAGCCAACAGGGGTCTGGGTGCTGGTGTCCTGGGAGCCCGGTCCTGGACGTGACCTCATCTCACTCATTCCCTTTCCCTCCCCTGAGTCCTCCAAGCCTCTTCTCTCCCTGGGGGGAGGGGGGTGGGCAAGACCCCTAAGGTAGAGGGCTGGGGCTCAGCGGGGACAGAGGGGGAGAGAGGTCTGTCTCCTGCCTTGTCAGTGGAGTTCTCAGAGGTTGAGTAACTTGCCATGGTTCACACCCTGCTTTGTTGAAACTTCTACCCCTCCAGGACCAACCAGACTCCTTTCTCAAAGGGAGGGGTGGGTCACCCACCCAGGATCCCTGGACGCTTAGTAAAAGGCCAATTCCTGGGCACCCTCCCAGCTAAACAAGAGCCCAGGTGAGTACACACACGGACCTCTCAGGTTGTGGACAGGCTGAGGTGCAAGAACCACCCCTGTGATGGAGAAAAGAGAAGGAGGAGGAACAATAGTGGAGTTGGAAACCCCCAAACAGGAATAAAACAATGTTAGCGAGAGAGGTCTGGATCTGAATTCCACATGGAATGAATGGCACAGCGTGTTTTATATCACAGTAGACTATGATAATTCAATACTAATGATAGCACACTAACAACCTGTTAAATATTCTCGGGCTCTAAGAAGCGCCGAGAAGCCGGCTAGGGCTGCAGGAGGTTGAGGTTCTTGCCTTTTTTTTTTTTTTCCACCGTAGAGGGTTCCCTCCCCAGCCCTTACTCGTCCCCACGCCGCTCCCCGCTCCAGCTCTGATACCCGCGCACTGCCCTGCGCCGCCAGAGGCCTTGTTTTCGCTGGGCCCGGGATCCAAACCCCCGCCTAAGACCCCGAGGCCAGAAAAAGTCCGTGCTTCGACAGATGCAAGTCCGCCCAGGGCCGGGGCGGGCGGCTCGGACCGCCAGCGGGCAGAGCAGGACGAGACTGGCTTGCGGCTTAGCCGATTCCGCGGATCCTGGCCCCGGGGCGTCAGGCTCTCTAACAGGCCCAGGATGACAGGCCCGTTGACCCAAGTTGGGGCCTTGGGGTCTGGGGGAGATGAGGTTCTTCCTGAGATGCGGGCGCAGGCCGGGAGCAGGGGTGGGGTGAGAGAGTGGAGAGGGGAGCGGAGTCTCCAGAGGCGCCCAGAGCAGAAACGGGGCCCAAGGTGAGGGCTGGCCGGGAAGGGTGAGGGCAGCCCAGGTCCTCGTGATTTACGCTCCCCTCCCCCATCAGCCAAACGAAAATGAACGGACCGGCCGGCTCGGCCCCGCCACGGGAGGCGCCCCCTGACTCGGCCGCCGGGCCAGGACGGGGGCCCCTCGGCGCCCGCCCTCCCGCCTCCCCGACAGCTTGCAGCCGAGCCGGGCCCGCCGTCCCCGGGGAGCCGCCCGTCCTCGGCCCCAGCCCGGCGAGGCCGCTTCCAATCTGCCGGCAGGCTCAGGGGGAGAGGGCGGGGAGCCGGGCCGGAGGCCACCGCCGACCTCGCCCGAGGGAGAAGTTTGCGCTCCTCCCGGCTGTGCGGGGCTTCCCCGGGCCGGGGCTCGGGTTTGGGGGATTCGGGCGCCTCACTGTTCCGCTGAGATCTCAGAGCTGAGCCAGACGCGGGGCCGGGGTATTTTCTGGGGGCCCGTGGGGAGGGCGCCCGGAGCGCGCGGGCCGCCTGGAGAGGCCTGGGCTCCGGGCGCTGGGCGAGCGAAGGGCGCCCTGGGCCCACGGGGCCCGGCTGCAGGTGCGCGGGCTCGGCTCCCTGCGCCCTTTGACTGCAGACAAGGGTCGCCATCCCTGGGGTAGTGTCGAGAGGATCCAGGCCCCGGACGTGCTTCAGATCTGCCCGCCGCCCTGCGCCCCGGCACCGGAGGCCGAACCCTGAAAGGCACAGAACTAGAGCATCGTGGAGGAGTCGGGGAGGGTGCGGGGAGAGTTATTCACAGTGAAAAGACCGTGTTTCCAGCGCTGCTTTGAAAATAAATCCTCGGGCGAGCTCCGGCTCCGTGCGAAATGAGAAGCCGTTTGCAGATGTCTACACTCGCGCTCAGAAGCTCTCGCGTGTTCCTGTTCAGAGGTACAAAAACACCCGAACCCGGGACACGCGCCACAGGAGAGGCTATCGGCTGGGTTGGGGTCCGTTGCGCTGTCTCTCTCGGGCCACGGGGATTTCTCAGGGTCCCCCTAACGTCCCAGACACGACATGCCCACGTTTTCCACCCTCGCCCCACAGCGAAGCCATCGTTCTGGCTCCTTCTAGGTGCGGACACCGAGCTTTCCCCACCCCTGCCAGGTCCGCGGGGTCCAAAGAGGTCAGAGAGAGGGCTGCAAATTTTCCTGCACGAAAAACATGTAGACCCCGACGGAAACGCCCTAAAACAACATAACAAATTAAACTATCTTCTCCACACACACACAGGTCTTTTTCTGCTGGATTTAGTCCCTTTCTGTTGCTGAAGGAAGAGAAAACGGCGGGGTGGAGGGGTGGGTGGAGGTAGAAAAGGGATCTTTGACAGCCTGGAGGACGAATGATTTGAATAACTGTAGGAAAGTGTAGGGAAAAACTTAAAAAAACCCTCACATTCCAACCCAACGGTAGCGGCAGCCGGGCTCTGGACCCCTCCCCGCCAGCCTGTACCCCCCTTGAGCTAATCACCCTCATTAGGAGCCTCATCACCGACCTAATGAAAGCAAACCGTGTGGAAATCGCCGGTAAACAGTTGGGTCCGTGCTGTAATTAATTCAGTGTCTCTTTTAATCAAACCGAAAGGAATCGGGCAGCGGCTTGTGGAGCCGTGACATCACCCCCAAAATCGGCCGGAGCCAATCAGCGTCATCACTCCGGGGACACGTGGGCGAGTCCCCTTTAAAAAAAAAAAAAAACAACGAAAAAAAAGAAACGAAAAAAAAAAACAACCCTAGCCCCAAAGTAAAAGTGACACAAGTTCATTTTTTAAAGGAAGGGGGGGAGGCGAAGGCGCGCGCGGAGGACGGGCTGCGAGCTGCAACAGCGGAGCCGGGAGGTGCTGTCCACGGTGCTGACGGGCCCCAGGAGCGGTGCGAGCGCGGAGAGAGGACCTCCCCGGCCAGGTGGGGAGCGTCATGCGCCGAGGGCCGCCGTCGCCGCTATCCGCGGTGCTGACGCCGCCAGGTGCGCTCCGTTCCCCCGGCTGGTAGCGCGGCTCGGGCCCGCTGCTATCCGCGGTGCTGACCCTGCTGCCCTCGGCCACCGCTCGCCTGGAGGAAGCGTGCAGTTTGGATTTTTTAAAAGCCCTTTTTTATTTAGATTCCAACGTCCTCGCATCTCTTCTGTGCCAAAGGGGAGCTCAGGCCGTCCGTCTCCCCCTTTGCTCTCCCCAACTTGGCGCACCCTCCCTCCCATTTCTCCCTGACACTCCCACCACCCCCCTCGGCTCGGCGGCTCCGTGCGATGCTGCAGAAGACGCGCTGAGCCCTTTTGGATCTAATGCGCAGAGGAGGTTGGCCCAGAGCTCCCGGGCTCCCCCAAGGCTGAACTCCATCCAAGGTGCCCGCAGGCTCCCTGCCCGCCTTCCCCATGCCAGCCCGCAGCTAGGGGCAGGGGCAGCGGCGGCTGGGGTTGGGGGGGGTGGGGAGCTTTTGGGGAGGACAGGTCGCAGCTTGGCTATGGAAGGCTCCAATGGCTTTGGGATCGACTCCATTCTCTCCCACCGAGCGGGCAGCCCCGCCCTTCCCAAGGGGGACCCCTTGCTCGGGGACTGCCGCTCGCCCCTGGAGCTGAGTCCGCGCTCGGAGAGCAGCAGCGACTGCTCTTCACCAGCCTCGCCAGGAAGGGACTGTTTGGAGACGGGCGCCCCACGGCCTGGCGGGGCTTCGGGCCCAGGTTTGGACTCCCACCTGCAGCCTGGGCAGCTCTCAGCCCCAGCCCAGTCTCGCACCGTGACCTCCTCCTTTCTGATCAGGGACATCCTTGCTGACTGCAAACCACTCGCGGCCTGTGCACCCTACTCTAGCAGCGGGCAGCCAGCCGCTCCTGAGCCTGGGGGCCGTCTTGCGGCCAAGGCTGGGGAGGACTTTAGAGAAAAGCTGGACAGAAGTAGCAGCAACGCCTCATCGGACTCCGAGTATAAAGGTAAGAAAACGGGAGTTGAAAACTTGCGGGGGGGAGATGCTATATTTCTGAACACTGGTACTAAAACAGGAGTGCACACACGTGGGGACATACACATATTCACTCGGAGCTGCCCCCAGGGCCCAGGCTCAGCAGTCGGTCTTGTCTGAGCCTTTCAGTCGGCCCTGTGGTTAATGCTTTTGAGCAACAAAGAGTCCAGCGGAGAGAGTGAGGAGAGGGACGCTGTGTGCCCCAGGAGAGATTCCCCAAAACGCACAAACTTTCCAAACTTCGGTGGACTCCCCAACCCACTGGTGGGCAGAAGCAAGCTCCTATCAGGCCAGTGGCTCTCTGGGCAAAGACCTTGCAGAAGCAACGGAAGACCCAAAGGGTTCTGCTTGAACCCCCTTTTATAAGGGTGAAAACCTAGCAGGAAATTTCAGCTGGAGCCCTGAGAACAGTCAGAATTTTCCACCCTTTAATTTGAATTTCCAGAGGGGGAGGGGAATTGAGCTTTCCCTCCCGTTGGCCCCGGTGTGATCTGGGCCCGGGAATCATGCAAAAGAAACGCTCCCTTCAAAGTAGAAAGAGCAGCCAGGCGGCTTACGAGCACGGAGCGGGTTCAGAGGTCTCTTTGAGAGGGGAGGTCTCTGCACCCACCCAACTGTTCTCGCTGGATTTGATTTTAAGTGCATTGAGCCATCAACTTCAGGTTCTGTGTGTGGGACCCAGAGATTGCCCGGCGCCCAGCCTATCCTGGGGTTGCTTCCCCTCTACTTGCGTTTTCACCTCCATGAATCTTTCCATTGTTGTTGTTTCCTTTCCATCCCGTCTTAACCAGGGAGCTGAGATCAGGATTAAGATGAAAGGGGAAAGGAAGAAGGAAGAAAGGAAAAAAGGAAGAGAAGAAGGAGAGAAAGAATTCCCTAATTTTGTTTCTCGCCCCCGCCCACTGCCTTCACTTTAGGTCTTTGGTGAGGCCAGAGGCGGAAAGTTCTTTCTTAGGAAGAAGTCATTCGGGAGGCAGGAAGGGAAGGAGTGTCAGGACTTCAAGGGAGAGACCCTGTGTCCCCATCTAGCAGAAGATGGGGGGCTGAGAGCCCTGTGTCCCCATCCAGCAGAAGATGGGGGGCTGAGAGCACTGTGTCCCCACCCAGCAGAAGATGGGGGGCTGACAGAGGCTGTTCAGAGCTCTTTCAGCCTTATAATTAATTCCCAGAACCCTTTCCATGAGATAAAACTTCCCTATAAAGGCTACTTCTTTATGGTCTTGGGGGCCCTACACCTCCTGGTCTATACTCGCATTAAGTCTTCACAAAAATTTCGGAAGGCTCATTTAACACTCTCTTCCCAACTGAGAATTCGTTTGTGGACATGCCCTGACCTCAGATCGAAACCCGTTTGGGGCCCCACTCCACATCTCACTCCCTCCGCTTCCCCACAAAACTGGTGGAACCTCCACCAGCCTCACTGGGCCAGTCATGCCTAGAAGACGGGCAGCTTGGGCTAGAGCACCCAGGACCCCAGGACGGAGGTCCAGACGCATGTGGCCCAGCGACCCTTGCTCCCCCCGATCACGGCCTGTTTAGAGAGGCAAGGAAAACTTGCCCCGGAGAAAGACAGGTGCGGTGCGGGGTGGGCAGGAGGGGTCAGCAAGGGAGGTAATGTAAATATATATGTATAACATCATCTCTTATTCTTTGTAATTCTCAGCCACAACACTCCAGTTTTATGTCTGGAGTAACAGGCGAGACCTCCCCCCCGCCCAAAGCCCTGCATGCTTGTGTCTGGTGCCGGCGCTGTGAAAGGGTTCGGCTCTTGTCTCCTTTTATTTTCTTGTCCGTAGGTGGGATTTTGAGGAGAGGTTTCGTTTAAGATAATTGGAATATCAATTTTCTTCTCTTGTGCCTGATGATATCTGATCAGGGAGGTGATGAGGGCCAGCTGTCCACATATGGCTTAAATAGGTTTGGCGCTGAGGACAGAGGAAGGTCTCCCCTACCCCTAGGCACCGCTGCCTTTGCACCACCAAAGCCGCGGGGTGAAGAGGGAGCAGAATACCCACCACCGAGACAGTGTCTGGAGCATTTCTCAAAGGTGGAAGCGACTTTTTCAGGACCCACGTTAGGAAATCTTGCCAAGAGACAGACACATGGGGTGGGCATCTAAGCGATTCCCCTGTCCACCTAACAAGCTAAGAGTCGTTTCCTCCAAAGAGGGCACGGAGGGAAGGTCAGTCCCATCCCGAGTTTCTGGTGTCAAAGCTTCCTCGGCATAACGTTTAAAGAAGCTGGGCTTTGAAGTAAGGCGGTCTGGTGCGCGCGCAGTCTTCCAGCCAGAGCTGATATCCGTGGAGAAGTGAAACCGGCGCTTTGCTCCCAGCAGGGTCAGTGGGCCTCGAACTCTGAGGCATTGAGATCTGGGCTGAGCCTGTTTCAGAGGCTGAGGCTGGACAGCGGCGAGTGCATATCTGAAGGCTCCAGCCTGTGCCGGAGAGGGATTAGAGAAAAAGCCCAAACTCAACCCTCACCCCACCCCCGACCTGGGAGCTCAGCGCTGAGAAATGGGGGATTTTCCAAAATAGTCAGTCCAGACAATCAGGTCAAAAAGTAAGGTTTCCACAGTATCAAGTTTGAGGTTTGGATAATTGTTTCCTTGAACTTGTTTAAACTTTACCTGCCTAGCATAATAGACAGAACTCAAGTCCCCCCCACCCCATCCCAACACATCCCCAGCTCCTGAGGCAGCCGTGCCCCAACGTGGCCCAAGCCTAGGAGGGCAGGGAGAGGCCTGCGCACTGGCCTGGACGAGGCAGGAGGCAGGCATGGGCCCCCGTTTCTCACCCGCCTGGGTGCACCCGGCGCCCGGCGCCCTCCCGGCCTCCAACCGCTGCCCTTCCGGTTGAAAAGTCTTACTCCCTAGTGGCTCAATTAACCGGATTATTGTTTCCTACAGAGAGAAATCAACTCACATTCAGCTGAACCCTGTCACTGCAAACGCCATGCTCAATGAAACTCAGCATAAAGGAAAATATAGAGAGGAAAAGAGGAAGGGAAGCCCCAAACCCCACTGCCAATTTTGGGGAGGTGGTCTCTGGTCATATCATTGCTTTAGGGGGAGAAGGAGGGAGGTCAGTGAGCTTGTTTGATCAAGTGTGCATTTGCGGTGCTGTCAACCCCAAAGGAAAGTGTTGGGGAAGAAAGAAACCACATTGTTCGGTCCCATCCTTGCGACTCAGGAGCAAGGACCCTGCTGGGGTGTCCTGACCGACGCGGGGTGGGGGGAAACACAAGACAGCCACAGTAGGCATCGTATTGACAAGGAAACACAGACCTCCGCGACGTGAGCATCCGAGGGGCAAACGGGTGGCTTATTTTTCCAAGCGCTTCGTGCTTCCAGATCTGGGCGCCCCGGCGATTCGCCTTCCGTGCTGTGCGCTGTTTGTAGTTTAAGAAACGGGGGGGACCATCTCTATAGATTCACACCCGTGCAGGGGCCAGGCGAGATGTGAGTGCAATTATTTGTTCTTCAGGACCACGGTCCGCTCCAGGGTGAACGGGTTTTTGTCCCTCCACGAGGGTTTTTCTCCCCCAGACTCCAGCCCTCAGCTTCCTCCCTTCCTGGCCTGAATGCAGCCAGAGGATCGGGGCACAGTCCTGCACCCCTGAGCACGCATCCGCACAGCCCACCGGTTTGGAACCCCTGGGTCCCCTCCCCTCCTCTCCCCTCCCCTGTCAGGTCCACTTGGTGGATCCCGTTAATCCCTTCAGGGAGCGCCGGCGCAACGCGGGAGCCGGGTTGAGTTCTCTCTCGGCTTTGGGTTACTTCTCCCCGGAGGTGTCAGTCTTCCTCTGTCTGGGGGCTGGGAGGTCCCAGCTCTGAGCTGCTCTGCCGCAGCTCCATGGGACCGGGAGCCACATTTACACGACCGACTGTGACGGGCCGCAGGCTGGGGCGGCAAGGCGGCGAGGCCGGGCCCTGACGCGCGGCTGTGTCTCCACAGTGAAGGAGGAGGGCGACCGGGAGATCTCCAGCTCGAGGGACAGTCCCCCGGTGCGCCTGAAAAAGCCACGCAAGGCACGCACGGCCTTCACCGACCATCAGCTGGCGCAGCTGGAGCGCAGCTTTGAGAGGCAGAAGTACCTGAGCGTGCAGGACCGCATGGAGCTCGCAGCCTCGCTCAACCTCACCGACACGCAGGTCAAGACCTGGTACCAGAACCGCAGGTGAGGCCCGGCTGCGCGCGACAGGGGGGAAAGGGCCCCCTCTGCTCTCCTCCCTGCCCCTCCAGGGGACCCACCAGTACATGATCTGACGTGCCGAGGGAGGGCCCCTGAGCTTTCCCCGTTCTGTAAAACTAGGGAAACTGAGGACTCAGAGAGCGGAGGCCTTGCCCGAAGTCCACGGTGAGGGAGAGAGACAGGACTAGAGTCGATCAGGTGGACAGACAGACATGTGGGCCACTGGAGGTCCAAGCCTCCCCACCCTAGCCACGTCCTACCACCCCCATCCAGCCCGGGCAGCTGCTGGGGGGCAGGGTGGCTCTGAGCTCTCCCGGAGGTATTCTTCTGGCCTCCTCAGCCTTTCTAGCCCCGAAACGCAAGGAGGGAAGGGGCCCAGCCCTAGCTTCTTGGGGACGGGGGGGCCGGGAAACTGGTGTTGGGCACGGGTCTGGAAGCTGGTATTTCCTCATCTCCCTCCCCAACACATTCACAGGATGAAGAGGTACACATACAGCCACACACTCAACCCACAGCCACACACTCACATCGACGCGACTCAGTAATACAAACACACATACACCACAGTCACCCACACACGCTTAGCGGAGGCCGGAACGGTGCTTTCCATAAACAAGCCTCAGAACACGCTGCCCCATTAATAATAAATACCTGATTACTGCTCCGGGCATCAATAATTAAGGCCTGTTACAGTAATTACACAATTATGATGATGTGAATAATTCAGGCAGGGAAACGGGGCTGGTGTGGCTGAGTCCGACTCAGTGGGACCGCCTCGCCGGCCAGGTGCGCCCAGGAGTCCGGCCGCAGCCCTGGCAGCCAGTGTGGCCTCGGCTTTCTTGCCTTCCCCCAACCCCAGCCGACCCTCTGCTGGTAGCCTCCCGGCTTCGGCACCAGACAGACTGCAGGGCTCGCCCGAAGCCTCGGATCTGCGTGCGGACTGACGCGGACGCGGACGCGCGGCGGAGAGAGCGTGCGCACATCCTCTCCCGTCGCCGTCTCTGGCCCGCGAGCTTCCGCAGAGGCGCCGCCAACTGGGGTACCGCAGCTGTGCTGGCCTCCGCCGGGCCGGCTGTGCCGCTGGGAGGATCAACTGAGTCCCCTCCAACGGCTAGCGAACCGATCCCCGCGCCCCCGCCTTCCTGTCCAAGGCGATCTCGCCTTCCTCAGGCCTCCCCAGGAGCATCCACACCGGGCTCCAAGCGCCCAGACTGCGATCCCCCGAGCAGTGTGGCGAGGTCAGACCCCGGGCTTAGAACCCAGGGTCTCCTCTTCCTAGGCCATCTTGAAAACTGGCCCGCGCCTCAGTTTTCTTATCTGTAAGTGGGGTTAACAGCCATGGAAGGCCGGTGGGAGATTAAAGGAGCCGATGCATGTAACCCGCTAGACGGTGCCTGGCGGCCCGTTATTTATTAACGAATTATAGTGTGACCCCTTTAGTGTCCCTGCAGGCGCTCTGGGGCACTCGTGAGGGGCAGGGGTCTCCCGGCGCCACAGTTCTGACCCCGCCTTACGCGTTTACTTCGGTCCCTAGGACTAAATGGAAGCGACAGACGGCCGTCGGGTTGGAGCTGCTGGCGGAGGCAGGCAATTACTCAGCGCTCCAGCGGATGTTCCCGTCGCCTTATTTCTACCCGCAGAGTCTGGTTTCCAACCTGGATCCCGGCGCCGCGCTGTATCTGTACCGCGGGCCCAGCGCGCCGCCGCCCGCCCTGCAGAGACCTCTGGTGCCCCGCATCCTCATCCACGGACTCCAGGGCGCCAGCGAGCCGCCCCCGCCGCTGCCCCCGCTGGCCGGCGTCCTCCCGCGGGCCGCGCAGCCTCGGTGAAGCGCCCGCCCGCCGGCCCGCGGAGCACCCGGCCCCGGCTCCGGGGCTCCGCGCTGGCCCCTTCCGCCTGCCTCTGGGAGGGCGCGGGGTTTCAACGCCCCTTCCCAGGGGCCCCGGGTCCGGCCCTCCCTGGCGTCCAGCCCAGTGTCCCCAGAAGGGCCAAATGCCAAGTCTTCTGCGTCCCGGACCCCGGGACTGAGTCTCCCTAACCATCTTCGGCGTCCTCACTCCCGGCCACTCCATCAGGGAGCCACTTCCACCGCCGGGGGTACACACATCCCCACGCCCCGCCCCCGTCACTCCCCACCCGCGCCCCCTTGCCCCTCCCCGGTGCAGGTGGGCGACCCCCATGCTGCCCTTTCCCACTCCCCCTCCACGCTCCGGCGGTACCCCAAGCCCTCTCCCCGCAGCCCTGACACGCGGAGGGGAAGGGGAGTGTGGAGCCTCCCCCCGTCCCTCCCCCCAGCTCCAGGGCCAACGGCAGAGCTGTACATACCGTGTGCAAAGTGTATATGAAGTTATTTATTCGTGACCCATGAGCCCGTGACTGTGTCCGTGAATCAGTGAGTTTGTGGCCTGTGCCCACCCTCCTCCCAGGCGGGGCAGAAAGGGGTCAGGGGACTTGCCCACCTACCCCGACCTCCAGTCCCCATCTCCGGCCTCCGTCCGGGGGGCAGCCAGGCCCCTCGGGTTCTCTCTCTTTTTTAAATGTCGAAATAAACTTCTTACAAATGACCAGGCGCCTGTCCGCGCTCCGTCGGTGGGTCCGCGCTCGGCCCTTCTTCCCCATCCCTCCTTGAGATTCATTGTCCCCTTCTGGGACTCGGGCTCCTTCCACCCTCAGTAAGGAAGTATTTTCGTCTCCCTCTCTTCCTTGGTGCTGTGGTCGTGGGCAGGGGTCTCCCCTCCTCCCTGGCCTCAGTCTTCCCATCTCTACGGTGAGGTGAGCACGCCGCTCCCCACCTGCCCCTGCCTCTCCATCTGGTTGCTGGACGCTCAGCCGCTCCCGGGGGCCGGGGTGGGGGTCAGCGCCCGGGCTGGCTGGGCTGCGGGCCGGGCTGCGGTGCCCTCGCTGAGCCGGCTCATCTGGCCGCGACAAGGGCGCCGGCAGCTGGTGACCGGCCCGCCGGCCGCGGGGGCGACAGATGGGCTCCGAGGCTACTCCCCGCCCCCCACCACCCCGTCCGCCCCGCGCCCCGGCCGCTCGCGCTCGCCGA
The DNA here is from genome assembly GCF_963455315.2 of Globicephala melas. Lineage (NCBI taxonomy): Eukaryota > Metazoa > Chordata > Mammalia > Artiodactyla > Delphinidae > Globicephala > Globicephala melas. Next base: position 4,464,013 of record NC_083319.1, on the reverse strand, counting down.
CGCGGCTCTCGGCCCCCCGCACCGGGTAGGACCCGACGAGCCTTCGCTGGGAACCTGACGCCGCACCGGGTAACCCCCGACTCCCGCATCTTCTCGCTCCCCCCTTCACGCGGGGACTGTGCTGGGGATGCGACCCAGAGGGAAGCCAGGTCCCAGCGTCTGCCGCCGGGCCCCAGCCTGCGACTCCAAGGGTCTCAGGAGAGGGCTTTAAGTTCTGAGCCAGACTCCAGACCTCCGGTTCACGTTCAAAGGGCCAAGGTCACCTCCACAGGCAGTTCTCTCTGGGGAGGTGGGCTCAGGTGCTCCCCCGCCCACACACCACCTGCAGCTCAGACTCCCAGGATCCGCCCAGGGCTGGGAAGTTTGGGGGCCGGCACGCCGAGCTCTCCCCAGTTTTGCGGCAGGATTGCTCTCAGAGAGGACGGCCTGGCCAGGAGGGGTGGGGTTCTGCTTAAACGCTGACCGTCCCGTCCCCCACCCCCACCCCCCCACCGCCGGACCCTGCTACTGTTTCCTCCCCACCGCCCAACACCCTCACACCACCGCTTTTCTTTCCCGGGATGGTGAGGGTATTATTCTAATTTTGCAAACTGCACAGCAGCTAATTAAGTCAAGGAGCGCCTTGGCTTTCAAGTTCTTTAGCATGTGAGTGGGGGTCGGTAAATCCCCAGCTCTGGCTGGGGTGGGGGGTGACGGGGGACCATCCCCAGCTCAGGGTTAATGAAGTGGGAAAGGAGTCTCTCACAGCCTCCTGCAAACAAAACCCCCCATGCAACAAACCCTGCCCAAATCCTACATGGATTGACTTAAACCCAGGGGATAAGTGCTTTAAATTAATCTCATTGAATAAGAATGAGACCAAACAAAACTCTTTAAAATCATATTAAAAATCTATCAAAGGACAACTTGCACTGGTGTGCTTTTCATTTTGTGTAAGTGAGGGACATATACTGGAGCAACCAGCCTTACATTTACACAGCGGCCGTGTAAATCACAGACACATTCCCAACTATGTAATTGTCCTTGTACCGCCGAGGTGGTTTCATATCTTACATTAATGAAGAACAAGACTTCCCTACAAGTTTATAATGACAGTATTTTAAATTGTCCTGCACTTCCCATCTGTGATAATAAATTTACAGCCTCTGCAGTGAGGTGGGCTTCGGCTTTCATCCATCTAGAAGGCTCAATCGGTTTCCCGGTTCCCAACCCTGGGGCTGGGTGAACTCTCATTTAAAACAAGGGGGAAAAAAAAAAAAAAGGAAGAATGAATTGCGTGAGACCCCCAGCAGGCAAGACAATAGGAGAGGCACTGAGAGGGGGTGTCTCTACTCCTGCACTGACACCTCCCCCCAACTGATAAACGTAGACTCCGCGGGGGCAGGGGCAACAAAGTGGAGAAGTTGAGAGTCCCCAACCAGCCTCGCTGCAAGGCTTCTGGGCATTTTCGAGAAGTCGAGCTGATTTTAGGGGTGCCCAGCCGCCAGCACGCTGAAAGGCTTTGCTCCGAACTTTTTCTCTGTGGAGCAGATTAAGAGATAAGGCGTCACGGTCATGCAGGCATTTAACGAGACCAGTGGAGCGCCCTTCGCAAGCAGGGCAACTTCTCCAGTGGAAAGAAAGCCTTACATTTCTGTCTCCTGGAAGCGATGGTTGGATTTTAACGGCTTCCGCTGACTTTACGTTGAGGGGCTCAAGTGCTCAACACCAAGGGCGCTAGCCGTTTGGATCCAGCTGCCTTAAGGGGCTCTCATTTACTCCCCTTTCTTCCCTAAATCTCTCCTCCCCTCACCACAGGGGGGGAAAAAAATCAAAGGAATCCACTGGGCTTTGTCAAAATGTCCTTTGCTGAGGTTCGGTTGCCTCTGCTTCTCTGAGTGGAAAATGCCGTTTGCATTGCATCAGCGCTGCCTTAATCACTCACCAAGGGCTCTTTGCCCTTCAGTGCGTGAGAATGGGGGGCCCCCTCTGAAGATGTGCAGCGCTAAGGGTTGCAAACAGGAAGATGTCTAGGATTCGAAAACAAAGCATTTTACAAGCCCATGAGGGAAAAAAGCTTTAGGCTGCAACGTTCCATGAAATGTCCAGATTCTCTGACTTTTAAATATGGGCATCAGGCTTATGACACAGAGAAAGAGGTAAGTTTGGGAAATTAGAAAAAGAGGCACGATTGGAGATACACACAGAATTAGAATAGGTACAGTGGAATTAGGCTAAAAGCTTTGCCTAATTGATGCCTGAAATGTATAATCTGTCACGAGCCATAGTAAGACAGATTTATTTTAAGGTTATTTAAATTTAGATAATATTAACCCTAAACCTGCTAAATCCATGTTTCTTTATTAACTGGGGGTAATACACTGATTCTACTTAGAAACAGGCCCACATAGCACCTATGGCAAGGAACGCTCACCTACGTGTCAGCAAAGTAACGAGTGAGTTTCCACCTCAAAACTACAGTCACTTACACGCTTTGCACAGTTCTGGTACTTCTCCCCGCCCCCCCGCCGGCCCCCGCCCCAGGAGTGCAGACTCCCGCTTTAATGGAATGAATACTATGGGGGGGGGAAAATTAAAGAGTAGGGTTCCTCTTTGATCATCCTAGATCACTGGCATTAATCCTGTTTCTCACACAGCTGGGTTTTGTTTATAAAGTTTGATCCCTCCTTTTCTCATCCAAATCACGTGGACCATTACACACGGAAATAAAAGAAAGGTGGCAGATTTGCCCAAAGTCAGGAGGACTTGTGCTGCAGGTTGACTTATTTATTATCATTGTGACAGATTTCACCAACCGTTCCTTTTAACTCCTATGTGACAGCCAGGTCTGCGAGGTCACATTTTCCCTCCCGCAGGGGACCGGGGCTTACTAGGCTCACAGTCACCCTTACGACGAGTCCCTGCTGGTGTGGTACCAGCCGAGGCTCCCCTCACGCCCGAGGGATGGATGCAGGGACGCCGACCCGCTCCCCGAGATCCCCACAGACAGCCCACCTTGGAACTCTCGTGGTCCCCCCTTGGCCCTTGAGGTCATGTGATCTGCAGGGGCTACAGAAGTGGGGCCTCGACACCCATGCCAGTAACTTCAGGGTGCGGGGGTGGGCTGAGGACGGGAGGAAAAGTGGAGAGGACACTGCCCAGTGCACAGAGAGGTGCCGAGGCTTTCCCCCCTCTCCTTCGGACCCCTCTGGAGTTACCCGTGTCCAAATCTTACATTTATTGGGAAATCGATACGCCCCGGGGGTCCTCTTTCAAACCTCCCAGGAAACACAATGGGGGAGGGGCAGCTGTGGCCTGGGCCACAATACAGACCCCAGGACCTTTCTGGAAGACAAGAGGGGATTCGATGGGAGAAAAAGCTCAGGACACTGGTGCCCTTTGACTTCAAAGGCAAATAATAAAAAGGCAACAGTAAATCAATTAGTCCTGAGAAAGTACAATTTCCCTGGACAAGGAGGAGAGAGCATTGCATGTGAAAGGGACGTGGTGCTTAGAGCCCCTGCGCACGGGAAATGTGACCCCTGGAGGCGTTGGGGACCCACGCCAAATGCTCCTTTGGTCCTTTTTAATAAAGCATCTGTACATCAAGAAGATGATCTGATAAATAGGTTTTTTTCTCTTCTTTTAGCGATTCAATCCAGCTTTTAAAATCCCATTTTACAAAATTCAGGCCAATATATGCGTTGAGAGGGCAGCTTGAAGTGAACCGTGAAACTTCTTCAGAACGTCATCGCAAGGCGGGATCAAACCCCTTCCCGGCTGCAGCGAAGGGTGTTAGTCTTCTACATGAAGTCGTGGTGGCACCATGCGGTCTACGGGCACTGATGGAATAAATCCGAGAGAGGCCTACAAGGCAGGTTAGGGGCTGATCCATCCCGTGCTGACCCCCGCCCCCCTGACCCCTCAGGCTGCAGCGTGTCTCGGCACAGCACCGGGTCACCGGGTCTGCGGGGGGCGGGGGGGGCGCACCCTTCATCCTCACAAGGCTCCTCCGAGGAGAACAGGACCCGCCTCCGGGATCCACCGAGGCCCAGTCCCGTGGGGGCAGAGCTTAAAACTACTTCCTGGGAAGTCTCGCTGTCCCTCCGCAAGGCTTTCGGCTTTAGTTTGTTCCCACGGCCAAGGCTGGGCGCTGGTTTCGGACGGCGCTGCGAGGCCGGCTGCCGGGCCCTGCGCGTTTGTTTTGCTCTCTGACCTTGGTGACGCTGGTCTCCATCCCGCTGGAGTATTCCGAACGCAAGATTTCAGCAAGGCGCTGTTTACTCTGGGTCTTCCTGTGCAGGTCAGGCCTGAAGAGGGGAAAGGAAACTTTATTACTTTTTTCTTTTCCATTTGGAAGGAGGCTGCTGGCAGCTGGTTCCAAGACTGCAGAGCTGACATTTCTGTATTAACAGAAGTACAATCCCTCCAATGGCGCTTGTTTTGATAGTCTATGCACCAGAAGATTAGATACGGCGCTGACAGATTCTCATAACGGCGGCAAAATATCATGGCATTTTTAAAAGTGAGGCTTTGCTCTGTGTTGTTTTCATGGGGAAAAAAAAAAGCGAAAACACACTCACACTCTGATGGCAAATGAGGTGTATGATACAGCGGTTTGCCAAAAGAAGGGGAAAAACCCGCCTTGAAACTCAGCAGTCAGTGCCCGCTCGCAGCTCCTGGGAACGCCCCCCTCGGCTCCCACCTCCCCGTGCAGTTCAAAGCAACTGGCCTCCTCCTGGGGACCGGGCTTGGCGGCCAAACAGTGAGGGCTGGGGTGTCCGCCACAGACACCTCTTCACCCACCGAAGAGACTCTTGTAAATTATTTCTGACCCCCAAAACCCCAAACCCAGGTGTGCTTAGGCAGACCGGTCAGTGTCCGCACCGGGAATGGACGGCAGCGGCCCCAGGAATGGGAGGGAGGTCCTCACCTGCCCCAACCCGCAGGGAAAATGCCCAAGACTGAAAATCAATGTCAGATGGTGAATCCTGCTAACTGTTTTCAGAAGACAGCAGCCTCATCATTAATTTGATTAGAAAAGCAGAGGGGGAAACTTGTAGAAGTTTAGTCGTACACAGAAAAAATGATTATGAAAACTGAAGAGTAAAATAATGTTTCTTAAGACAGGATCCTAACCAAAACAACAGAGTCGTTACCAGAGAATCCATCTTGCTCTGCCTGCAATTCCTTCAACACCGACGTGGCAGTGTCTCGGGTTCTTACAAAAGCCAGATGTTACCCTCTGCTACTTATATTTGCAGCATTTCCCTTTGCTGTAAAAATCAGAAGATAAATCAGACTAAAAATAAACATAACAGAACTCCTTTAAAGCCCAGGACTTAACAACAGGACTAATACCGTGCTAGTAAACTGATTAAGAAAGGGACACCATCGTAACTAGGTTAAAGCCACCATATCTCTTTACACTCCCGCTGCAGAAGGCAGGGTGCAGGCAACGGTGGGGCTCAGTCCGTGTCAGTCACACAACAGCTTCTACCGTGACAGACGGGGAGACATGCAAAGGCAGCCTGTGCTGGGCAAAGGTTTGAGGCAAGGGGACAACAGGACCCCGTATTTAAGGGCTAGGCAACTGTGGTAACAAGAGCACGTGCAAGGGCAGGGACGGGACTTGGTGACAGGGAAGGACTCTCTGGGCTCTACGTTACCACCTCTGATCTTCACTCCGAGAGGCAGGTATGGCTACCATCTCATTTTACAGACAAGGAAACCAAGGCTGGAGGACGGTAAGTAACCTCCCCAAGACCATCCAGCTCCTAGGAGCAGAAGCCCAGATGCAAACACAGGGCCGATGGACTCAAAGCCTGAGCTCCTCCCACCAGGCAGCCGGTCCCGGATGGAACAATTGGGCAGGACAGGAAGGTCCAGCGGGGTCGAGGGTGACAAATGACCACGATCTGACGTGGAGGAGGCCTTCGTGGTCTCACTGAAACGTTTCAGTGGGACGATGCGGGCAGAGGCCAGATGACAGAGGGAGGAGTGAGGGGAGAGCTGAAGGGTGAAGGAGGTGCCTGGGCTGGAACCCGGCTCTGTCGCTCATTAGCTGAATGACGTGGTGAACGGGTGACGCGCGCTTCTTCATCTGAAAAATGGGGATGATACTTGGAACGAAGTTCATAGGATGCGTAAAATTTAAAGAGAGTAAGACATACGGAGTGCTGGCTGGTGGCTGGCATGTGGGTTGCAGACAATCGGCGTTAAAAACGGAGCAGCTGAAGCCCAGAGATGCCAAGCAAACCTCCGCCTCCCTGTCCCCCGCCCCAGGCCACACAGGAGCCAGGACTGGCCCTGGGGCCTGACGGTGGGGCTGGGGCTCTGGTGACCGCGTCACCCTTCTGTGCACAGCAGAGGTTCTAACCCCCCAGACCCTGCCCGTGTGGACTGTGTGCCCTGGTGTCCGGGGGAGGTCCGTCCACATGTTGGGCCTCACGCGTGGCTGGGAAGCGGCAAGAGACGGGCCTGCAGCGGAACGCGCTCAACTCGTTCCAAACGGAAGGCTGTCAGCTCCCGTGCTTGCGGTTTATTTTTAGCCAGGTGACACGACAGCCGGAGCGAACAGGCTGTGACGGGAAGAAATGCTTTCTCTCCCCCCTCGTTTGAAGGCAGGTGCTCACATCGTGTATAATTTTACATGTAACAACCTGAGTTTCAAAATATGCAAAATTTCAGTCAAAACAGCCGCCCCAGCCTAAGCCGTAGCACTTCAACGGCGGCTCCGGCCACCGCTGACGCAAGGTAAGTAACCAGAGTCTCAACTGCGGGACTGAGCACTAGCTGCCGGCAGCGCAAGCGGACTGGGGATGCGTCCCGCTTCCAGCCGAAGGCGCTGGGCAGCGCGCCTGGGCTCAGACCACTGGGCCTCCAGACCCAGCACCAAGGACCCCACCGAGGCATGCGACACACCGGTGTGTGTACACACACCCACGCCGCTCTCGTCTGCTTCTGAGCCACGTGAGATCTGTCCCTTCCCAGGCAAACTCAGCCGGCCCTGGGGCTGTGGAAGGTCACCCCTGGTGGGTGTGTCATGCCACCGATCAGGAATGTCTGTCAAGGGGCTTTGAGTCCACACCGACTGAGGCAGAGGATGCTGTTAGAAAGCGGGGCTTGGAGACGGTCCTGCTTGCCTTGAGGTTATGACCTCAACATTTCCTATAGCTACTTTATGATTTAATTCTAGTCAATGGACTTCCAGCTTGGGACCCAAACTCAAACTCTGAGTGGTGGTCCAGACAGCAAACAGGGGTTCCGGCCTTCCAGACTCAGACCTGTTCCTCGGGAGGAAGAACCTTGGGGTCAACCCTGCAGGGGTTTCCCCTGCTGTCAGCTGCCACCCCAACGGGACCCACCTTTCCCTTGGCCAGCTCGCTGCCTGCTTTTCCTCTGTTCCGAGGCCCAGTGCCGAAAAGGCAAAGTACAGATGGGAAGATGAAACGTTCTAAACCCAAGCCCACGATGGGCTTCTCCTGCCAAGCTGCAGTTCTCCCAGAAACTTGCCAACGTTCTTGCCCTCCCTGCCCTCCCAACGCCCAAACCCCTCTCAAATGGGCGTCCTGCGCGTCCACCGGAGTAATCCTGTGGTTACCAGGCAACAGATCAGTTTATCTAACCACAGGGAACTCCCTTGCAGTGAAGGCTGGATAACCCCCCCTTGGTTACCAGGCTGGATTACCCAGCAGGATAGGCAGATGCCACTTTCACTGCCAATGAGGTGAAATCACAGCCTAATTAGGAAATCAATACGCCCGCTAGGACGGCCACTGGAGAAGAGCGATCTCAGGACCTTCTCCCAGCTTTATCAATAAATTCACAGACGATCGTCCTATAGGTAAAAAGCCATTCTAACACAGGCTTCTGCTGATGGCATCCTTTTGCAGGACAGAATTTTTCATTTTATCATTAGGTAAACTGCATTTTTATGTACTGTCAAGTCTCTCGATATTTTCTTTTATGTTTTACGGCTTCAGGACCATGCTCAGAAAAGTCTTCCTCACCGGAGCCTTTTTAAAATATTCAAGGATATCTTCGTTTAGCCTCTGCTACTGCTTTAATTCTATCTAGATTTTGTTCTGGCTTATGGTAGGATGTGGCGAATTTAACTATTTCTTCCCAAGAGTTATCCAGTTATCCGAGACAGTCACTGAACAAGCAATCTCCTCCCCCAAGGTCTTGAAACGTACCTCTAGTACCTTCCTTCCGACTTTCAGAACACTTCCTGCAGGCCATAGTTAAAGAGTAGACGATGATGGTGATGACGACAGCGGTGGCCCACGTTAGCGGGGTCCACCACACACATTAACATATAAGCGAGTAACAATGACAGGGCTTAACGGAGTTAAACATAAAGCACGTCAAATCACAGCCACTGACACTGGCTCTGTGACTTTAACAATAACTGTATTATTAGCACGTGCATGACACCTACTTACGTCAGGTGCTGCTGTAAGCACTTGAGAGGCATCTAACTCATTCACTTCAACAATCCTGTGAAGGAGGCACCACAGGCACGGCAGCTGAGGTGCAGGGAGGTCAAACAGCACGTCCAGGGAGGAGGTGGGATCGGGGCCCAGAGCTTTCCGACTCCACGACGTACACACTTAACCGCTGTGCTGTAAGTTTTTACCACAAGGAGCAAGTTCCCCACACGAAGTATTTCCAGTACAGAAGCAACGTTCACGTTACAGCAGATCTCGAAGACTTTTGGAACCCCTGATAGAGTGCATCGTAAGAGTAACAGCTGGATGACAAGTGAAAAAAGCAGTTTTAAAAAATCATGATTTGCTCAATCTCATTACAGACATAAAAAGATCCTACGTGTACACCTGCAGAGAAAGTAGGAGCCACAAAAAATGTGAATTGAGATTAACTTGGATTGTGGGCTTTTATTGGATGATTTTTAAGCTTTTCTCTATTTCCCGAATTTTTACAATAAACACATTATTATTTTTGTAATCAGGAAAAGCAGCATACTCACTTTAGGGGAAAAAAAATCAAGTGGTACAATTTTACCCTGGGCTGAAATATCAAAGTATTTTAATTTTTACTTATCAAAAACCTCTTTGCCTCTGGCTTTCAGTTCGTTTTTGTGAGGGATTTTTCTCTTGTGGTATAATTAAAACAGACAAGACAGAAGATCAGTAAAGCATATTTCTTTCTCTAATCTGAAAAATTCTGCTTGTAAGCAAATGACCCAGGGTCACACTGAGGCCCCAAGGACCCTGCAGCAGAAGCAAGCCCCCAGACTGGAAGAAAAGCCTGGGTTCTGAGTGATCGTGGAAGGAGACAGCGAAGGCTTCCGAGGCGTGAGGCTGACTCCAAGTTTCTACCCTCCTGCCTCGCCCTTACGGATGAAGCAAAGGCACAGAATCTGAGGGGGTTCAGGGGGCTCTCAGATGACAGTGAGAGTGACCAACAACTCCAGGGAGAAGGTGACAAGCAGTCCCCCTGAGGCAACAAGGTAGTTCAGGTGCGGAACCCGCCAGTGTGGGACGATAATTTAGCCTACTGAAGGGGAACAAGCTATCAGACCTTTTATGGCCATCGAAGGAAAAGGAAGTGCATCAGGGCTCCTTAACCTCTGGATTCTGTTTGGGCAGAGATGCACGCCGATGGGCTGCCCGTTTTAGGGATGCCTTCTTTGCGATTTCTTAGGACCATACCGACTCTAGCGCTTGTAAAACTCCCAGGGCCCCAGAAGACACTCCACTCCAGCGGAGCCCTGCTGAGGCAGTGGATATCATTCCAGAAAATTCCTGAGTGGCTCTGTGTACGCAGAGACGGAGAAAAAGTGGGTCTCTGCCTCACACCTAACAACGAGACCCAGTGGAGAGCTGGTGGCAGGCGGATGCCAGGCCGTGCAGGTCACAGGCGATCAGTATGTAGATGCCATGACCAACCTGCTGCCTGGAAAGGCGCCCACAACGGGAAGGGGGACAGAGACAAGGCTTAGAGATGGCCGAGGTCTGAAAGCGATGCCCTGAGTCAGGATCCCAGAAGTGCCTGTCCAAGTGCCAGAGACCTTTGTGGAAGTTCTGCCAGGAGCCAGGCCTGGACGTCACACAGCAGGTGGCGGTGTTGGGGAAGAGGTGCGGCAGCAGGACCCTGAGGGCGCTGGTTGGAATCCCAGCCCGGCCCTCACCTAGCTGACGACCCTGCAGTCAGTAGCTTCCCCTAAGCTGAGATTCCTCACACGTCAGAAAGGGCCTCCACGTGGACGCAAGGGGTAGCGCGAAGGTAAAACGAAGGGTGCTTTACAGAATCTAATTCTCTGTGAAAACGTTCAGATGGAGAGATACAGGGTGCACATGGCAACAGTTCCGTGTTTCTGTAACTGCCGTGACTGTGTCCCGCAAACACGGAGACTGATAAGCTTGGGCAGAATCCCAGCTCCAAACCCTCTGGGCTTGCCCTGCCTGACACCATTATCGATGACTCGAACGACATTATGAGGCGTATTTATCACCTCTGCAGATGAGACGGAGCCTGCAGGGACAGCTAGCACGCTGGACGGCAGAGCACCCCAACGGGCCAGAGGGATGGGCTCGGCTAAAAGGTGACCCTGAACTGGGGGCCCACGCTCTTGCGCCAGAGAAGGCGGGTGGTCTGGCTCGTCACACGTGCACACGGGCAGGGGCTCAGCTGCCTGAGCCACAGGCTGACCCGAAGCCGAGGGTGGGAGAAGCCGCACAGCGTCGAGCCAGGAGGCCAGGGTGCGAGTCCTGGCCCCGCCCCGGGAGAGGGACAGCACGTGAGGACATGGGAGGACCAGAGGAGGAAACCCACGGCTCTGACCGGAGCCCAGCCGCGGCTGAGCCCCACGTGGGTGGCAGCGGTGGTCTCTGCTGTCACCACTGGCTGCAGTGATAGACGTGACTGCCCTGCTCTCTGGGCCGGCCGGGCTCTACTGCACGTTTGGGCAGTTGGAGGAGCCAGATTCTGACAAGAACCTGGGCGGAGAGAAAAGCCGCCCTGGGCTGGGACGTGGGGCGGCTGGAGGCGCCGGGGCGGAGCTGGCCCTCGGAGGGGAGGACCCCGGCACCGTCCTGCAGGGGCTGTGGGACCTATTTTCTGAGCTTGGCCGAGGCGCTACTTCTCTCAGTGCCAGGCTGCTTACTCTCGAAAGGATTAAACGAACTAATGAATCAAAGCCCGTATCAGAGCGCCTGTCCTGAAGGCACCGGGAACACGCTGACTATAATCATCATTAACAATCCGGAAAGAGGAAGGCAGAGGAGATGGGCCGCCGTCATCAGACACCGGACGCCTCGTCACGTGGACCCGGGGCTGCTTTGTCAATAGCAACACCTTGTATCGTCAGCTTTGTAAGTCACGCACATTCAGCATTTGAATCCGGAGACCAAAGGGTGCAAAGTGAAAGTGGTCAATCTGGGCTCATTTCAGGAGCTCTAACTAACTCCACCCTGGAGGTGGCGAGTCCCCCCTACCCCGTTGCTGGGAGCCCTGAAGCGGAGGTCTTACAACCAAGGAGTAATGTGACCGAAGGCACAAGGTTCCGGTGGGTGGGAGCGTTCGGGGAAGAGTCTATAAAACTTCCACTTTTTTTCTTTTTCTTTTTGGCCACACCGCGAGGCTTGTGGGATCTTAGTTCCCCGATCAGGGATTGAACCTGGAGCCTCGGCAGTGACAGCACCAAGTCCTAACCGCTGGACCGCCAGGGAATTCCCGTGAAGCTTTCACTTTTTATTCACAGACTCAGAGAGAAGCGGGCAGGGGCAGAGGAATCAGCATTTACTGGACAACGACTCTAAGCCCCGGCCAGTGCCGCGTGTCCATCATCCCTCCCCACGCCCCACACGACCTGACAGGCCCCGCGGCAACGCGAAGCTGCTGCTGAGCGCCTGACTCCAAGCCCGGGCCTCTCCCACTGCACCCTCTGCCTCTAGACTCAGAAGGAAACTAGAGAAAAAGCCGGATCCACATCTTGCCCACAGTTGTCTGTTCTCAGAGGTCTGCCCCATGAGCAGAAAGGTGCTCGCACCCACTGCAGGGTTTGCCATTCTGACGGCTTCAAATCAAACCCTTCCACATGTGCACCAGAAAGTCTTCTGCTTTAAGTCCATTTCTCCCATTACACAAAGAATTATCTGTTCACGGGCAAAAAACACCCTTAACAGAATTCATCTACTTGCTCCTTAGCCTAACACTAATCACAGAAACCAGAAGCTTCCAAACGGGTGCATGCAAGGGAGGAGACGAGTGCCAGGAATGTGGGCTCCCAAGTCTCTCAGACTCAGTGCCACATGACCGGGCATGTCCACCTTCTCACCAGTTACTGGGAACTCGGCCGTGGTCGGAGGGACCTGGTGAGGCTCAACGAGACAACGCGTGTGGATTCAGCACGGCCAGGGGCACACGTACTCCCTCAAGAGACATGCTGGCAGACAGCCAGATGCCGTCACTCCGGGATGTCGGCGCTCTCAAACCACACCCCTCTTCTGGACTACTTATTGGTTAAGACGTCACTCCACGTGTCAGCCTGCTGCTGGAACGTCAGGACCAGAATGGAGAGAACATCTGGAAAAGACCTGAGGTCATTCCCTGTGGGTCCTAACCAGACGGAAAGGCTCTGTGGCGTAAGAGCAAGGCGTACGTGGAGGGGCTGGGATGTGAAGGAGCCCAAGGAACGTGGGGGCAGGTGAGAGGAGGGGCGTCGGCGGCCTGAACTAAGCTGCGTGTAGCAAGCGGAGAGCTGGGGGACCGTCGTGCTCCTTCCTTCCTGATTTCTCGAATAGTCTGAACTAGAAGAGCTTGGAGCAAGGACAAGGCGTTGCAGAGTCGGGTCTCCTGCTGCGCGAGGCCTCGTGGGTCTGGCATCTGCCAGCGCGTGCTGGGCCAGGCACATCTTCAGACTCCAGGGCCGGGAAGGCTCCAACGGGAATGTGCCGTCTCCAGCATCCTCCCGGGAGAGGCTGGCTGGGTTCCTGTTCTTTGTTGTCAGCCCTGACTGCCTGCCCGAAAGCACACGCCCCGTGGCTCCCGCTGTCTGCAGGTGACCCAGGTGTGGAGGCAGCGCAGGGTCACTGTGAAACCCCCCTGATTGCCTCATTAGCCGGGGGTGGGCACGGACCGGTGGCGGGGGTGTTTCACGAGGAGGCTGCTAATTGCACGGTGTCAGGCAGAACAAACAGTGGTAGAAGCAAGGACCAGATGTGAAGAGCCGCGTGTGCAGCGCTGGCGCCTGGCGGCGGGCAGGGAGCAACGTGGAGCTGCGCCGGGGGTGCTGAGGGCGGAGGGCCGGCCCTCCGAGGAGCCCTGCCCACGCAGCTCAACCCAGGGCTGTGTGTGCATGCAATGGGGGGACCTCAGTAATCACATCACCCCCAAGTGACCCCTCTGTGCCGGTGTTCTTCACCCAGAGAGACCCAGCCACCGTCCACAGCACTCGTCCTGCCCCTTGTCCCAGTCTGGACACTTCTTGTCGGTACAGATGTCCCAGAGAGGCAAGCCAGCGTGGGCTTCGAGGTCACCCACCTCATCACCCTTGACACAGAGGCCGGCAGAATACGGTCTCGGCTACAGTCCATACAGCTCACCCAGGCTCTAGGTGAAAATTCTCCCCCTTAACCCGAGCTCACCTTTAAAGCACGGGCCCTCCTGTGTTTTCATACGGCTCCCTAGCAGCCTGCGAGAGGAGATTCTGCTCCCCTGCCCCACGGGACACGCACACCTGTCCTCACAGTCACTGCCGGTGGTCCTAGCTGTTTCCCTCTGGTCTTCAGGCTGAGGTCGAGTGAACTGACCCTCTCTGGGCATCTGCCCTGGCCCTACCCAGGCTGGTGGAGACCCCGATCCCGAACCCACTCATCTCCACGTTCTGTGGGTTCCTCCACTGTGACGTCGGGGAAACAGGGCCCGAGGCTCAGTCCTTCTCGGGGACTATTTCATGCCAAGAGGAAAGTGACCCCATGCTTGTCCTCTCAGGACAGACTACGGGGTGGCCGGGGCGCTGTGAAAGGCAGGATTTGCTGTTTGCCGGGCTAACTAAACAATTAAGAGGCATTTACCTGGCTCCTGTCAGAACAACCCCTCTTTTCTCTTTCCCTTTATGCTCTTCCTCTCAGAATTACAGAAGACTTCCAGGTTCCGTTCATCTATTCAAAACTACTTCCTGAGCACCTATCGCGTGCCAGGTAGGTGCTGGGGATGTGATGAGGAAAACCAGACAGGGTTTCTACCCTGAGCTACACGGAGGGGAGAGACAGGAACCACACAGACAAACATCACAGACAGGTGTAGGGCTACTGTGATGGCGGTGAGGGGTGGGGTGGGGGGTGGAATGGGGGCATGCGGTGTCCACCCAGGCAGGTGTGCCAGAGGAGACTTCCTCGAAGAAGGGACGGAGGCCCAAAGACGAAGAGGGGTGAGGAGAGGCCCAGGCCCGCAGCATGCCGGGCAAAGGCCCCGGGAGAGAACGAGAAAGGAGGGGTGCCAGCTGAGGCCGTGGGGAGAGGGAAGAGGGGGTGTGTCCTAATTATTAGAGTTAGGAGACATCACCGAAAGGCTGGAAGAAGCGGGGGCACGACGGGCAAGGGGAGCACCGGTCAGCGGGACCGGAAGGGCCGCAGGAGACCCGGCAGTGGACTGTTCTACAATGAAGTTGAGGGGATCCATGGGGACGGGGCGGGGAGGCTGAAGGGGGAGACCAGGAGGCCGGAGGGATCAGGGCAGGGATGAGCAGTGCAGGACGCCGCTCCAAGATCGGGTGCGGAGAGGAACCCCCATGTTTCCAAACGGGGCTTTGTCCAGCCTCTGACCTCACGTCTGGCCACTCTGTCTTCCTACAGAACGATGACTGGCTCAAGGAAACGGAGAGAATTTTCACGGTGGGCAAGATTCCAGGTTTGCCTTCAGCTAATTAAGTGATATTAGGGAGGCTGTAAAGGCCACATAACAATTGGCAGGCAAGATGCTTAATGATGAGAATACTGCTTTGCAGGGAGACGCAGCTGCAGCATCTTCACGCTCGTCTTGGAGGGGACCAGCCCTGCGTTCTCAAGGTGGTTCCTGATAAGAAAACTTCGAGGTGCTGAAAGGTCGACAGTTAATGACAGGTTCACTCTCTCTGCTCCAGGGATGCTTCTAAGTGTGATGAAGGCCGGCGGGAAGAACCAGTGCTCCTGTCTTGGTCACCACCTCCGCAAGTGCTCCCGTGTTCATGTCCCAGACACTGTGTCGATGCTTTGTACTCGCCACCTGGTTGGTCCCCAGACAACACTGTGAGGCTCCGCGCCACTGTCTGAGAGGTGAGGGGACTGAGGAACAGAAACGGTAAGTGACCCAGCCCCGATGCCGTGTGGGTAAAACCCAGGCTCTTGTCAATTACTGCATGACACTCCCACAGTCAGCATTTAAGAAACAAGTGGAGGGGCAGGGAGATGGCTGATGCGGGTATGAACTTCTCAAACTAGAGTCTATTCAACACAGTAACCCTCACAAGTTGTTTAATAATTACTGAAAAAGTGAGAGTGACAATCACAGAGAGGGACAGAGCAAAGGCCTTCAAAGATGAAAAACGGGAGAAAACTATAATTTGAAAAGATACAGGCACCCCTATGTTCACAGCAGCACTGTTCACATTAGCCAAGACATGGAAGCAACCTAAGTGTCCATCGACAGAGGAATGGATAAAGAAGACGCGGTATATATGTAAACAATGGAATCCTACTCAGCCATAAAAAATGAAATAATGTCATTTGCAGTCACATGGATGGATCTAGAGATGATCATACTAAGTAAGTCAGACAAAGACTAATATCACATAACACCACTTATCACTTATAGGTGGAATCTAAAAAAATGATACAAATGAGCTTATTTACAAAACAGAAATAGACTCATAGACATAGAAAACAAACTTACGGTGACCAAAGGGGATGGGGGGGTGGGTGGGAGATAAATTAAGAGTTTGGGATTAACATATATACACTACTATACAACAGGTAAACAGCAAGGTCCTACTGCAGAGCACAGGGAACTATACTCAGTATCTTTTAACAACCTATGATGGAAAAGAATCTGAAAAATATATAAATATATATGTATAACTGAGTCACTTTGCTGTACACCTGAAACTAACACAACATTGTAAATTAACTATACTTCAATGAAAAAAGAGAAACATAAATTTAAAAAAAAAAGGTGAAAAATGACCCTGAAGTGGAGGTCCACAAAATCTCTGATTTGAACTTCAATGATAAAGCATTTCACAGATGAGAAAAGTCTGGCAAGAATGACCTCCCTAAGGATGTTTCCTTATTTTAACAAGTACACTAAATGTAGAGCTTTGGAAGTAACAGAGGTGAAGGACATGCTCTGCCCTGCTGGGTATGGTGGCTAGGATGTGAGGCCCGGCCCCAGGGGACCAGCTCCGTCCCCTTCCACTACGGATCCCAGCCTGCTGAGCCCTGACCAAGCACGCCCAGATCCAGTAAGTACTAAGGGATCAGACAGCCCCACTTTTTGATCAGATGAGAACTACCAGGTAACACTTAGCTGGGCTGGTTTGAGAAAATTTATACAAAGAAATCTATGCACTAAGAAGAACTTCAGAAAGACCCAGATGGTAGAAGCCAGTGGTGAGACCAGCCTTAGGGAGCTGCAAACTAAACAGTCTGGGGGAAAGTGAACTTACAATTACAGCATATAATCCAAATGAGATAGGGTGGTTTAAACCCAACAGACTTGCCCTTTCACATTGCCACCATAACACTAAGACTTTAAGGCTCATTACCTTCTATATCCTTGAACCACTGACCACAGAGTGTCAAACGGATGAGGAAGTTGTCTGCTCACTGGTCCTGGACAGGTTCTACTCACATGTGTGACTGCCTAGACAGACAGACAGACACCCTGGCAAACAACACAGCTCTGCCCTCCCAGAGCAGACAGCGCCGGGTCTCAGCGACTCCTGGGAAGATGGAAATTTTGGAAGGTATGTTACCTTTGCTGCTCAGGGACTGCTGAATCTACCTAGCTGCAAAAGAAGAACTGCATTTCACGGGAGGAAAATGCTGTGTTCGTGACGGATGTTGCTAAGGGGCCATTCAAAATTCTACCAACGGCACCGACTCCCTGTGCACGTGGATATGGAGGTATCTGGGGTGGCGGGCTGTTCTGACAGGCTTGTGTGTCAGTGTCAGAAGAGTGCTCGTGACTCTGTGCTTCTGTGCGCAGGGCGAAGACACTTGCTGTTCCCCTTCAGAACTGAGGACTCAAAAAGGAGACAGAGAGAGACCTGCTGATTAAGACCTTATTTGGGGACATTAACTCTTTTTTTCCTTTTTCTGAGAAGTGGTCCAGTGAAGGAATAAAGGCATATAGACGAGATCGAAGTTCCCTCTGTCACTGCACAGAAATGTCCAGTAGTCTCCAAGCCTCACCTGCCCTGGCCTCATCCGCTAACACCCGGGTGAACTCCTTGCTTGGGGATGGCAGGCGAGACAGGATTTTGCTTACGGTCTCATCAATTTGGTTTGCAGATATCAGAGGTTTGCACATAACGTAACTATTCTAGCAGTGAACACCATAAATGGAATATGCAGAATAATTCGGAGAAATTAGTGCTATCATTTTACCCACCCACACAAAACCCAAGGAACCCCTTCTCTTCCTTGACAGATGGATTTCAGAAGAGACGCCTCATCTCAGGACAATCATTGTGGCCACAGCGTAACTCTCCACACTTGTGTGGGGTTTAATGGACTTTTCTTTCCTCTTCCTTAAAAAGCGGCGACTGGCACTGGCTCGAGCCCCGACTGAGGTGCAGAGAACCTGTCAAGTTTCTCTGCCGCTTCCCCGACCACAGCGATACGGTCCATGTGCAGATTAGCTGCAAAGCCATTCTTCCTCAGGAGTGACAAGATCTCCCCCAGTAAAGAAGGTACTTACTGTATCCTTGAGTGCCCGTCTGCATTAACAAGGCAGGGGTGGGGCGGGAGGGTGTAAGGAGTGTGGGGAGAAATGCCTTCAAAAGAAGGGCATAACAACGGAAAAAGTCGCTGTAACAGAGTGGTGACATGGCAAGAACAGACAGCGGCACTGTCACGGGCGGGGTAATCGTGTGACACACTGCTGTCACTCACCACCCGGCTCCCCGCCGCGCCAGCCAGACATCAAAGGCTGCCCCATACCATCTTACATGCTCTTTATCAGCTAATCAGCCCATTCTTCCCTAAATAAAGCCCGGCTAAATCCCCTGCTCACAGGGGTATCGTAGCCCTGGTGCCCATCTGCCAGCGCGGGTCAGCTGAAGCGGGAGGCGGCGGCTTGCTCTCTCCCTGGCGGCTTCGCAAGGTAAGGACAATGCTGGCTCCGAGTCCCCTGCTACTCCCAGCGCCTCGAGCCTCCCGCTCTGCCTTCCCTGGGTGAGGGCTGGGCACACCCAGTCTGAAGAGCTGCTATTAACGCTTGCAAAGGTAGATCAGCTGCTGACAGTAAAATACTGGGGTCACGTTTACTAGCAGGAAGAGGAATAAACAAAATACGTGTTTCTTACCAGTGATCACGTGGCAGATGGATTCCCACCTCCTTCACGTGTCGGCGTTTTAGAGACGGTGGGACAGGATGGCCAGGCTTCCAGACCACTAGGAGGTCATTCCAGACCTGACTGCGAGCCTCATAGTTTTGTCACATACTTAAAACCAGTTACTATGTACAGATGTCAGCTACCCCAAACCCAAAGGAAGGAACCTAACTCTGGTGCACGGCAGTCCCAAACCTGGAGTGGAGCTGAGGCACCTTCTCCCTCAGGGAGGACCTGGCTCGAGCAGAGGGGTCTCTGGCCGCAGCCCTGCCCAGGACAGGTAGCGTGTGGCAGCAGGCAACGCTCTGCACCTCAAAACGTCCTGGAGGAAACCAGAGCCGGACGTGTCTCAGTCTTGTCCGGGCATCGGAGAAGAGCGTGCAGGGAAATGCCTGCCTCACAGAATTACTGGAGCGCTGTCCTACATGAGGGGGTTACTATAAGAGAAAAGACGAAGCATCTTAACAAGTCCAACATGGGGCTGCCCTGGTGGCGCGGTGGCTGAGAGTCCGCCTGCCGATGCAGGGGACGCGGGTTCGTGCCCCGGTCCGGGAGGATCCCACGTGCCGCGGAGCGGCTGGGCCCGTGAGCCATGGCCGCTGAGCCTGCGCTCCGCAACGGGAGAGGCCGCAACAGTGAGAGGCCCGCGTACAGCAAAAACAAAACAAAACAAAACAAAACAACAATGATCTGCCCCAAACTCCCCATACAAGCAGCTCCTGGCATCTAAGAAACTCTAGCTCCCGCGAAGGGCTGGGGCTGGTACTAAAAGAACACCGTGTGTGGTGTGTTTTTTGGCTGCACCACCATGTGGCTTGCAGGATCTTAGCTCCCTGACCAGGGACTGAACCCAGGGCCATGGCAGTGAAAGGGCCGAGTCCTAACCACTGGACTGCCAGGAAATTCCCATGAATACCCTGTCTTTGAGGAGAGAAAGAAGACCTTTTACAACTGCATTTCGTTGAGAGAAATCATCTCAGGACCTCTTGAAATAGTGAAGATGGACTCGGAGCCCAGTGCCCAACCTGCAGGGCAACACTTCTCACTCCGACTCTGGACCGTTCCTAACGTGTTCTTTTTTTGGGGGGGGGGAGCAGGGGGCGGAGGGAGAAGAGTCCACTGCACTTGCCCTACACGTGCTCAGTGCTGGAGGTGCATGCCAGCACCAAGCAGAGCGGCACACGGCGCTGGGAGCCCCAGGCCCGGCCCCCATGCCCAGCCAGCCTGCAGGAGCCCTGCAGCCGCAGCAGAGTTTCATGGAACTCACCACGGTCTTCCTTCAAGTCCCCAGAGCTTTCCAGGGTGGACCACAGCACACCTGGAGCTCTGAGTGTGAAAAGCCCCAGAGTTACTCTATCCGTGGGCAGTCTTGCTGTTCCAATAATCCCCACTACTCTGGACCCAACAGGAGTTGGGTCAGGACCCATCATCGAATTTCTGCAAGTGCCTTAAACGCATTCAGATTAGGTATTTTTCCAGCTGTTCCAAGCACTCATCATACTGAGAGAAGGGCAGATACTGGCGATAATTTACCACAAAAATGCAAGTTGGCACACAGCAGCCCCCCACACCATCTCATGGCTGCCAATCTGAACAGAGGACAAATTCAGCCCACCCTACCTTTTCAGGTTTGCTTTCTTCTTCTTTGTGGCCAAGGCACTGAGATTTTTAGGGGCATCTCTTAGCCCAAAGCTCTTAGCCACATGCCCGAGGTGGAGTGATCGGATGTGGAAGATGTGCTTCAGCTCCCGGGGGTAGGTCGCGTAGGCCCGGATGAAGGACTGCAGGGCTGAAAGACAGTGAGAGGGCGAGAGGCGGTCAGGACGGGTCTCAGCTGCCCCGGCCTAAGGGCTGCCCTGCGCAGCTCACCCTGCCGGGCCACGATGCACACACAACCAGGATAGCACAACAAACATCAACAACCTAAAGCTGTACTTGTGTATTTTTCTTAATTTCTAAAAATAAGTAAGTCTACCAGCCACAATGAGTAAACCTAATAAAATTTCACATTTTACTGCGTAGCTTGTAATAAACCTAGAGGGGAGGGTCCTGTTTTCTTCTTCATTATAGTCTTGGGGTCTAGCACAGTACCTGGCACACAGCAGGTTTCTGTTGTATAAATGAATGAATGAGAGAATGAGTGAAGAAACTAAGACAGGATCAATGTATACCATTTTCTTATGAAAACATCAGACCTTTATATTGGGAACATTTTTCCCTAATTGAATTATTATTTTCTCAAATAGTTAATACATGCAAATGTCACAACATTTAAAAGGCTCACAAGGCTTTATTATGATTGCCCTTATGTTTATTATTACTATACATTATCGCTACTGTAAACACTGTCTCTGCCCGGAGTGCCACCTCTAGCTGCCCATCTGGAGGAATCACTGACACCAGTTCTCCATATACTCATGGGATTTTAAAACCGAATTCGTGCGAACGCATCCAGAATCGATCGATACGGGGTTTCTTACCCTTTCAAAGAATGTGTAAAAAAAGGAAACAAAAACAGAATTGTAAAGAGAAAGAAAATTACTGAATTTCTAAAATAGCCCACAGACCAGTTCATCTGTTGAGGACTGTCAGCGGTTTAGAGCTGTTCATCAGACAGTCTATCGTGAAAGTTTCAGTCCTATTTTAAAGTTAAGAAAGAGGCCCCTGTTCTCAACCTGGCACTGGTCAGAGGCAGTTCCCAGGAGGGTGGCACTCTGGCTACCCCTTAATTGGGCACTCCTTTTTTAAAAAATTTATTTTTATATTTATTTATTTAATTAATTTTTGGGCCACGCCACGCGGCATGTGGGATCTTAGTTCACGAGCAGGGATCGAACCCGCACGCCTGCACTGGAAGCGCAGAGTCTTAACCACTGGACCGCCAGGGAAGTCCCCGGGCACCCCTCTGAGGAATCGTTTTCCTATACCTTGTTCCCCTTAAATGTCTCTGGATAACAGTGACGGTCCAGTGTCTGCCCTGTTCTCACTCCAACAGGACGGGGGGGACTCTTGGGACTGCTCCCCACCCCCACTGACTTTAATTCCCCCGGAGCCCCGCCCCGCCCTGCTTCTGATGGAAGCAGGCACTAAACACCAGCGTCTCTCGCCCTCGCTTGTTGAGCCACTGGACTGGCAAGTTTGCCCACAGCTTAAACGTAATATCCCAGCAGCACCTGGAGACTGGCGTTTATGAACAGTAATAAAAAGTGTCATTTTAGCAGATCAGCTCCTGGAAGGATCCTGGGAACCCATCAAAGCTCTATTTACCGAGCAAAGTGAACTCCTTTTCCCAATCGATGAGAAATAATAACCAAGGCAACCCCACTGTACCCCTCGCTTAAATCTGTGCTTACTCCCCTTTTTAATAACTGGGGACGAGGTTTTTCAAGGAAAATCTTTAACATTTCAAATGGCCCGTGCTGTTTGGAGAGTTCTGACACATATTCAAGTCCTCAGAGGCGAAAGCTCTACAACTATCATGACCCTGGAGACGCCAGCCTCTTCTCCACCTCCCTCTCTTTCCCAACCCCCAACGTTTACTCTAGACAGAAAGAGCAGACTGGAACCACGCCACGCCAAAGCAGAGTCTGCCCCTCTAAAGCCTCGTTTACCCCGATACTGGCCCAGGCCTCCTCACGCACCTCACTCTTGTGCTTGAGCAGACTGGCAGATCAGAGGATTCCTCCTCACTGCACCAATCCTGAGAGCTGAGGCTGGAGAGCCTCTGTCCTGGGAGAGCTAGGTGCTCAACGAACAGCTTTACGGGGATAGTGAGTTTGCCAAGAAATGGCAGAAGGGTTCTCTCCCTCGACAACTGGTCAGGCAGCATCTCTCACTGCCTGTTTGCACTAAGCCTCCTCGTCCTCAAGGCTCCTGTCTCGCTGGGGACAGCGACAGTTGGTCGTCCTCACATACATGCACACACTCCCAGGTTTGGCTAATTCAGAGAAGCAGGAACCTCAGATGGAGCGCAGCTGTCTGTAGGACCTTCCAAGGGGCAGGAAGTGGCCCTGCTGGCAGCACCAGGAACGTGTGGAAGGAAGACGGCTGTGGGCCCGAGGCGAGCGGGAAGGCGAGAAGTCCTGAAAGGAGACGTTTATTTGGGAAGACGGATGACGCTCTAGCCAATCAGAGCAGGCAGTGGCACGCCACCAAGTCCCATTTCAGAGCCAGAGGATGACAGAATTAGGGGAAATCGATTTCAAAATACCTTCCAAGGACATTTCGTCCTTTTGAGCAATAAAACCAAATGTACTCTCGGACATCTGATCAGGAACAGCGGCATCGTGCAGATGAGGCTTTGGGTCAAGGAGGCAGAAAGGAGCAGAACTGCAGCCTGGAAGGTGCAGCTCATCCTCGCCCCTCCCGACCCCACCCCCGCCCGAGAAGAGCACGCGTCTGTACAGAGAAGGCGCGTTGCATGTTCCTACCCGGCACATCAACAGTGACGACCACCCAAAGAAAGGGGGAAAGGAGGCTGCTTGCTTGCCCCTCTAATTCTCCTAAAGACAAAGCATTTGGCCAAGGAGCCAACCTCCCTCCGATCACACTGAGGGGAGAGGGATGATTTCAGTAGTTTGCATTTTCTTGACCTCGAGAAGCATCCCTTCAGAGCCAGGCACAACCCCTACACGTGCAGCCCTTGCTCTTCAGGGAAGAGCGGCTCGAACCGCAGGGGAAGTGGCGCTGTGCAGGTAAAGGACTTCGCTTTCTGAAATTTTCGTTCAGGACCCTGGAGTTCAAACTTAGGTTACCACAATTTTTACCACCTGAAGCTCTAGCTACAAGATGCAAGACATGAGGGGAGAAAGGGGTAACTGCTTCTGGAAACTGACCACGATAAAGTTCAGGTCATTAGCAACGACTGGGTCAGAAAATGCAAAAGGAAAACAAATGCATACTTGGCCCAGTTTCCAACTAGGTTTCTGCCGTGAAGGCAAAACCCAGCTGCTTTGTTAATTATTCATGAGGTGGGTTCTGAAATGGCATAAAAGGGAAGCAAGTCAGTAGTGGGGAATTTGCATATGCAGATTGAAATGCAAAAGACAGTATCAACTCCTGGGGTGTGGCAGTTATGTGTATATTTCCCCCAAACCTCCAGAACTCAATCCTAAGTAAGAGGAGAGAGAAGAATAGGGGAGAACCTAATGTCTGCTGTGGGGTGACCGAGATCTGCTATGGGCAGTTTCCTTAAAAGACGATACATTTATTTCCTCCTTGGTACATAAACATTGGGGACTGGCCCCACTCCAACATCCTTTAAAAAGAAGGCAAGTAACTCTGTTTCTTGGTATAAAGTTCAATGGTAACGATAACGAGAGAAAACACAAAACCGCATTCTCTAAGGACTACTGACTGTAAGTTTTACTCTGAGGACCCAGTCACACTGAAATCGTTGCAGGCTCGCTAGAATACCCAGATGACCTCTGACACTGACGTCATAACGATGGTGTTCTTCCCCTTCACTGCAACTCTGCTATTAACCCTGAAATCCTGCTGCAAACACTTGATTGTGCATCGTACAGAAAGCTGACGTTGCCTAACTTTCCACAAATGACCAAACTCTAAAGTTCCACTGAGATAAACGTTCTATTCCTCCTGACAGAATGTTCCAGTACATCTTTAAAGGCAGGTTCTCAGGAGGAGCCTTAGGAGTTGCTGAATTCACTTTAGGGAAACGCTAGGACAGGGTATTAGCAGAAACCAGACGGGAATACGCACTGATTTTTATCAGCAGTTATGGGGCAACTACTGGGACGTCATCTCTCATCTCGGGTGGTTCTGATTAAGGACTGCCTAACTAAGGACTGCCTTTATGATGTGCTAAGGTATGTAACAGGCACTTGCAAATACTTGCTAACTTAGTTCCGTCATCTATTTCCAGATGACCGTAACCACCCGGTAGCCAGTCTCCCAGCCTTCACCCGTGCCCGCAGTTTGTCCTCACTCAGCAGCAAGTGACCTTTTCAGACCTGTCAGACCACATCTCTGCCCCAAGCCCTCCAATGGTTCCCCTTCCACTCGCGGTAACCGGGTCCCCTGGATGGCCTCCACGCCCTTCCTCTGCCACCCCTCCCCTCCTTCCAGCCACACTGCTGTCCAGGAGTTCCCGTGCACTCTGACCCCCACGCCCCAACCTGCCTGGACGCCCTCTGTCGGAGCCATGGGGCGGCCCCTCGTGAGGTTTCTGCTCAAGCATCGACCCTCAGGACAGGACTCACTCTGCCCTCACCCCTTCATCTCCCTCACTTGCTCTGTTCTCTCCATCGTTCTCATCACCTTTCCCTAGACTATCTAATTTATATGGAATTTACTAATTGTGTTTATTACGTTCATCTTCTGCTCCCCCACTAGAATGTTCTAGAGGTGACGGTTTTTGTCTGTTCTGACCCCTGGTGTACCCCAAGCACCTGGAACGGCGCCCAATTCAATAAATATTTGTTAAAGGAAAGCTGTTTCGTGTTTTTTTTTAAAGATTCAATTCATAAAAAGAAGAAAGGATTCTATAGTGTTTATCTATTGGTAAGCCAGCCTGGCTTTCTTCTCAAAATAGTAGTTCGAAAAGAACTCTGGATCCCCCAACGTGGGGGTAAGTCACTAGCCAAGACACACACGTTCCAGCATGAAGGACACGCAGCTGTTCTAAGCTCCCTCCTCCCGTGCTCTGTTCCGCACTCAAAGGGAACTGTTGAGTCCACCCTTAATGCTTGGTGATCCCAGGGGCCAACTTATCCTATAAAGGCACTGAATATTAAATTAGTACCTAACTCTTTTGTAAATTTCCCAGGAACTGGGTTCATGGCCTACGGTCCTTCCTCAGCACTGTTCTTCTCATTTTCCTTTGTACTTTCAAATAGGAACTGCTTTGGTCTAATGATTCCAGCCCTTGCCTTCATCTCTAATTTCCATCTCTACAACTATTCCTGCTGACATGTCATATCTCTTCTATCTGGTTTTCTAAGAAAGAGAAAAATGGATCCCGGAGACCCAAGTTGCTAGGTCAAAGCTCTAGTCCTGACGTAAGCCAAGATAAAGCCTCATTTGTGCAAAACACGGGGAAGGATGAAATTAACATTTAATATCACTCTAAAGCCTTCCGTGCCTGCTTCCAAACCCCGCAGAATTAGGGAGATTGAAGGCTTCTGCTGGTGAGCAAAGATGCCCGGTTGCCCTCTCAACCTGTCTGGGGGGCCTGCGGGTGGAGGTGGGGACGACGCCCTGCAGGGTTATCCATCCACAATCACCTAAGAAATCGACCAACCTTTCTTGGCCCCGGAGACCGTCCTCTCGCTGGAGTGCACGTAATCTTCAAACACCGTCTGCAAGACCGTGGCTCGCTCTCGGATTTCCTGGCGGCCAACGGAGCGGCGTTTCTGGGAGGGTGACGGAAGGATTAAAGGAGAGACAGTCAGAGTCAGGAATAATGAAGCAGTTTATAACAGATTTAATAACAGTAAAATCACACAGTAACCACAGAGGGGCCAACAAGGGTAATCCTTTCAATATTACTAGGGAAAAAAAGGGAGCGATGAAGATGCTGAAGTCAAGTGAAGATGAGGGTGGGTGGCTGGGTGAGGGAGCAGATCACGTCTCTTCTTTATTTACTTATTTACTTTCCTTCCTGGCCTCTTATGACTCATGTTCAAAATCAAAGTCTACTGGAGACACTTTGGAATTTTCCAAGTCCAATTCCGGCCTTTACAACATCACTGGACACAAGCAGTTTTTAAAGGCGTCTTGTATGGCCCGCTTAGGCCTTCAGTCTCCTCCCCTGCCTTATACTCATTGGTGGAAGCCTGCCCGTTCCTGTCTAAGAGCATCCCACAGTCACCTGACCACAGGTGAGTCTGTCCTTGAATCGTAGAGCATATGCTTCCTCTTTCCTAGGAGGTTCAGACTCTGTTTCAGATTCACTCTTTCAGCCCAGACCTCTGTGCTGAGTTCCCAGGAACCCACTGAGGAGTGGGCTGCTCCAGCAAACCACATTCAAGACGATGGCACGGATCGTTGCAGCCAACAGTCCCTCTGTAAGAACTCACATCTGTCTGCATCAAAGACCTTACAGATGGAAAATATTAGGAAAATAGAAACTTCTTTTCTTTTCAGCCTTTAGCAACCCCAGAGAAAAGATTTCCTTTCTTTATATCCCCCTAAAGACAAGTGGCTTTTGTTTCCTGCATCTTAACACGAATGTTTTCTGTTGAACGCGAAACCAAGATCCAAAAGAACCCGATCTGGCTAGCGTGCCTCCCCAGAGATGTTGATTCTTTGGATGGTGCCTATTAAGCTCTACCCACACTCACCCCCCAGTGTGGGTCTCACCAGCGTGAGACCCAGCTCATGCTGCTTTTAACTCCTGTAGAAGACAGGGTGCGAGCCCCTGGGTCTGGCTGACCGACCCTAACCCCATCACCCGGGTCTTTTTCACATGTAAAGCTGCCGCAGAAAGAATAAAGGGAGGAGAAGGAAAAGTCTCCCTCTTCCGAGAGACATTCGTCTCTGTGTTAATAGAGACTTCACAACCTGAAAATGTTTTCAGTTTAGTCAAATCATTCCTGCTACCTGTTTGGTTGATGACAGTCTATCTGATTTCACGGTACATGGTCCCCCTAAGGGTTTTATCCACTCAAATGTCAAGAGAAAAAGTCACTCGGGAGCTGTGTTACGAAAGTGGACATTTGCTGTTGTCATTAACAAGGTTTTTTTTTTACCCTCTTAACTGATGTGAAATGCAAACTTTTTTTTTTGCTGCCCTCTTTTCGTTAAGCCACCTCAGCAGCGAAACTGTCACCTTCCTTGCGTTTTTTTTTTTTTTTTTTTTTAATATGAATGTGAAATTAGCAAGGATGCCCTTTCCCCTGGCGGACAGAATCCTCTGTTATTAAAAAGTAAAGCACTTTAATAATGAAAACTTTTTCCTCTTTTTCCTGTGTTTTAACTGTTTAAAATTAATGAGAAGGGCAGAATGGTTGTCAAAGCGATATTGAAAGCTGGGCAGCCAGGACCGAATAAGCACAAAAATCCCTCTAGAGTGTTAAATAAACAGAGCTGCAGCCCTCTCGAATCCCTCTGTTGGTTATTGTATACATTCTGTAACAGCTCTCAGAATAGATCTGAGAGCCAGGGAGGCAGAGAGGTTTCAGAATTCCAATAAAGGCCTCAAATTAAAGACAGCCTGGTGCGAATTCCAGGAGAAAATTAAAGAGACCTCAAGCTTAAGTGACAGGTGACTTGCTTCTGTGTCACAACTGTCAGGGGATTTAGTGATAATATGGCAATATATTACAAAGGGCTTTTCTTATTTCCCCCTTTAGGTTTCAAAATGAGGTATCTTTTCTTCCCAACCCAAAAAAAAAAAAAAATTACATATACACATGCATATAATGTGAGTGTGTATACTAGTGAAATATGTAGAAAAATCGCGATAAAACTAGGTTCACATGTTTGAAATGATGAGGTCACTTTAGTAGAATATAAGAAAAAGTTAATGGCAGAAAACATAATATACGTAGGAGAAAGAAGGTCTTACCCCGCCACTTCCAGAAATACTTTATTTTAAAATTGCCCCTCTTGAGAATGAGTATTTTTCAGCTGTCTTCTTGGGAGGACAGTCTGAATTTAAACTGAAGGCACAGGGAGCAGAGTCACGCAGTGCTGGCTCAGCCCCAGACAGGTGAATGCTCCCATAACGAGAGGGGGTCAGAGCCCGGAGGGCACACCCCGCAGCACCGGGGCGGCGGCGGGGGGCGGGGAGCTCTCCCGCCCTCAAAGACGCAGGCTTAGTCCTGCTTCATGAAGCAACTTGCAACTAGCGGACTGTGGGTCGTCTAGAAAAATAACATCTCCAAAGGTCTAGACGCACTCAATACCCTTTCTCTGTAAAGACCCCACTGATCTCGGAGAGGAGAGACAACCCACAAAAACCAGGCTAGGGGCTTGTGATCTTATCTGAGTCTCTCACCACGCCAGTGAGCTTTTTGTTAGGATGAGTTTGCAGGCGTATTTCACAGGACAAAAAAACTTTTAGGAAAAACACGTTTGGGTTTGTGTTTATGCTGTGAAGATGAAAACTCATGCCTATCAAGAGGCAACAGATGAGTCTAACAGCTGGGTTGGGTTATTTTTGTTGTACAGTTTTAGGTGGTAGCAGTTGGGCGGGGTGGCGGGGGGTGGTTATTTGAAGCATGTGTCTTGAAATCGCCAACTTCTAAGGCATTTTTAAACTAAATGGAAGGATTTTGTTTTAATCATTTTATTGCCAAGCTGAGTTTTACCCCCACGGTCCCTAGAACCTTCTGAGCGCTTCCCAGTCAAGTTGAAAGATCAAATTTATTCTCTTTGTAGGTGGCTGAACATTCGTGCACCCAGACGTAGCTATATATACTTTATATACCTAAGTATGAAATATACATTTTACAGATGCTTCACTCGCTTGCGTTCTGTTCACAGAAGCCCCAAAATGTACATGCCAAAGGACACTTACAATGGCCTTCAACCAAGCTGGGTGAAGACGGGCATTATGATGAGGCGTCTGGCTCGGTGTGTACAAGGCCCAGCTACTGAGCCCACATTCATCTGTCCGGCACCGGCCTGTGTACCAGAGAGAACTGCCCACAGTGAGGATACCAATTAAGACGTACTGTATTTAAAACAGAATTAAGGGACTTCTCTGGTGGCGCAGTGGTTAAGAACCCGCCTGCCAATGTGGGGGACACGGGTTCAAGCCCTGGTCCGGGAAGGTCCCACATGCCGCAGAGCAACTAAGCCCGTGCGCCACAGCTACTGAGCCTGCGCTCTAGAGCCCACGAGCCACAACTACTGAGCCCACGTGTCACAACTACTGAAGCCCACACGCCTAGAGCCCGCGCTCCGCAACGAGAAGCCACCGCAATGAGAAGCCCGCGCACCGCAACGAAGAGTAGCCCCTGCTCACCGCAACTAGAGAAAGCCCGCCTGTAGCAACAAAGACCCAACGCAGCCAAAACTAAAAAAAAAAAACAGAATTAAGGGCTTCCGTGGTGGCACAGTGGTTAAGAATCCGCCTGCCAATGCAGAGGACACAGGTTCGAGCCCTGGTCCAGGTATATCCCACATGCCACGGAGTAACTAAGCCCATGTGCCACAACTACTGAGCCTGCGCTCTAGAACCCGCAAGCCATAACTAATGAGCCCATGTGCCACAACTACTGAAGCTCGCGCACCTAGAGCCCGTGCTCCACAATAAGAGAAGCCACCGCAATGAGAAGCCTGCATACTGCAATGAAGAGTAGCCCCGCTTGTCGCAACTAGAGAAAGCCCGTGTGCAGCAACAAAGACCCAACGCAGCCAAAAATAAATAAATTTTTAAAAAAAGAAAAAAAAAGCTGTAAAAAAACCCCGGAATTAAAAGTTGTACCGGCATTTACTTTATTCTCTTTACTGTTCACATGAGGCACGCACGTAATATACTCCTGCAGGCTGTTTATCTATGAGATAATTAGTAATGAAGTCAATTTAGTTTCATTTTTCTTTGTCCTCTGACTTAAAGTTAAATTTGGTCAAACAAGTGGTGTTTATGGATGTGTCATCTAGAACCTGGCATGATTACTTGAGTTTTCTAAGTTAACCAGTTATTTTGGTGTCAGTGAAAGCCCAACCTTGATTAGCACATTTTCTTTTTAAAACCAAAGACCACCAGACCTTAAAAATATCAAAACATCCTGTCCATCTGAGCAGCAATTCAGGGTTGTGGTGAACTCACACGGCCCCGAGTGTGCAGAGCACGCTGGGCTCGTTTTACTTAAACCTCACAGCAACCCTCCAGGATGGGTACTCGTGCTGTCCTCATTCTACAGATGGGGAAACTGAGGCTGGGGAGGAGGAGAGAGTCTGCTCAAGGCTGCAGAACGACTGGCTATAAAGCAAGGACTCGAACCCAAGTCTGTCCGACTCTGGGCCCCAGCTCTCACCCACAATCTTATGAAGGCTCCGCAAGCCCCAGCCAGTCTTCAAGGCTGGCCTCAGGCCACAGAAAAGGCTTAAGGAGAGGAACTGGGGCTGCCAGGCCACAGAAGGGCGGATGTTAACAGAATGGCTGTGGCTTGTTCCCCAAAAGAGCAGAGGGAACGTTCTCTTGCTCTGGGGGAGCGTCCTGCCGGAGGGGCCCTGCACCCGTCCACAGCTTCCCCAGAGACGCGCAGGGGCACACGACCATCGGTGCCCGGGAGAGAACTGGGCTGTGTTCAGGGGGTAAATACTGACAGCAAAGCCGGTCCTGGAAACAGTGTAAGGCTAGATTATTCAAACCTTTACCATCTCATTTTGTAATTTTGTGGCTTGCTCTTATTTCTGGAGAGCAGGCAGATGCCAATTTTCCACTTACTGTGAAACAGCAAAAAAAAGGCGCTGGGCTTCATGTCAACGAGTCTGGACTTTAATTCCACATCTGCTACTAACTGATGTAACAAAATAATAATAATAATAGTAATAATAATGAATATCCTTTGGTACCTGTGTTGGGACTTTCAGGTTATTTCCTACTCAGCCCTCCAATCTCCTTCTGAGAACACTAGTATTATTTCAGTTGTACACATAAAGAGATGTACTCATGAACCTTAGGAAGGTCCAGTACTGGCCCAAAGCCACACAGCTGGTGAGATGAGGAACTGGGCCCTAAGGCCATGCTCCTGGCCACTCTGCTGCTGCATGCCGCCTCAGACGGCTCCCCAGGTACCCCTGCTTATCCACGTAGCTGTCCCGGGGCTATAATTAAATAGCTGTGGGAACATTTGGAAAAAACCCCAGAAAAACAAAAACAAAAAACCCAGAAAACAACTGCTCCCCACCCCACCTTTCCACCCGCCCCCCCCCTGCCAACTAGAATTTGCAGTAGTTTCCAAAGAACAGAGAAGTGTACCAAGACCAATGAGTGTCTCATTTCTGGTCAGTTCCCTTGACAACAGACTATCGATAATATGGGATGGTCCAAAGTCTCGTGTGCCCTGGTTGTTCTATAAAGAAATATCACTTAAAATAACGTGTTGATCAATTGAGTCCTTAATCACTTTCTTGCTCACGGGGATCTTTGCTGTGGTACCATTTACTGACCAAATTTCACCTTTATGAAAATGGCTAACGTTACCCAACTTAACAAGCACTTTAGTTCCAATTTCCTGGCTTAACTAATACTAACAGAGGCTTATTGGCACATGGTGAAGCACAGGTGCTTTGAAGTTAGATGCCTGCTTTCACACCAGGAGAATCAATGATTATTGTGCCCTCGTGAATGTTCCTTCAGCTCGCTAAGCCTCGGTT
The DNA here is from genome assembly GCF_963455315.2 of Globicephala melas. Taxonomy (NCBI): domain Eukaryota; kingdom Metazoa; phylum Chordata; class Mammalia; order Artiodactyla; family Delphinidae; genus Globicephala; species Globicephala melas. The sequence goes on along the minus strand of NC_083319.1, from coordinate 4,432,182 downwards.
TCCTCATCTATAAAGTGGGACAGTAACATCTGCCTCATAGGGCTGCTGAGAGGATGGAACGGGACCAGGCGTGTGAAGAGCTCAGCACAGTCCCGTCTGGAACACACGCTGCAGTAACGGACACTTGGTTATTTCCTCCCCTTTGCTTAGCTGCATTTCCGGAGGTACTCTCCGGAACAGAACTTAAGTCGGGGTCAGCCAGATGGAGTCCCTGCCTCAGGGAGAATATTGATCCACATAAAGACACGTCCTGATGCACAGAAGAAACTCTTAAACTCGGTCTATTTGGCTCTGACTTTCCAGTCTATCCTCAGGCATCAGAAGAGAAAAATATCCAAATAATTAAAATTTCATGGACGAAATTACGCCCAGCAACATCACTACACACACACTGACAAGTACATGTGATACAATGAGTAACGCGGTAGAGTGGGGGCGGAGGCGGGGCAGTGATTCCGCGCAGGGGGGAAGTCTCGGAAAAGGAGCAGGAAAGGATCCCGGGCTGTCTGCAACTGCTCAGGATCTCCATGTGGAACTGCGCGGATAATAAAAATTTTTCTTCTTAATCATCTCAACGTCACTCTTCCTCTGTGTATAGCGAACGTTAAAAAATGGATGAACTAAGTGTGTCCGAATGGAGATTCCGAGCTATTTATTTTTTCCATGCTTTCCTGGGTGGACGGGTCTAGCCAGGTGTCCTTGTTGACGATCTGGAGGGGAAGCACCAGGGCTGAGTATGTAACGCTGCCTCCAGACTCATTCTGGCCTGGGATGAGACCTCCTTTCTGGGGAGCTCGCTGCCGCCTGGCAGACACGCAGGATGGACTGGAGCCCATTAACTGGATGAGCCCAGCAAACATGTCCAGGAGCAAAGACAGAAAAAACACGATCAAGATAAGGCCTCACCTAATGTTCATGGTCCTTAAAATACACGTTTTACTTGACAGAGGCAGTAACTGCCCCATACTCAGAATCACTGCTTCCCCAAATCAGGAAATGCGTCACGTCTGTTAGCAGCAAGCGCGATACATAATAAAACTCACCTGGCTTCCCCATCGTCTCCCTTTAAAACAATCATCCCGTGTCAGAACAGACAAAATATCTTCCATCTTTATCTCAGAAACACTGTAAAAGGAAGGGCACATCGAGGTAAACCTTCGGTTCTTTCAAAAACATTTGGAATCTTGATGCATAAAACTGGCCTCTCATCAGGCTAATTCGATATAAAGGAGAAGCAACACTTGGTCAGGGAAAGGGAATGTTTTCCCAAACCTTTAGGAATTTGGAAGGAAGGGGCCCTCCATGATGTTAAAGGGACAGACAGGGTAATATTCCCAACAATTTCCTTCCTGCCTGATACATTTACATTTATTTAGAATTTATACATTTATTTATACATTTATTTAGAATTTCCTCTATAGGGATCATGTCATTATTTCTTAGTAAATCTGGAACACTAAATAAATAGGCCTGCTCCTAGACAGATGACCGTGCCTTGAGAAGACGAACTAAAGAAACATTTCCGACAGTCCCTTTAGTTTCATACTTAAAGGAAGGAGGTGGCTGAAGACCCTTAACTGTGGGGCTTAACCAAACACCTGAGTGAAGGTAAACAGGCGGCCAACGCCCATTGCCCATCTTGGCACCAGAACTCTCTCCTAATCTACACTGAGGGATCTTTGCTGCTCCAGTCTCTTAATTATTCAGGGGTGAGGACCAAATGATCTAGAGTCACATGCGAACAGCCGAAACCAGAACTCAGGCTTCCCTTGTGAACAGAAGCCGTCAGCAGCCAGAATAAGACACTCCAAGCTGCCTGGCAGGGGAGTCTGGACAGCCCACCGTCCCCCACGGCTCTGGAAGGCCCCAGCCTTCGCCCCAGGAAGGGCACGCGGCAGAGTCCTGTGTTAGAGGCGAGGAGGGAAACACACTCCCCAGGGAGAGAGGAAGGGGGAAGGAGGAGCTCTGGGGGAGAAAAACAGATCATAAAAAGATAAATGATTTTCTTGTATGTTGTTGGGTTTTGTTTTTTTTTTTCCTAAATGTAACAGCAAATTAAAACATGAATGGCAGCCTCTTCTGTGGGAGAAGACAAAGGTGACTTTCCCCCAAAGGTGACTCTGACAAAGCTATGAATGAACATGTCATGTCTGTGACATGATCTCCCTGAGCTGTGTCACTGCTTCCCCGTACACCCCCAGCCCCCAGCCCTCACCGTTCTTTCTTCGCTGCCAGCTCACAGCCACGTGGATTCAGAAAATATTTTTACAGAGTCGACCAGAGAATGCAGAGTACATACCAAGAGTGTAGGAGTTGGGCGGGGGGGGGGGGGGGGGGGGGATGTTCGCGGCTTCCTGGAAAATCTGTTTTTCATATGGGAGAGAAATGTTACGGCTACTGAATTTGCATCTCATTTATGCCTGGAAAGCTGAAGGAAGGTAAGAATCAGAGCCCAGCCCTGCCTTCTCCTTTTTCTAGCTGACCTGCCTCTATTCATCACTTCTTTTCTTGAGGAAAAAAAAAAAGAAATACAAAAGTAAAAGCAACATAAGAACTTGGGGTCAGATCCTGAAGTGGGGAGAAAGAAAACAGGTATAATGGCATTTGCAGCCAGGGATACAAAGAACTAAATATGCCACAGAAAGGCACAGTTTCCTCAAATGTTGACCTTCAGCCAGGGCAGGCTCGTAGGCTGTATGTGTCCGTATGACAATGTTGGGGGACCATCTACCCTAAGTGAACAGGAGATGGGACTGAACTGGAGCGATTTACAGTTGAAAAGGGCCTTTTCCTCCGAGTCTAAGAAATCACTGCTTCCGAGGAACAAAGCACATCTACTCTCTTATGTATGGTTCTATCAACACACCTGAATCATCCCACCTCACTATGAAGAGAGACAGCTAAATAGATTCAAGGAACTAACTTATGCCTGATCTAAGAAATAACACATTTCGAGGAAGCATTTACATTTTAATAAACCAATGATGACTTTCATTAGAAACACGTTTAAAGGAGAAGTGGGAAAAAGTGAAGCAGCCGGCAAACACCAAGAAGTCGGAAGGCTGCAGAGACAAAGTTCTGGGCATTCAGACAGAGGCGAAGCGGCCCGGGGCACCTGTCTCTAGCCCTGCTCAATGAAACTGTCAGGGCGAGCTCCACGCGCTGGGGGTTTGGGGGCGGGCGGCGATTTCCTGCGACGGCCCTTGCTGCTGAGAGCCTCCGCCTGCCTTCCTGATCTTCTCTGTAATTCATCAGCCGTCCCAGCAGCCCGCCGCCGGGCTCTCAGGTTCTTAGGCACCAAACAGGCACACACGTCTTCCTCCTGTTTTTGATATTTAGACGTGTATCTTTTGTATTCCAAGAATCTTCAAGTCTGCCTCTTTCCATGGCATGCTTTTTAATTAGTTCTTATTAGATTTAGTTTTTGTTATTAAGTCAAAGAAACAGTTTCTATATAGATCCCCAACATACAGCCCTTCCTCCAACAGAAATCAGCATGTGTAACGCACGGCAGTATCGCAGCGACAGATCTGATCATCACTCGGGTTGACTACGTCTCGCCGGTGAAGCAGCCAGTGGTTCAGGACCAGGCACTTCAATAGGTGAATTTTCAGGGCAGAAACCAGTGAGGCTGGACTCCTACAGAACTCTCTGCCCCTTAACTGAATGTTCTTACACCCCCTGTAAGGACATTCTTACAGCACGTAAGACCCAAATCTCTTCCTTGCGGTATTTCCCAGTCTTCATCCTTCTGAACTTCCTCCCCAAGTCTCTGGCATCACTGAGTTCTCTCCTGACTGTGAACCTTATGCTGAATTTCCCATGAATGCTGCGGGCTCTTTTTCCAGAAAAGATCATCAAAAGGGAGGACTGTCTTTTTTTTTTTAATAAATAAATAAATTTGTTTATTTTTGGCTGCATTGGGTCTTCGCTGCTGCACACAGGCTTTCTCTAGTTGCGGTGAGTGGGGGCTACTCTTCATTGTGGTGCGCGGGCTTCTCGCTGCGGTGGCTTCTCTTGTTGCGGAGCAAAGGCTCTAGGCGCACGGGCTCAGTAGTTGCGGCGCACGGGCTCAGTCATTGTGGCTCGCGGGCTCTAGAGCGCAGGCTCAGTAGTTGTGATACATGGGCTTAGTTGCTCCGCAGCATGTGGGATCTTCCCGGCCCAGGGCTCAAACCTGTGTCCCCTGCATTGGCAGGCGGATTCTTAACCACTATGCCACCAGGGAAGTCCCAAGGGCTGTCCTTTTTATACCTTTAAAATATACCCAGCTCACCAATGATTCATGTTGGTGCTAATTATTATTTTCCCTTTTTCAATTTCAGGCTTACATTTGAACCTTCCATAGCAATCAACTGGAAGGCATTTATTCGAGAACAATGATGAGAGGGAGAGAGGCGGAGGCATCTATGCTGACAACTCTGTGCTCACCATCACCCTTTGACTGCGGAACTGTCTGCACCCGTTTCTCCAAGGAGATCACATCACAGTGAACGAGGACAGGAGGCCAACCAGAGAGAGCTGTTGACGGGGAGGAATGGGAGAACGTGAACTTGTGGGTCTAGAACGGAAGGAGGAGGGAGCCATGGAGGCAGAGAGAGGCTGCCGAGGTGCAGTGAGTCCCTCCTCTTGTGGGACAACACACCTCTGAGAATACCTTTCACACATACACGAATCGCTGGGACAGAGGGAAAAAGCTACGGCGCTAGGACAGGTTTTCATTTCGACCCCCCTGTATTTCTGGAGTGTAACTGCCTGAACGGGTGCCGCCTAGACTCGGAAAGGGCCGCAGTGAGAAGTCTGACGCGGCCTCCAGCCCCCGGGAACTCAGAATCCAGCTGGAGATGGAGCTCCTGGTGAAACGCTGACTCATCTACATGAGATTCTCTCTCACAAGAGAAGAGATGCACGTCTTCCTGAAACAAACAAAAACCACTCCTTCAACTGACAAGCTGTATCAAGATGAGAGAATTACGTAAGAGGAAAACCCACACCATCTTCATTTTTGCCCTCCTGAATTCATCGGGAGCGGGTCCTCGCCTCCCCCGACACTGAGGGGTGTGAAGCACATTTTCTGAGAAAGCTTCCTTCCACGAACGGTCACACCAGCAATCTCGGAAGAGTTTTGAGAGTGTTGAAGTCTGACTGGGGACAGGGGAAGCCACCGAGTGGCTTCTGAGCAGCTGGGCCACTCCTGTGCCCGGCGTGTACCGTGCCACCACCTTGGGCACCACACAGCTCTTCCTGTGCCTCCAAAAACATTCTATGCATCGCTGTGCTTTCTCTGAGCAGAAGAAATTCGTGAAAGTAGATCAGTGTGAAAAACCGCATGCCTTTAGAAGCGCATTTTCAGAACCTGTTACTTTAGATTTTATGGAAAACGTGACTAAACAAACTCATTTCTGTGGCCAGGTGGATGCTCTCTGCTTTCATCACAATCACGCCTGGCCAGCTCGAGCCACTGTCCTCTGTCTGTCTTTGCTTTCTTTGTCTTTCCTCGGGGAGATCAGGGTTCGATGGAAGCCCCTGGCGAAGGTTCCATGCTGCTGAGCCCTGTGGAGTCCCCGACCCAGGGCTGGAACTGGGGGCTTGACGCTGGGGGGTGTGAGAGGCTGCCATCTGACTGGGTGCACACGAGACAGCAGCTGGACAGCCTTGGCCACAAACACGTGGGACATAATTCACCCGCCCCTCATGGTTTCTTCCCTCGTTTTCCTTTCCTGGGGGAGGGGGAGTTGTGTAAAGAATCAAAAGCATTATATTTTTCCAACTTTAAAGGTCCTAAGCGTTAATTAATTACAAGAAACAAAAATGGTGACTAAGAGAGATCTCTGAGAAGCTGGCTGGGCGGGTGGTGCACACTTATTTCGCAGCAGGAGCAACGCCAACACAGACCTCTACCTGAAAGAGAGAGCGCAACAGATCGCTCTACGCCTTGGAATGGCAACGCAATGAAAACTGTCATGTGCTGATGGCGTTAAGGGTTTCAGTCTTTGCCACTGGCTATTCTGGGACTCACTTAGGGATCACAAGGGTTAATGGCTCCTCGTCAGCTTACAAGGCCCATCCACTGTAAGAGGCGACAGAAAATTAATTAGGTGAGATCAGCCGAAACCCCGTGTTTCTGACTCACTTGATTTTGTGAGAAGCCAACGAGTTGACATATTCTGCCTCCGAAGGAGCCAAAATGAGCAGGCTGCTCCCATGGCAGCCAATCCGGGCGGTTCTCCCAATCCGGTGGATGTATTCAGCAGGTGAAGACGGAGCGTTGTACTAAAAAGGGTAACAAAAATGAAGGCATTCGCAGATCAAGGGACTGCCATTAATTGGAAGTGCAATACCCCTCACCTGCCTCCAGGTATCCCAAGAATTAAATCCTGGTGCTATGGTTACCCTACCACAATCACAAGGAGAAGTCACTCAACCCTGAAACTCCTGGCTTCATTGGAAATAACAAGGCTCCGACACGCCAACAGGAACAGTGGCCAAGTTTCAGATAAACGAGACGTCTTCTCGTCCCAGTATCTCCTGTTTAATTTCACTTCTCCACAGGTCTCTTCATTTTCCTATTTGCATCTTTTCACTGAGGTGACTGGGCAAGGTGAGAATGCAGGCAGGTGGGCGCAAACTCGCACAGGATGGCCGCACGACCTTGGCCTGCTTCCTCAGTAGACAGGGCAGTGGGGCTGAGGCCACGAAAGACGCTGCACAGGGTACAGAGACTCAGGTCTCCACCGCCTCGCTGCAGGCCACCCAGTCCCAACGGAGCAGAGCTGCAGGCCAGTTGAGAGGCACGTTCCCCTTCCTGCAGGGAAACGCCTCCGCTCCCACGGACAGTGCTCCTGACCCGGCAAAGGGCCAACGCTCTAACTCAGCAGAACGGACGCTCTCTATGGCAATAACGTCATCGTCGTCAACACCAATTGTCCCTGTACTCATTCTGCCCTTTTCTTCTTTGCTGCTACATGCATCAAAGACCAGAGGGCCAAGAATATGATGGGAGGCCAGGCATATTAAACTAATCAATACCCACAATTATAAGCAGGCTCTCAATGATCAATTATATGTGCCTGGCCTCCTGCACATTAAAATCATCCTCGCCTTCCTATTTCAAATTTGCTCCATGGACAGCAGGAAAGAAGACACAATGCCTCTAGTCGCAAAGTCATCATGTGCCGTGAGCAGAGATTCCTAGCTAGTGACAGGCATGCAATTCCACTAAAATGTGAATAAACCATGACTCACGTAAACAGGGCCCTGTCCCCTGGCCCCCGTACAGAAGGGCTTAAAAATACCACTCTGCAGACTAAGGAAAAGAAAAACCAAAACTAAAGCCACTAGACTAGCGCTAACACCTCTACCCTCTGGCAAAGCATCTAAGGCTAGAGGTATGTGTAAGATGCTGTCAGGGCCTTAATTGCCCCCTGCAGGTCAATGTGCATGGACACAGCTCTCAGGACAGCTGAGCCATCGCCTTCTGGACACGATGAGGCCTCCCAGGGGCCCAGGTAATTTCTGTTATTTTCAGCTTGCTGAAAACTCTGTGTGTGACACACATTAGTCTGTGAGCAGGGGAGCCTGCCCCTCCCTCCCACGGCTGTACAGTCTGCAGGCTGTGCTGCAGTGGTCAGGTGGGCTGGGTTAAGGAAAGATGCCAGGAGAATTGTGCAGATCGGGCTGGTTGCTGCCTGCTGACCAGGGCAACACCCAAGAGGGTGATAATAATTATTCTACTTAAAGCCAACGCACCTACTCATGATCACACATTCTGGCCTCAAGCTCGCACCTTAACAACTTAAATACATTACCTGGACAATCCACGTGACTTGAGGGAGATCTAAGCCCCGAGCCGCAACATCCTTCAAAACAGAAAAGAATATGGCTTAGGACAGAGTTTCTCAACCTGTTTGGGGTCATGGATCCATTCGATGATCTAATGCAAACTCTGAGGGCTCACCCCCCAGGAATGTGCACACCTTCAGGAATCCACTGACGTCCACCTGTGGGTAAAATTCCAATTTAGAGGCTAGTTCTATAGAACCCGCAGGTGAGGCGGCCACAGCCCACTTCGCTAGAAGAACATCATCTGCATGTAGGCCTGAGAACTAAGTCATTATCAGACAGTCATCAACCAGACAGACAAAAAGTATAAAAGCAATGGAGATTTTTTTTCTCTTCTTTTCCGCTGGTCACCACCTCAAGAGCAAAGACTCTGCTCTCTGGTTTCTGGCCATTCTGGCAGAGAGACTAGAAAATAGGAATCTTCCAGTCTTTGGCAATAAAGGTACACCTGGCATTCACCTTCAAGCACAAGTCACACCAAGAGCAGCCCCAGCCAACAGGTCCTGGGCACTCACTACACACCAGAGAGGGTGGAGAGCATTTTACCTGCGTTATCTTGACTCATTGTCAAAATAACACCTCAGGGGCTTCCCTGGTGGCGCAGTGGTTGGGAGTCCGCCTGCTGATACAGGGGACGCCGGTTCGTGCCCCGGTCCGGGAAGATCCCACATGCTGTGGAGCGGCTGGGCCCGTGAGCCATGGCCGTTGAGCCTGCGTGTCCGAAGCCTGTGCTCCGCAACAGGAGAGGCCACAACAGTGAGAGGCCTGCGTACCGCAAAAAATAAATAAATAAATAAATAAAAATAACGCCTCAGACAACTATTACTCCCATTTGACAGAGAGGAAACCAAGATTCAGAGAGATTAAGTAACTTGTCCAGGGACACATGTAGTGGGATAACTGAGGACATGGAAAGGAGACGTGACCCATGAGCACCCCCCCCCAGCAAACTGGGGGCTGGCGAATAAGCCAGAACTGCAAACAGTCCTGATTGCTTTGAGCCCCCCCGCCCCCTGGCAAACCGGGGGCATGCAAATAAGCCAGAGTTGTGAACAGTCCTGATTGCTTTGAGCCCCGCCCACCCCTGGCAAACCGGGGGCCTGCGAAGAAGCATTGAGTGCTTTGGACACTGATCCATGAGGTGTCCTCAGTATAATCAGAGTGGTGGGAACGCAAGGAGATACCCTTGTGCTAGTTCAGTATAATCAGAATAATGGTGGGAACTCTGTGCTGCTTTTGCGCTCAAGGACGAAGCACGGCAGGTGCTCACGAAAGCCAATTATTGCTTGTATAATCAATAGAAGCATATCTTGCTGCTTTGGCACTTCTGAAGTGTTAAGAAGACAAGTCTTAAAGTGTAAACCTAGATAATGCTTTAATAAAGGCTACCACAGCAGGACTGACGGCGCTGTTCTGCCTGAGCGAGCGGCAGCCCTCTACTGCTGTGCTTCGGCACAATTCATCTCGTGTGACGAGCTTACTTTCGGCCCTGTCCTGAGAAACTACAACAGACACACAGCTAAGAAGCAGAGCTAGCCCTGAAATCCCGGTCTGCTTTACTTTTCCAAGACCATATTACAGTATGCGGCTCCACTATCAAAAAAGATGCTGTGTCCCTCGTATGCTGCAGTGGGAATGCAAAATAATACAACCCCCTGTGGTGGGGAATTTGGTAAATAGCCAGCAAAATTACACACGCACTTGCCCTTTGACCCTGAGCAATCTCCCTTCTTGACCCTGAGCAATCTCCCAGCAATCCATCCCTGGCAAAAATTTAAAATCATCTGTGCACAAGGCTATTCATTTATTTATTCATTTATTTTTTTAACATCTTTATTGGAGTATAATTGCTTTACAATGGTGTGTTAGTTTCTGCTTTATAACAAAGTGAATCAGTTATACATATACATATATTCCCATATCTCTTCCCTCTTGCGTCTCCCTCCCTCCCACCCTCCCTATCCCATTCATCTAGGTGGTCACAGACCACCGAGTTCAGCATTATTTATAATTGCAGGTCTGTTAATAACCCCAATGTCTAGCAGGAGACGGGTTGAATAAAACACGGCAATACCTACCCCATAGAACGGCGTTTTACACAGCTACAAAAGGAATGGAGGTTCCTATGTACTGATGTGGAGAATATCTAGGCTATGTTTTGAGTGTGAATAGTATGCGTTTGTGTAAGAAATGGGGGAAATGCAAATATATCTGCTCATATTTGAAAAAGAAGTAATGGAGGGAAAACCCCCAAAGCTTATAAAAAATAGTGACCTTCACGGGAAGGAAGAGAATGGGGGGAGGGGATGAGGATGGAAGCTGGACTTCCTTTAATGGGCCCTTATAATTCTGACCCTGAGACCACGTTTCAACATAATTAAAAATTAAAAAGTAAGGGCTTCCCTGGTGGCGCAGTGGTTGAGAGTTCGCCTGCCGATGCAGGGGACACGGGTTCGTGCCCCGGTCCGGGAAGATCCCACATGCCGCAGAGCGGCTGGGCCCGTGAGCCATGGCCGCTGGGCCTGCGCGTCCGGACCCTGTGCTCTGCAATGGGAGAGGCCACATCAGTGAGAGGCCCGTGTACCGCAAAAAAAAAAAAAAAAAAAAGTAAGATAACCAGCTGTCATGCAGTAGGAAAGACAGAATGTCACCTCTGACATATTCTTGCCAAAACAAAAACAAAACCCTAGCAATGTCTAACAAGTGCCTAGACCTACTGCAGGGCGACAGGGACAAGGTAAACAGCACCACAGGGACGCAATGTGGAGCGTCCTGAAGGACAAATGGTCTTTCTTCCACCAAAAAATCCAGGAAGAAAGAGAGGGTAACAAAAACAGAAGACATTAAGTAGACAGAGGGATTAATGGATAAATGCACAGATGGATCGATAAGCAGAGAACCAACACCTGGAAGGAGGTTCACCAAAACTGTCAACTGTGTTTATCTCGAGGTAGGGGGATTTGGGGCAATTTTTACTTTTCTCTCTGCAGTTTCCTGCGTTGTTTGCTTTGTTTTTCTTTTGACGACGAATGCACATTATTCCCCCCTCCCCACAACCCTGCATTTTTATTTAGAAAAATTTAAACCTACAGAAAAGCTGGAAGAAGAGTACAGTGAGCACTTGGCAGTCCTTCATCTTGATTCACCAATTGCTAAACACTGGCACAGCCGCTTTTTTCCTCTCTGTACACACGTTTTTCTCAACCATCTGAAAGGAACTTGCAAGTATCATGACATTTTGCCCCTAAATACTTCAACACTTGTCTTCTCAGTAAAAGGACATTCTTCTACATAAATCACAATACCATTACCACACCTAAGAACTTCACACGAAATAAGTTTATTTTATAACAATCAGTCCACGTTCAAATTTCACCACTTGTACCTAAGACAATTTTTATAGTTGTTTTCCTTTCTTAACCCAGGACTGAAGCCTAGATCATTGCATTCTATTTTTATTATAGCCCTCTAGACTTCCTTAACGTAGAACTGCATCCCCACCCTTAACATTTACTTCTTTTTATTTATTTTTTGGATAACAATCTTTTGAAGAGTCCAGGTGTCTTGAGGAACATCCCAGAATCTGGACTTTTCTGTCTCCTCATAGTAAGATTCAGGGGGAGCGTTCTGGCAGAATGACATCAGGGTGGGGTGTACCGCCCAGCACGTGACCTCAGGATACAGGCAGGGTGTCTGTCCTGTGCTGGGGACGCTGTGCTCGGTCACTGGAGCAGGTGGCATCCACCATCTCACTCCCTTGTGACGGTACCTTTCTCCTTTGTGATGAGTAACCTCAGGAGGGAAACTTTGAGACTGTTTCCCAGAACATTTTGCCCAGTGGTCTTAGTATCATTCGATGCTACTTGTCTGTATCAGTTGTTACCCTGATGTCTACAAAATGATGGCTTTCTAAGCCTATCGTTCCTTCCATTTCTATAACTGGCATTCTTCTGTAAAGGACGGCTCTTCCTCCTCTCTCCTCGCTTTTCAGTATCACTAAGAATTTATAGGTATATAAGGTTTTTTAAAAAATAATAACCCTGGGCTTCCCTGGTGGCGCAGTGGTTGACAGTCCGCCTGCCAATGCAGGGGACACGGGTTCGTGCCCCGGTCCAGGAAGATCCCGCATGCCGCAGAGCGGCTGGGCCCGTGAGCCACGGCCGCTGAGCCTGCGCGTCCGGAGCCTGTGCTCCGCAACGGGAGAGGCCACAACAGTGAGAGGCCCGTGTACCACACACAAAAAAATAAATTAAAAAAAATAATAACAATCCTATGCAAAGTTCTGTAAGAAGCACATTAAAACAATCGCACCCTTATCCTCCAGGGTCAGAGGCAGGATTCAAGGAAGACACTGTCCCACCATCATCTAAGTCACCCAGAAGACCACTGCAGGCAGGTCAGGGCTGGTCTGCCTTCGTTCTGATTAAATCCCACCTGGGATTTGTGGGTCTCCTTTGAACGGTGGCCAGAGGCTGCATTTATAAATGTTAAGTAGACATTTCATGTATCAGAAGTGTGTCAGCCACCCAGGAAGTGTTTTCTGACAGCTCCCAGGTGCCCTGAAAGCTGAAGGCGGCCGTTCCAGAGCCGATGCCTTTGAGAACACAATTTAGAGCGTTCTCTGCACTAACCACAGTCACTGTCTTTAGAAAAACTGACGGGTTCTTAAATCTGCGAAGTTCTTGTTAAGAAATGACTTACTTCATTTAAGTGCTCCGCACTGGGAGAGGTACACAATGGGCTGTCTGAGCTTTACAGATAAGCTTTGTAAAAAATTTAATGCTCGTCGGTTTAGTAAATCCAACTAAGAAACACAGATGAATCTCAAAACTAGCATACGGTGTTAGGAAAGCCATTCCGGGTACAAACACGCTGAGACGGTGAGTCAGGAGGCGCGGCGGCCCCCCCATCAGGACTGCTCACGGTTCTTTCCTACTCGGGCCGGGCGATCGGCTCAGGACACCAGGCTGACGACCTTCCCACCGCCCACTACTTCTGCTGTTGGGGTGGGGGCACCCCACAGCCAGCCACTGCTCGGACTTCACCAGCCATTCCCTTAAGCACTTCTTTCCAGCCTTAGCCGAGGTTACTCTGAGAGTGGATCAATCTTGCCGGTGCAGGAACAGGGAGAACCGCACTCTAGGACCACTTCAGCAGCCACCAATCCGGGCAAGTCACCTCTGCTTTTTCTGAGCCTCAGTTTACCCACCTATAAAATGGCTACAATCTACTTATCTCCCGAGGTTGCTGTGAAGATCCAATGAGACAGTGGACGTGCAAAGTGCCTTGAGAATCGTCAGTCTGAGTGCTCCAGTTCGTGATGAAATGAGAGCTCGACGGAGGCAATGAGGTGGGGATTTAAAGCCTCTTGGCTCTCTTCCCCCCTCACACCCCATCCACCCGACCCGGGCAGAGGACCACAGAGGAAGGGGACATGGCTCCATCTTCCCGGATGCTGTCAGCCAGCAGCACCAGAGCCACAGGAAACTGACCTGCACAAGACTGAGGAAAGCCTTCGGTTCTCCGCCCACCCTTAGAACTTAGATCCAACCCAACTGTATTCCTTTAACCTAATTAGGGCGAAAGAATC